>NC_089843.1:111524468-111898218 GCF_035609145.1 Eleutherodactylus coqui | reverse complement strand
GGGAAAGGGGGGAACAAAAGGATTTAAACATAGGGGGTAGGGTAGGTGGGGGTAGTGTTCTGTGACCTTTAACTGTTGGTGTTTAGAAGCCTCTGGTACTCCGTCGAGCCCTGGAACTCCAGCCAGTGATACCATGTCTATATGAACTTTTCTTGGGTTCCTCTGAGTGTCGCTGTAATGTTCTCCATCTCTATCAGCCCCTGTACTATGTTAAGCCATTGCACCACCGTGGGGGGGTAGTCTGCCGCCAGAGTCTCGGGATACAGGCCCTCGCCGAGCCAACCAGATGTCGTACTATTGATTTCTTGTAAACTGAAAGGGGTATCGCGTTGTGATGTAAAAGAAAAAAGGCTGGAGATTTAGGAATTGGGTATTGTGTGAATTTGGAAGTGATCTTCCATACCTCTGTCCAGAAGCCCGCCAGCACTGGACAGTCCTAAAAGACGTGCAGAAAAGTCACCTGCTCTGATCCACATCTCCAACAGAGGGGTGAGACCGAGGGGTATATCTTGTGTAAATTGGAGGGCACCCTGTACCATCGTGAGAGTACTTTGTAACCGGATTCCTGTATCCTGCTAGAGATCGATATGGAGTGTGTAAAGATTTTCTCTCTTTCCGATGGGGAGAGGGTGATTTCGAGGTCCTCTTCCCATCTCTGCACAAAGCCCAGTGCGTGGAGCCCGGGTTGAGAGTTGAGAATGTCATATAGGTGTGACAGTGTGTGCCTAGAGGGTCCTTCTGTACTGCAGATTGATTCAAATTGTGTTTTTGCGCAGTTGAATGTGCTGGGGGTGAGGTAGGGATCTGAGAAAGTGTTTTAGTTGTACTATCTCCCAGAACGGTATTGGTGAGGGATCTGTTAGTCTAGCTAGGGTGTCCATCGTTAACCACTGTCCTTCCAATAGGAAGTGGGACGCTCTAAACTTGCCCCTTAGGAACCAGAGGCGGAAGGTCTTGCTCTCGGTACCCGGTGGGAACGCTGGATTCCCTAGGACCGGGAACATTGGTGAGGGTTTGGGAGCAATGTCTGCCCTTGTAAATACTTTGGATGCTATCGCCAGAGTGGGTCCAACGGTGGGGTGCTGTGCTAATTCTAGTGTGAACTGTCCTTGGATCCAAGAGGGCACTTGTAAGGGTATAGAGGTGGCCGCTTGCTCAGTGGTAATCCATTGTTTGAGTGAGTCATGTCTATGCCAGTCGACTATGCATGCCAGGTGTACTGCTTGATGGTATCGTAGGAAGCTCGGGAGGCCCAAGCCCCCTTCTGTTTTCGGTATGCGGGTTGGTTTGTCCGCCCATACGAATTTGGTCATCAGGGAAAGTAGGTGCTGGAAGGATTGCCTAGGGACATGGATCGGGAGCGCTTGGAGCATCTAAAGAACTCTGGGCAAGAAATTCATTTTGAATAGTGCGCATCTCCCGAACCACGAGAAAAGGCCCTTTCGTCCATGAGTTCAAGTCCATCCTAATTTTACTCAGCAGTAAGGGGTAATTTACTGCATATAGGTCAGTAGGGTCTGATGTGAGGTTAGTTCTCAGATATTGGATGTGCTGTCCTGCCCAGGTAAAGGGTTCCCCGTAATGTACGGTGTACTGCTGAGGGTAGGAGCGGTAGTCCCTCCCTTTTCTCAACCACTCATGTCTAACACGCTGCCCCGTTGTGAGTGCTTAGTCTTTGCTTGGGCGCTGAGGCTGCTGGTGGCTGAGTATTCCACTCTGCTGCTGGGGGTCCGGGGTGTCATTTGACTGTACTGGGGGGATGGTATTGAAGTCTGGTTGGTCTGATATGGCTCTTGCTGAGCCTCCCTGTCCTCTATATTGGCCATGTTGGTCTGCCATGTGTCTGAGGACATCAGTGGGGCTTCTGAGTATCCCACCTCCTGAGGTATTTGGGTTCCATGATGTTTTGGCGCCAAGCCAGAGGTACAATACAGCGCATCCACTGCTCTCCAATGCCCTGTGGTCGGTCCCCTTCTGTCCCCCCTTGCTCATTTGGGCATTGGGGTATGTCTGGTGTGTCCCTGCGACCGGAAGGCATCTGCTGCCTGCAGAGGTCCGGCGCCATATTGTGGGAGCAGTGCAAAGTGTCGGCAGCGCCTGGAGCGCTCGGGTACCTGTTCCGTGGTGCCTGTGCTGCATGCCCTGGGTCTTTTTCTCTGCCCGTGCTGCAGTCTACTTGTTGGAGCGGCGCGCTGGAGTCCGCAGTGTGAGGGGGCACTCGCTCCATGAGGTGTTCCGGGGCCATGATGGAGGGGCTGCGTGGAGTGTCGGCAGTGCTTGGGCCCATTAGGTAGCGGCTCAGTGGGGTGCCGCTGACAGGCGGCGGGTCCCATTTCCTTTTGCTCCCTCTTCTCATCCCAGTAAGTGCTTCGGCTGGCTGTTTTTAAGACTTTTTAAGGGTTACCGGTGGAGGACCTCTGGACCGTGCGTCTCTACTCCTCCATGCTCAGGCCACGCCCTGATTTATCCCATGACCATGATTTTAACCACAGCACCCTTCTAGCAAAGTTGGAAAGTGCCGTTGTTTGTGCTGAGAGTTTCACTGTTTCCGCTGATGCGTCTGCCAAAAAATTCGTAGCCATTTTAAAGATCGGGAGTGAATCCAGGATCTGTTCTCTTGGCGTTTTGTTGGACAAATGAAGCTCTAATTGCTCCAACCATACCCCTAGGGTTCTAGCCACACAGGTGGCTGCTACCCCGGGCCCAAGCAGACTAGCAGCTGCTTTCCAGGTCCTCTTCAATAGACCCTCCCTTTTGCAGTCCATAGGGTCCCTTAATTGTGTAGCATCCTCAAACGAGAGAGTTGTGCATTTCGCCACTTTGGCTACTGGGACATCCACCCGGGGTATCTCCTCCCACCTCTCACACACCTCTTCTTCAAATGGGTAGCGCCTCTTGACTCCTCGAGGGGACAAAGAACTTGCATCCGGTTTATTCCATTCCTTTTGGATTAATGTCACTATATTTCCATGGACTGGGAAAGTATGCCTATGCCTTTCCCCCAATCCGCCGAAGATTTCGTCCTGAATTGTGCGCGGCCTCCTGGGCTCCTCCATCTTGAGGGTGGCCCTTACTGGTTTTATGAGCTCTGAAAGATCCTCTTGGTGCAACAAATATTCTTTATAGTCGTCTTCGTCTGAGGATTCCTCGGGAGCTGGCTGCTCCTTAAAGTCCGAAATTACGGAACTTCTTTCAGAATCCGAATATCTTTCTGGACTATAGGGGCACCTATGGCGCCTGGACCCGGATGGTGCCATCAGCTGCCCTCTTTGTGATGTCATAGCTGAACAAACCTCCTCCTTAATCAGTTTCCTAATGTCCTCCATGAAACTGCCTGACTCCTCCTTAACTAACTTGGCTATGCAAGCCCTGCACAGCGGTTTAGTGTGCGTGGATGGCAGCCTTTTTTTGCAATGTGCGCACTTCTTTGGTTTTGTTTTGGGAGGGGCATCTTTCTTATCCCCCTGGCAATAAACATGGTGGAATACCACAATAAGCATAACAATACCTTTGCAATAATTATGTCTATGCTTTTTACCCCACGGGTTACGACCCACGATGTTGCCCCAAGTGTTGCAGTCACTCTTGAGACACTAAGCCTGCAACCGCAAGGCTTATATTTAACATCCAGCAAGTCTTCTCTCAGATTCCTTTCTTTTAAATTTGAATTTGGTCACGTGACGACGCCCTCCACCCCTCAGAGCTTACGGAAGCCAGAGATCGCCGCGCTGGCCCCCATACCGGCACCAGTCTGCCGGAGCCCGTGTCCCGAACAGAGGAGGAAGCCATGGCCCCCACTTTGAACCCACCATGGGCCGCCATGGGAGGAATGTGGCCTGGGTGAACAACCCCATGTGGCGTCCCGGGAGACAGTCCTCAGGAAGGGAGGGCAGGCTGAAGCCCACTGCCCTCCGATCCATTGTAAGTCTTTTTTTTCTTCTCTTTTTGCTGGTGTCTCCACCAGCACCTCTCAGTGATCCTGCCTCCTGGCAGGACAGGAAGAACACTGAGGAAGATGGGAAAGGGGGGAGCTTTTAACCTCTCGGTGTGTTCCTGTCCTATCAGGAGGAGGCAATCTCAATTGGTGCTGTCGTGCAGATGACTGGGAAACGTTCTTTACAATTTAATAAAATAAAACCACATAAAGATAACACATTAATTTAACTTTGTCTCAAATTTCTAGCCTCATCTTTATTGCCAACACCAGCAGCTATAGAGGAGGTTTAAGAAATACCTGGACCCTCTAGCCAGCCCACTAACACCAGACAAGTGGTTTGAGTGCAAAAGAGAGGGAGGCAACACATGTCCCCAAACAAAGACCATGGTGTTTTGCAGCTTCTTAAAGGTAGGAGGAGCGAAGGTTGGGCGGATGCATTTGCTTGCACTGTTGATGCACACTGCAAAGGATTGCTGTCACAGTTCCCTTTTTCTCTACAATATACAATTGTAACACTTTTTAATGCTTTCATGTCCCCAAATAACTTCTACAAATGTTTTAAGGCCTTAGACCAGTGGAGGTTTTACCGCCGCATAGATGCAACTGCAATAGGCCATAGAAAGTATCAACAACTTGCACAAGAACAGCATACTTATTATGCTCCACGGCCTGCATAATAACCACAAGAGCATTATCAAGGTGTGTAGATTCCATGCCCTTCTAGGCTCAGCATATCACTCCCTAACCCCTGCGCAGCCAAATCCATTCACTGCTCCTCAGAATTCAACACGTCCGCTAAACCTGAAATGCAGCAAACTGGTCAGGGATATCATGGCCTTCCAGCATCTCATTGCCTAGCACCACCCATTTCATCTAAATTGTATGGCTATGAATGCATAAAGTCTGGTCAGTAAAGTGGGTGAGCTTGAAGTGAGAATGTCTGAGGGAAAACTATGATATAACAGGGATAACAGAAACAGGGCTTGATGACAAATGTGATTGGGCGGTGAACTTACAGGGTTATAATTTGTTCAGAAGAGACCGTGGGAACCAGAAAAGAGGGGGTGGGGGGTATGTCTGTATGTTAAATCCTACTTAATGCCGAGGCTAAGATAAATAGAAGAAGTGTCAAACCGCAACAAAAGTAATTATTATGGAAGATTTTAATTATCTGAATATAATATGGGAAGATGAAACCTGCAAATTTCACAAGAGTGTTAAGTTTTTGAGAATAATTAAAGATAACTACTAGAGATGAGCGAACCTACTCGGCCATGCCCCTTTTTCGCCCGAGTGCCGCGATTTTCGAGTACTTCCGTACTCGGGCGAAAAGATTCGGGGGGCGCTGTGGGTGAGTGGGGGGTTGCAGCAGGGAGTGGGGGGGGGGGGGGGAGAGGGAGAGAGAGAGGGCTCCCCCCTGTTCCCCGCTGCTACCCCCCGCTCCGCCACGCCTCCCCCCGCCCCCGGCACCCCCCAAATCTTTTCACCCGAGTATGGAAGTACTCGAAAATTGCGGTGCTCGATCGAGTAATTACTCGAAACGAGTACGTTCGCTCATCTGTAATAACTACCTTACCCAACTTGTCGGGAGTCAACTACAGGGAGGGCCATTCTGGACTTATTATTAACCAACAGACCCGACAGAATAATGGGGGTGCAGGTTGAGGGACACTTGGGAAATAGTGACCACAATGTAATTAATTTCCAATTATCATTCAATAAGAAGCCTTATCAGGGAGCGACAAAAAAAAAATAGAACTTTAGTTTAGTAAAATTTGATAAGCTCAGAATTACTCTCGGCAATAATAAATGAGACAATGTCCTCAAAAGTAACAGTACAGGCGGCAAATTGGAGAAGTTTAAAAACATCCTAAATACCTCATGTTAGCAGTTCATAACCTTCAAAAATAAAAGAACTATGAATAGAAGGAAACCAATGTGACTCATCAAGACTGTAATGGGGAAATAGAATGTTTTTATATTACTAAAACAAGAAGACAGTGAAGAAGCGCTAAAAACACACAGGGAAAAAAACAATATGTAAGGAAAAGATAAAATCTGACAAGGAGGAGGCAGAGAGACTGATTGCCAAAGAGAGCAAAAATAACCTAAAATATTTTTCAGTTGCATGAACGGTAAATGCATCTGCACTGAAACCACTGTGTTACCATGCAGGGCAGCGCAGGGTCCCGTGGTCGGCACGCACCGCTCCGGCGTCGGCTCCGGCTTCCTGGAGCTCCGGGGTCGGGGCTCTCCCGGCGACGTGGGGCAGCCAGTGTGCGGCGGCGTGGGCGTGTCCGCCCGTAGGGTGCCGCCCGTACTCCTCCACCTTTCTTATGCAGCAGTGGGGGAGTTGGCTCCTTTCACTCTCCGTACCCAGGCGGAGTCTTGTAGTTATAAGGCTGGCAGTGACCTGAGCTCACTGCCAGTTATTGGTTCTGTCAGCCGCTAGTCAGTTCTGTCTGCAGCCTGTCTCAGTCAGTCCTAGTTGCTAGTCAGCATCCTTCCAGTTTGCTTGTAGCTCAGTCTTTTCCTGTTTGGTCATTCCATCTGCCTTCTCTGTCGGCACTCTGTCTCCCGTCAGTTAGTTTTAGCTTTGCAGTCGCCAGGTCCCTAGGCAGGATAGGGACCGCCGTCCAGTTGTCCGCCTGGGGTTAGCCAGGGTCGAGGCAAGTAGGCAGGGACAGTAGGGTGCGGGAAGTTCAGGGCACCCCACCTGGCGCTCGGGGGGTCAGAGTGCCGTAACATAACTGGCCCTTAAAACTGTTTTCCATGGAGGCGATCAGCTCCCTCGCGAACCAGCTGCAAGCCCTGGTGCCGGTGATCCAGGATTTATCCACTCGCATGGCAGCCCAGGAGCAGCGGGGGTTGTCGCAGGGGCCGGACGCCTCAATCAGTTCAGAACCCAAGTGCCCTCTTTCCGAGGTGTTTGATGGGGAGAGGACCAAATTTTTTGTTTTCCAACAAGCTTGTCGCTTGTTTTTTTGGATGCGCCCCCGTTCTTCTGGGTCGGAGGCCCAGAGGGTCGGGCTTATAATGTGCCTGCTGCGGGGCTCTGCCCAGACCTGGGCTTTTTCCATTCCCGAGGGTTCCCCCTGCCTGCAGTCGGTGGACTCCTTTTTTCAGGAACTCAGGGGTATCTTCGATGAACCAGACCGAGTTGGGTTGGCGGTTTCTCGGCTGTTGGCGTTGCATCAGGGGTCGCTTTGTGTGGAGGATTACTGCTCCAACTTCAGACGCTATGCGGGTGATACGGCATGGAACGATAGCGCTCTGAAAGATGTTTTTCTGCAGGGCCTCTTGGACGCGGTTAAAGACCTGTTGATTTCCCATCCCGTTCCCGGGTCCTTAAAGGAGGCTATGGAGTTAGCGGTGAAGGCAGATAGGAGGCTCAGGTCTAGGAAGCAAGATAGACAGGCCCGTAGAGTCAGGGAGGTCGTTTGTCCTGTTCCCTCTTCTTCCTTACCAGTCTCTGTTCCAGAGTCTATGGAGGTGGACCCGCTGGACCCCAAGGAGTGACGCCGGATTCGTTTGTTGCATCATCTCTGCCTCTACTGCGGGAAAGCTGGACATTGGGTGATAACCTGCCCCCTGAGGCTTCAGCGCTCACAATCGGAACCGGCGGAAAACTCCGAGTCCTAGGCGATTGTAGGGAGGATCGCCTAGGACTTCAGGTACTTCCTAAACTTCTGGTACCTTGTCAGGTTAGATTCCGGAATTTTTCCCGCTCTGGGCAGGCGTTTATTGATTCCGGAGCAGCCGCTAACCTGATAAGCATGTGTTTCGTTAGACCCCTGTTGGATGAATTGGTGGCGCTAAGACGCCAATTCATTTTACTAGTATTTATGCTACCCCTCTCTCTACGGGCCTGGTGCGGTGGAGGACCACAGTGTTACAGTTCACGGTGGGGATTCTCCACTCGGAAGATCTATCATTCCTGGTGATGGAGAAAATGTCGGTAGACATGGTGCTAGGGATGTCGTGGTTGGCGTTGCACAACCCCCAATTCAATTGGACCACCCGGGAGCTGACTCATTGGGGACCATCCTGCCATAGCCACCTTGCTCCTCTTCCTCCCTGTTCAGTAGATACCGCACTCATTCCGGAATACCTGTCTGACTTTCCGGGATGTGTTTTCTAAAAGACTGTCAGAGATCCTGCCTCCCCACAGAGAGTGGGATTGTGGGATAGACCTTATTCCAAATAAGCCCATCCCTAAGGGAACCATTTTTAACTTATCAGGGCGGGAGCACGAAGCTCTCAAGGTCTATATTACGGAGTCCCTGGCCAAACATCATATTAGGCCATCCCGTTCCCCTGCTGGGGCGGGTCTCTTCTTTGTCAAGAAGAAGGATCGGACATTGAGGCCGTGTGTAGATTATCGGGCCTTGAATCAGATCACAATTAAGAACCAGTGCTCTCTACCCCTGATTCCTGACCTCCTGAATCAGGTGGTGGGAGCCCACTGGTTTTCGAAACTAGATTTAACAGGGGCTTATAATTTGATTTGTATCCGCGAGGGGGATGAGTGGAAGGCGGCTTTCAATACCCCCTTGGGACACTTTGAATGTCTGGTGATGCCTTTTGGCCCGTGTAATGCCCCTGCGGTCTTTCAGGGGTTTATGAATGCAGTCTTTCACAACGTCTTGGGGGTGTTTTTAGTCATCTACCTCGACGACATCTTGGTATATTCCCCTGACTGGGTCTCTCATGTGCAGCACCTTAGGTTGGTACTAACCCGGTTACGTGAGTACCAGTTGTTTGTCAAATTGGAGAAATGTCTGTTTGGCACTCAACAAGTGTCCTTTCTGGGGTACGTAATTTCTCCGGCTTCTGTGCAAATGGAGTCAGATAAAGTGGCAGCTGTCTCCCAGTGGGTCTGACCAGGGAATCTGAAAGCACTCCAACGGTTCTTAGGTTTTGCGAATTTCTATCGCGAAGTTCATCAGAAACTATTCAGTCATCGCTCAACCATTGACTGATCTTACCAGGAAGGGGGCTGACTTGGTAAGATGGTCACCTGAGGCCCTGGAGGTGTCTGATCGTCTCAAAAGGGCATTCTCAGCCGCCCCGGTGCTCGTCCAGCCTGACCCACAACGCACCTTTTTCGTGGAGGTTGATGCATCTGAGGTGGGGGCTGGCTCTGTGTTGTCTCAGGTGGTTAGCGGGAGGGCAGGCTACAGTCCATGTGCATTCTACTCACGAAAGTTCAGTTCGGCAGAACGTAATTACGATGTAGGTAATTGAGAGCTGTTGGCAATCAAGTGGTCCTTAGAAGAATGGCGTCACCATCTTGAGGGCTCTCGACATCCCATCACGGTGTACACTGATCATAAGAACTTGGTATATCTCGCCAACGCTAAACGACTCACGGCACGTCAGGCCAGGTGGGCTTTGTTCTTTTCTAGATTTAACCTCGTAGTGACGTATCTCCCGGAGGCTAAGAATGTCAAGGCTGATGCTCTCTTGCGGAGATTTGGGGTGCCAGAATGTGAGTCGCTGCCTCCCGAAAATATCCTGGAACCTGGGGTTGTGGTTGCGGCTGTGAACTCTGGTCTCATTCCCCGCCTTCAGAGTGCTCAGCAGGACGCCGCACCGGGGGTGCCAGAGGGCAGATGGTTTGTGCCAGAATCTTTACGCCTCACGGTTATTGAAGAGTCCCACTCGTCAGTTTTCGCGGGCCATCTGGGAGTGCAAGGGACTCTGGATCTTTGCTCCAGGCTCTACTCGTGGCCTGGTATGTCTCGTCAGATACGTGACTTCGTAAGGGGGTGCTCTATTTGCGCTCGCGGCAAGAATCGCCGTCAGCGTCCGGAGGGCCCTCTGAGACTGTTGCCTGTGCCGTTGCGCCCCTGGTCGCACCTTTCGGTAGATTTTGTTACTGACTTGCCAGAGTCACAAGGGTTCACCACCGTTCTGGTGGTGGTGGACCGTTTCTCTAAGATGGCCCGTTTTGTGGCGTTAGAGAAACTCCCTTCGGCGATTGAGTTTGCCCAGGTCTTCGTCAAAGAAATTGTTCGTCTCCATGGCGTTCCGGAGAACATTGTGTCCGATCGTGGGGTTCCGTTCGTGGCGCAGTTTTGGCGGGCCTTCTGCAGAAATCTTGGGATTTCGCTTTCATTCTCTTCAGCATTCCACCCGCAGACTAATGGTTAAACTGAGCGGAAGAACCAGGATTTGGTGCAATACTTAAGGCTGTTTGCAAGCGAGAAGGCTCATCGGTGGGTTGAATTTCTGCCGTTGGCTGAGTTTGCGCTGTACAACCGTACCAGTTCTTCCACTGGGGTTTCTCCATTTTGGTGCGTTTATGGCCAGCATCCCCGTTTCCTGACTTCTCTTCCTACCCCGTCTGCCTGTCCTGCAGCTGATGTCGCCACTGATATGCTGCAGGGTTTTTGATAGGAAGTGCAAAGGAATCTAGAGGTAGTGGGGTCTCGCATGCAGCTGCGCAGTGGGAGAAGCCTCTCAGTTTCTGAACCTTACAGGATGGGTCAGAAGGTGTATCTCTCCTCCAGGAACCTAAGATTGAAGGTCCCGTCCTTAAAGCTTGCACCGCGTTTTGTAGGGCCTTTTACCATTACGCGTGTAATTAACCCGCTCGCTTACGAACTTGAGTTGCCAGCCACGTGAAAGTGCATAGGGTTCTTTACAAGTCCTTGTTGAAACCCTTTGTCCCTTCGGTGACCTGAGCTCACTGCCAGTTATTGGTTCTGTCAGCCGCTAGTCAGTTCTGTCTACAGTCTGTCTCAGTCAGTCCTAATTGCTAGTCAGCATCCTTCCAGTTTGCCTGTAGTTCAGTCTTTTCCTGTTTGGTCATTCCATCTGCCTTCTCTGTCGGCACTTTGTCCCCCGTCAGTTAGTTTCATCTTTGCAGTCGCCAGGTCCCTAGGCAGGATAGGGACCACCGTCCAGTTGTCCGCCTGGGGTTAGCCAGGGTCGAGGCAAGTAGGCAGGGACAGTGGGGTGCGGGAAGTTCAGGGCACCCCACCTGGTGCTCGGGGGGTCAGAGCGCCGTAACACACTGTCCCTTTAACATATACTGCAGGAGAAATCATAGAAGAGGCAAATCTATTAAATAGTTTCTTCTCAAGTATATTCACGAGAGAAAAAGAAATGTCACACAAGATGCAAGGGGATAAAATGAACCCCACACTAAATATTACTTGCCTAACGCAAGAAGAAGTGCAGAGCCGTCATAAAAAGATTAAAAATCGATAAACCGGGCACAGATGAAATACATCCAAGGGTTCTAGGTAAACTAAGTGGTGTGGTAAACAGGCCACTATTTCTTATATTTAGGGACTCTATTGAGACTGGGGTTGTACCACTGTTTTGACCTATTGCCAATGTGGTTCCAATATACAAAAATGGGTCAAGAAGAGAGCCTGATAACTGCAGGCCGGTAAGTCTCGCTTCAATAATTGGTAAAAAATTTGAGTCGTTTCTGAAAGATGCCATCCTAGAATACCTCAAGGAAAACAACGGCATACATAGTAACAGAGTATGTTAGACTGAAAGAAGACAATGTCCATCTAGTTTCCACCCCCCACCACGATACAAAATTATACAAGATAATTAACACAACGGAGGACAATGTATGGCTGCAAATAGACCTAGACAAGCTGGGGGCTTGGGTAGAAAAATGGCAAATGAAATTCAACATTGAAAAATGTAAGGTTATGCACATGGGCAGGAGAAACGGATGTCACCAATATACACTCAATGGGGTACTGCTAGGAACAAGTGATAAAAAGCAAATAAAGTCTTGGGGTTCATTAAAAGAGGTACAGGGGCGAGGAATGAGAACATTATTCTTCCACTAGATAAGGCACTGGTCAAGCCTCACATGGAATACTGTGTACAATTCTGGACATCGATGCTCAGGAAAGACATTGCAGTGCTTAAGGGGGTTCAAAGAAGGGCAACTAAATTAACAAATACAATGAGAGGACTGAAATACACAGGAAGGCTATCAAAATTGATATTATTCACCCTGGAAAAAGGTGGTTAACTATAACTATGTATAAATACATTAGGGTAGTGGTACCCAAACTTTTTCATCCATGGAGCCCTCTTTGAAGCAAAAGTTTCTCGTGGAGCCCCAAAGCAGGACAGAGGGTGTGGTCAAGGGAGGATTTAGGGGTGTGGCTTATCAGAACATATTTTTTACCTCCGTCGTTATAAAAAGGACACAGTCGTTTACAAAAAACAGAGAGGAATGCGATTGTGGCCCCAGTAGGAAAAGTCCCCTACTGCAGCCCCAGTAGGAATAGGTGACCCCTATTGTAGCCCCAGTAGTAATAGGTGACCCCCTATTGCAGCCCCAGTAGTAATAGGTGACCCCCAATTGCAGACCCAGTAGTAATAGAGTCTCCCATTGTACCCCAGCAGTAATAGGTGCCCCTCTTTTGCAGAACCAGTAGCAATAGGGTCTTGATATGCCACCGCAGGTCCTGTTCCTCACTAAATCCTGTCCAAACACTACTACAGTGGTGAGTAGTGCTAGGAAACGTACACCCTCGCTCGGAGCCCCGGACTGGGCTCTGCATTGCACCGTTTAGGAAGCACTGCATTAGGGGACAATCGAAGGATTTCTCCCAAGATCTGTTTATACCCGGGACTGCAAAGGTAACAAGAGGGCATCCTCTACGTTTAGAGGAGAAAATGTTTCAGCACCAACATAGAAGGGGGTTCTTTACTGTAAGAGCAGTGAGATTATGGAACTCTGCCTGAGGACATGGTGATGGCAAAATCGATAGAGGAGTGCAAGAGGGCACTAGACGTCTGTTTAGAGCCCTATGATATTACAGGATGTAGACATTAAATAACCAACTGGGTTGTTGATCTGGGTCTTGGAGTCAGGTAGGAACTTTCAAATGTTGATCCAGGGATTATTCTGACTGTCATTATAGAGTCGGGAAGGAATTTTTTCCACCAAATGTGGTAAATTGGCATCTGCCTCACTGTTTTTTTTTGCCTTTCTTCTGGATCACAGTGTTTAGTGATGAGGGGACTTCCCACGGGGATGAAGGGATCCCCCGCTACAGCTGTCACAGCAGCGGCAGAGGAGTGCGATCTTCTCCCTATGTTTTTAATGGGGCCAGCACTTCTGACACCGGCCCTCATTGAGAACGAGGTGAAGCCCCTCTCCTTTCCCATTGAAAACAATGAGCGATATCACAAAAATATTTTTTTCACATTAACCCCTTAGTGACGGCGCTATCATAAAACTATGTCCTGCTGTTGCAGGACGTGTATGGAGGGAGGTAGCGGCGCTATCTCCATCCATACAGCGCGGGCGTCAGCTGTTTATTACAGCTGACACCCGCGGGCAATAGCCACGCTCGGCCGTTTGGCCAATCGTGGCTATTAACCCTTTAAATGCCGCTGTCAATTCTGACAGCGGCATTTAAATCCCCCAAACGCTGTTCGGGGGTCCTGCATGGCCCCCCCCGCGGTGAGATCGGGGGTGCCGTGCAGGTGTCATGGCAGCCGGGGGCCTAATGAATGGCCCCAGGGCTGCCTTAATAGACTGCCTATCAAGCCAGCCACACAGGGTGGCTTGATAGACTGCCTGTCAAAAAGCAGTATGACGTAATGCTATAGCATTATGTCATACTGCAGGAGCAATCAAAGCATCGCATGTTAAAGTCCCCCAGGGGGACTTCAAAGTGAAGTAAAAAAAAAATTCAATAAAGTTTTTTTAATTGTTAAAAAAAAAAGTTATAAAAGTTTAAATCACCCCCCTTTTGCCATATCTATTATTAAAAAATCTAAATCATAAAACAAAAATATGTATTTGGTATTGCCACGTCCATAAAAGTCAGATCTATCAAAGTAGTGCATTATTTTTCCTGCATGGTGAACGTCGTCCGAAAAAAAGAAAAAGAACAGCAGAAACACACTTTTTTAATTACCCTGTCTTCCAGAAAAAACGCAATAAAAAGCGAACAAAAAGTCGTATGTATTCCAAATTGATACTATCGGAAACGACAGGACATCCCGCAAAAATTGAGGCCTTGCTCAACTATGTCGACGGAAAAATAAAAAAGTTATCGCGCGCACAAAATGACCGCAGAAAATAATTGAAAAAAATTAAATATCTTAAAAAAAAAATACAAGTACTACAGCAAAAACAATACTATATAAGTTTGGTATCGTAGTAATCGTACTGACTCATAGAATAAAAATATCAGGTCGTTTTGGTTGCAGTTTGTGCGCCGTAGAAACAGGACGCACCGAAAAATGGTGGAATGTCGTTTTTTTCCCATTTTTCTCCACTTAGAATTTTTTAAAAGTTTTTCAGTAAATTATATGGTACAATAAATAGTGCCATTGAAAAATACAACTCATCCCGCAAAAAACAAGCCCTCATACAGCGATGTCGATGGATAAATAAAGGAGCTACGATTTTTTAAAAGGGAGTAGGAAAAAACAAAAATGGAAAAAAACAAAAAAGCTCCGTCACTAAGGGGTTAATACAAACATGAGCAACACAGGTAGACAAAATGTATACACTTTATAAGTACAAACAGGGATAACACAAAACAGCAAATAAGGAAACATAAATATGGAATCAAGCAAACTGACCCTGACCTTTCAGATATGGAAAAACCCTAAATATAATGGTTGTGATACCTCTGATGCGGGCAGCCCCATGCCAGGAACCTTGGGGCAACCCTGATTCTCCCTAGATGATAACAGGGAACAGTAGCAAAGATGACACATAATATAATACCACAGAGTACAAGGAACATGATGTCACAACATTCTAGGATATAAGTAAAACAAAAACCAGACATATCTTAAGAGAAGCAGGGTGAACCAGATGCAAGACCAAAAACACATTCAGACAGGAGTCTGAGTGGGTTCAGACAGGACTCCAGAGTCAAACATGACATCTAACTGGTTTCAGACAAGACACAGATGTCTGATAGAGATCTGACCAGCATGCATGCTAAAATGAGACTGGAGAATAACTGACGCCCTTTGAGAGGAGGGGCCGGAATAAATATGCACAGACAAACGATGATTGGTTAACTGGGCTGATTCACCACTCAGCCGACCAATCACCATAAACAGTCACCTTTAACTCATATACTCCTTTGTGGAGTGCCAAAAGGGACCCCATTCTCCTGGGAAATGACTCCACAGTCCATTAGTACTGTCTACACTCCTTTCTGACATGGAAATAACATGTTAGCAGCCATACACAATCATTCCTGTGCCCAGGTGATTAGGAGCCACATTGAATGGCATAATGAGCCACATGTTGTGCACCCTGGTTTGAGGGTTGTATGAAATACAAAAAACATGTGCTTTCTTCTGGAAATGTTGCCAGTCTTGCCAATGGGCTTGGTCTTGTATTGCATTCACTTGAATGTGCCTAATCTGTAATATTAAACCCCACCCATTGGCCAGAGAGGCACTGTTTCTGTAACATGCAGACATCTTTTATATAGATTATGCAGCGTCTGAGGAACAGGCCCACAGCCGAGGAGACAGCATCGTAGAGAAAGACCTTGTCACGAGGCTCTATCATCTCCTCCCACTAAGGGTAGCTCGGGACCCGACCACGTTACTGCTGGGGAGATCACAGGGATAGTAACTGGGGGTTACCTTAAGTCCAATTGTCACTCATGGCGCCACCGTTTCATCTTCAGGGATGGATCATATGGATGAATAAAATAGTCCAACACTAGAAGAGTATATTTTGGAACAAAACCCGGAACGATCGATCTTGTCCATTTACCTAAACATTTGAATAAAGTCAATAACATCAACTTACAAGGATAATATCTTGGCAGAGCTCATGGGGTATTTGTGCAATCCAGGTTCAAGTTATCTACAGGTTTCTTTACTCCCGGCACTCACTCTCTCTCCAACAGCAAACACTCTCACTTTCTCTTCTTGCAATGAAGCGTTTTTTCCTTCTCCCAGCGCTCAGCAGAATCACTGAGGATTCCTGGGTTGTACAGGCCCAGGCTGAGCATAAGGAAGTCGCTCGGCCTCCTCCATGTTCTCCACACACGGCCTGATCTGACAGCCTCTCTGAAGTGTCTGTGCGGCACACTCACTGCATGAAAGACTGCTAGACTCACTTGCATTGCATTCTTGCAAACACATATTCATAGCATGATCACATGACCACAAACGATACACACAAAACGATACATTTTCCAGACAGGACAGAACATACCAGACGTTAACCCTTTCAGTCCTGCAAACGTCCGATACACATACCTTGATGCACTCTACAAACAAGACATTGACACGAGACAAACATAGAACATTATGGAGGGGCCCTACTAACTCTGGGGCACTACAATTACATTGTTGTATAAACTATGAAATCTTTTAATATCACATATAAGAACAGAACAAGTTATGAGTGCAGATTTTCTCCATTCTCTTCCACATTAAAGAAGGATTCAGGTTTTGTCGGGCGGTTTCAGTGCACTTGGCGTAGGCTCACATTCTGATTGTAGATAGGATGTAAGGATATGTCTTACTGCTCTGTGATGTATATTCCTTTCTGCAGTCCACTGCCACTGGTGCCTCGTTTCCTTACAGTCCATTAGTAACAGGTGAATGGAGTTTAATAGACTGAAATGCAATCCACATCTTTCTTGCAAGAAATCCTTTTACTCCAAAGTCATTATCAGGATAGTGTTGGCCTTTCTGCACTTCAGTTTTCAAATGACTTGCATTATAACAAAGAAAAAAAAGAGTCCATAAATCCATAGTTCAGAGCAGGATAATAACATCAGGGTTACTTACATGCCTTATATACAGTAGCTGCAGTATTACGCTCTCTGCTTTAAAAGCATTCATGTAACAGCTATATCAGGGAGCCCTGTGCTGGAAAGTCTAGCTCAACACATAAACACATCCCGCTGTGCACACAGGCATTTTGGGAACATGATAAGTTACTAAAAAGTATCCCTATGACTGCTTTAACAGACGAATGTATGCATGAATATGCTTGCTGCAACGAAGTGTATTTGCGCATGAACAAGGGTTGTCCGCGGGGTGACACCCTTCCCCTTGACTTTTTTAACCTTCCATAGACTTCTATGGCAGCTTTCTGAGTAACATGCAGAAATGTAGGACAGGTTCTATCTTTTCTCAGGTGCAGGAATTTCACGTGAGAAACAGACTGATGAAAATGAATGCATTGAAATTAATGGGTTCGCTTCATCACGTTTGTGGGTGTGTTTCACACACGCAAAAATGTGCGCAAACACGCTCGTCAGTTTAAACAGTTTAAATTACTTCATCTGTACCAGAAGCATTAGGCCATATTTGCATGATTGATAAATTTGTGTGATTTGTGTTCTGTCCAACATGAACAGAACTCGCATGGAAAGTGAAGCCATTCATTTGAATGATGAGATTGAAAAATCGTTGCATGCCCCATTTTTGTGTTAATATCGAAATTGTGCCGTCTAAACAGGCTGCACGAGCACGGATGAGCTGGTGATGTTGGGCAAATGAGAAACGTGAGATTCTCGGCCTATGTAAAAGGGCCATAATACTCAAAGACTTTTGATACATAGCTTTCAAACTATGTATTAAGGGGGCCTCTCTGAGTTAAGGTTTCATTACAAGCTCCATCCTCCACTAATTCTACCTTGAAAACTCCAGCATACAGTACAGCACTCCATCGCCTGTAAGTAGTGGTAAAAGACAGAGTTACTGCTAAGTGACTGTTAAGACTGAAGATGAGGATTCATCTGGGCGTACAGCCATTCCTTTGTTTTTTCAGACTCTCTTATGAAATATAGTTTGTACAGTTATCAAAGAATGTTACAGTAGAAATGTTACAAATTTTTGTAGATATGTACTGGGTGTTAGTTTCACATGAGAATGAAAACTTGCTTACATGAATAGTTTCACACGAGACCTTATGTGAAGCTTTGGCACAAAGCCATGTATACGCCTACTTTTTTCTTTTCTTGATAAAAAATCTTGTCTGTGGTAATAAACTTAGAATTCTTTGAGATACAACAACCTGTGTGTGTCCCTGAATTCGCCAGGCCTGAAAGAACATATACTAATTCGGAACTCAGCAACATATCATTTGGGGTCCCTGGAATATCCCTAACAGTGACCTCAGTCCTTCCCTATGGAAGAAGAATTATGATTAGAGATGAGCGAACGTACTCGTTACGAGTACTTACGCACCCGAGCACCGCCATTTTCGAGTACAGCGGTACTCGAGCGTAAAGATTCAGGGGGCGCCGTGGCGGCACGGGGGGTAGCAGTGGGGAGTGGGGGGGAGAGGGAGAGAGAGAGGGCTCCCCCCTGTTCCCCGCTGCTACTCCCCGCACCGCCGCGCCTCTCCCCGCCCCCCGGCGCCCCCCGAATCTTTACGCCCGAGTACTGAAGTACTCGAAAATGGCGGTACTCGGGTGCGTAAGTACTCATTACGAGTACGTTCGCTCATCTCTAATTATGATGGAGAATTGTAACTAAAGTAAAACTTTTTTTTTGATTTGACACACAAGAGTTTGAAAAAATATAGTTTTCAATACTTTCATGTAAAAGTCTGCTGAGACGTATTATTGGCTGAACCTGCTGATTTCAACGGCTTCTTGTTTGGCTGCCAAACATCAGAGGAGGTGTATATATAGCAATATACTCCACCATTCCATTTGGAAATGATGGTATTTTACCTACTTTCTCGGATTCAGGAAACCGTTCTGCTGTATGGCAAATTGTCATAAATCATAGAATGGTAGAGTTGGAAGGGACCTCCAGGGTCATCGGGTCCAACTGCCTGCTCAGTGCAGGATTTTTTGAACATTTTCATTGAAGGAGAACTCACCACTTCCCATGGTAACATGTTCCACTCATTGATCACCCTCACTGTCAGAAAGTTTTTTCTAATATCTAATTTGTGTCTCCTCCCTTTCAGTTTCATCCCATTGCTTCTTGTCTTGCCATGTGCAAATGAGAATAGGGCTGATCCCTCTGCACTGTGACAGCCCTTCAGATATTTGTAGACAGCTATTAAGTCTCCTCTCAGCCTTCTTTTTTGCAAGATAAACATTCCCAGATCCTGTAACTGTTCCTCATAGGACATGATTTGCAGACCGCTCACCATCTTGGTAACTCTTCTCTGAACTTGCTCCAGTTTGTCTGTCTTTTTTAAAGTCGAGTGCCCAGAACTGGACACAGTATTCCAGATGAGGTCTTACTAAGACTAGACGTGGATAATGACCTCACGTGATCTAGACTCAATGCTTCTCTTAATACATCCCAGAATTGTGTTTACCGATCTTATGCGTAGAAAAAAATACAGCATGTCCTATTTTGGTTCGTATTCAAATTGCCCATGAAGGACTATGGGAACATAAAAACCCCCGACAGTGAACATGAATGTTACACGCAGATACACATGTAGTGAAATCAGTCTGTTTTTCATTAACCAAAATTGCATGCACGCATGTGAATGGGTCCTAAAGAAAAGACAATAAACAAGACTGCTATTTTCCATGAACAGCACCACACTGCAGGTTGTGTATGGTATTGCAGATAAGTCGGATTCACTCCAATAGAGCTGAGCTGCAATACCAGGCATAACCCATAGACAGGTATTTGTATTTGTAGAGGAAGCAGCCATGTTTTTCTATTCCTGGGCATATTCTATCAGCTGTAATCCGCTGTCAGCTATTTCCTTTGGATTTCTTTTTTTTTAGGGTGCTTATGATTATCATTAGAGATGAGCGAACGTACTCGGATAAGCACTACTCGTCCGAGTAATGTGCTTTATCCGAGTATCTCTCCGCTCGTCCTGAAAGATTCGGGGCGCTCCGCTGCTGACAGGTGAGTCGCAGCGGGGAGCGGGGCAGAGCGGGCGGGAGAGAAGGAGAGAAAGATCTCCCCTCCGTTTCTCCCCGCTCTCCCCTGCAGCTCCCCGCTCCGCAGCGCGTCCCGAATCTTTCAGGACGAGCGGAGAGGTACTCGGATAAAGCACATTACTCGGACGAGTAGTGCTTATCCGAGTACGTTCGCTCATCTCTAATTATCATCCATAAAACTCGCTGAATCACTCGAATTTGAATGATAATTGTTTAATGTAAGCAGTCCAATGACTGAACGGTGAACAATAATTTGTTCACTTATCATTCATTTCATGCAAGCATAAAAATTATCATTGGCTCGTTTGCTAATTATTCAGTTTAAACACAGATCGTTCAGTCGTTCTCATTCACTGGTACAGCAAACTGAATGATTAAATGCGAACAAGCAAGCTGTGAATGAGCAAGCTTGGGTGAGTGAGTCTTAGGCTGCTTCCACACAGGCGAGAAAAATCATGTGAGATTTGTGCATTGTAAGATGCACAATTCTTGCCCAAATATGAACCCCATTCTTTTGAATGGGGTCATACACATGAGCAAAGTTTTCCTGGATGGCACCGCAATGCAGGAAACAAATCGCGGCCTGTTCTATTTCTTTGCGTGCTTTCGCATTGCACCGCACATTGTTTTCAATGGGGCCAACGGCAGCATCGAACTTTGTGCTAGATGCACGCCATGCAAGGTCTCCCATTGAAAACAATGGGAGAAACTGTGATCCTTTGCCGTGGCTACCTGAAGTGACGCAAAACCGTTTTGACATAATAACACCTTGCATCTGAGGAGAATTCACATGGTGGGGAGCGCGATATGGAGCTGTGATTCACATTCCCATATCACGCCCGCCCATGTATAGTTAGCATTAGTAATATGGCCATGATTACAGTTTCCATGATTCTTACCCAACTTTCCTAGACTAATAAATGACAAATCTTCTTAACCTCTTAGAGACCAAGCCTGTTTGCGCCTTAATGACCAGGCTTAATTTTGAAAATCTGACATGTGTCACTTTAACATAGAATAACACCGTAAAGGTTTTGCATATCCAAGTGATTCTGACATTGTTTCTTCGCCATATATTGTACTTTAGTTAAACGGTAAAAATAGACCGGTAGAATTTGTGTATATATTTATTAACTCCTTAATGACCAGCCCATAGTCTTTCTACGTCCTGCCCAAGTGGGCGTCATTCTCTGAGGACGTAAAAACATGTGTCCTGCAGAAAATAAAGCCATGTGGGCTCTGGACATGACAGCTCCATGCTGTCGGTGCCCGCAGGTAGCCAACAGCATGGAGATGTCATCCTGGGCTGCGGGGACCCCCCCACCCCCAGTAACGCGATCGCCACTATCCACTGGATACCGACAATCGCGTTAAAGTAAATAAAAGTTGAAAAAAAGTTAGAATTTCAGCTCCCCTCACGGAACGCTTCCACGAGGGGAGCTGAAAATGCTCACCCAGGTCGGCTCGCTGCTCCCTGCTGATCCGGTCCGGAGCGGACCCTCCACCATCTTCTGCGCATGCGCGCCAAATGAAAATGGCGACACATGCGCAGAAGAGTGGATCGGCACGGGGGATTTAAAATTTCCTGTCTCCCGGCTACTGAAGGTCCCTGATCCCCGGGCCCGTGATTGCCGGTGTCCAATGGATACCGGCGATCACGGAAAAGTTTTAAAAAGTTTAAAAAAGTAAATGTTTCAGCTGCCCTCATGGATCGGAAGTGGGTGTGAAGGGGGTGTGAGTCAGACCTGCCCCCTGATTGGCTCAGCGCATATAGAGAAGAGA
Organism: Eleutherodactylus coqui; assembly: GCF_035609145.1. NCBI lineage: Eukaryota > Metazoa > Chordata > Amphibia > Anura > Eleutherodactylidae > Eleutherodactylus > Eleutherodactylus coqui. Next base: position 111,876,633 of record NC_089843.1, on the reverse strand, counting down.
ACAGGAATCGCAGATAGGTGCGATCTGCGATTTCTGTTCTATAATTTATCGGACGAGCGCATAAAAAGCGCTCATGTGTCCGATACCATTGCAAAGCAATGGTTTTATAAAATCGCCGGACGCATGCACATGCGCAAATTGCGGCAAAAAACGCCCGTCTGACTAAGGCCTCAGAATGCTCAGTACACCCTTAGATAAATTAGCTAAGGGGTCTTGATGTCAAAATTGGGTCACTTGTGAGGGGCATTTTATTATTTTTGCAGTTTATTGTCTCTACTAGTGTGCAATGGGGCCTGTAATTTATTCAGTTGCGCCCTGAAATCAAATGGGTGCTCCCTCCACTATAGGCCTAGCCATGCGCCCTCTAAGAATATTGGTGCTACAATGGGTATGTTTCTGAACAGAGGACAAACAGGGGTATCCATTTAGGGGTGCAAGTCTTCATTCATATATGTGCTGTACAAAAAACCCTGCTTTTAAAATGACAGAATTACCAAAAAAATGAAAATTGTAATTTTTTTCTTCTGTTTGGCTTAGATTCATTCAAAAACCGTGAAGTCAAAAATAACATCGTACCCCTAGATAAATTCGTTAAGGGGTCTAGTATTCAAAATGGGGTCACTTGTGGGGGTTCTCCATCGTTTTGGTCACTCAAGGGCTCTACAAGTGAGCAATAGGGCCTAAATCTCCTTCAAGCAAAATTTCTGTTCCGAAAGCAACCAGTTGCTCTTTTCATTTTGGGCCCCATTGTGCATACAGACATAAGATTAGGGGTATCCATTTTGTGGTGCAAATCCTCATTTTCATGTGTACTATAGAAAAAAGTCCTGTGTTTAAAATGACATATTTGCAAAAATATGAAATTTTAGTTTTTCTCTTCCAAATTGCATTGACTCCTCATTGAATACGTTAAGGGGTGTAGTTTTTTAAAATGGGGTCACTTGTGGTGGTATCTATCATTCTGACTCCTATGAGCCTTTCCAATCTTGGCTTGGTGTAGGAAAACAAAGTGTTCCTCAAAATGGTGAAAAGTAATGTTAAATTTGTACGTTTCCTAAATGGTTAAAAAAAACGAAAGTTGTTCCAATGTGCACCCAAAATAAAGTAAATGGATGGAAATATATATCTTAGCAAAAATTTCTATGTTATGTTTGCACATATTTGAGATATTGCAGTTGGAAATGTGAAAAAATGAAATTTTTTTCAAAATTTTCCCAATTTTGGCGCTTTTAATAAATAAAAACAAATTCTATTGGTCTATTTTTTCTGCCTAAATGAAGTACAACATGTGGCGAAAAAACAATGTCAGAATCACTTGGATATGCAAAACCTTTCTGGTGTTTTTCCATGTTAAAGTGACACATGTCAGATTTGCAAAATTTGGCCTGGTCATTAAGGCGCAAACAGGCTTGGTCACTAAGGGGTTAAAAGTGTCAAATTTGGGAAAATTTTGACTAAATCGTCATTTTTCCCCATTTTTAACTGCAATATCTCAAATATGTGCAAACATAATATAGAATATGATAATATATATTTTCATCTGTTTACTTTATTCTGGACGCACATTGGAAAAACCTTTTTAACCATTTAGAAGACGTACAAATTTAACATTAATTATTAACATTTTAAGGAGCACTTTGTTTTACATAAAGCCAAGATTGCAAAGGCTCATAGGTGTTAGAATGATAGATACCCCCACAAATGACCCTATTTAAAAAAAAATACACCCCTTAATGTATCCACCGAGGGGTGTCATAAGTATTTTGACCCCACAGTTTCTTTTCAGGAATTAATGCAATTTAGAGGAGAAAAAATAAAATTTCATATTTTTGCAAATATGTCATTTTAAAGACATATTTGTTTCCTATAGTGCACATGAAAATGAGGATTTACACCCCAAAATTGGTACATCTGCTTTTTCTGTGTTCAGAAACATACCCGTTGTGGCCCTAATCTTATGTCCATTTGCACAACGGGGCCCAAACCGAAAGGAGCAGCAGGTAGGTTTCAGAACAGACATTTTGCTTGAAGCTGTTTTAGGCCACATTGCACACTGTAAAGCCCTTGAGCAGCCAAAACGATGGAGACCGTTAACAAATGACCTTATTTTAGAAACTAGACCCCTTATCGAATTCACCTAGGGGTGTACTGCGTATTTTGACTCCACAGTTTTTGAATGAATCCAAGCATAGCAGAGGGAAAAAATTAAAATTTAAAATTTTTTAGCAATTATGTCATTTAAAAAAAATTTTTTTTTGTACAGCGCACATAAGAATGAGGACTTTCACCCCAAAATGGATACCCCCGTTTTTACGTCCTTATGCACAACGGGGCCCTAACCGAAAGTAGCAGCCGTGGTGTTCAGAATACACATTTTGCTTGAAGGTGATTAAGGCCCCATTGCCCACTTGTAGAATCTTTGAGTGGCCAAAACGACAGAACCCCCCACAAATGAGCCCTTTTTGAAAACTAGACCCCTTATCAAAGGGTGTACTGTGCATTTTGACCTCACAATTTTTGAATGAATTGAAGCAAAGCAGAAGGAAAAAATAACGATTTTCATTTTTTTGGGAATTGTGTCATTTTAAAAATATCTTTTTTTGTACAGCACATATGTGAATGAAAACTATCACCCCAAAATGGATCCCCCTGTTGTCCCATGTTCAGAAACATACCCATTGTGGCCCTAATCTTCTTTCTGGATGCACAACCGGGCCCAAACCGAATGGAGCATCAAACTTTTACTGTCTTTTAACTTAAATGTGATCACCGTTATCCTACCTCCGGTTGGTGACAGCATGGAGTTGTCATGTCCAGAGCATGCAGGGCTTTAATCTCCAGAGGATGCATCCTCCGGGATTAAAGACCAGCAGGTCAGGATGTAATAACACTATGGGCTGGTCATTAAGGGGTTAACTATGTAGTGGTACAGTTCACAGTTCTGTATAACTAGGCAGTAGTGATGAGCAAACTTTTCAAAAGTTCAGTTTGGCAGGTTTGCTAACTTTGGGCAAAAAGTTCCATTCGATTTAAATTGGTTAAAACCAAACCTGATCTTCACCAATACCCCTAAAACTGGTGTACAACGCTGTCCAAGAGAAGAAGGAAGAGGAAGAAGAGGAAGATTTCTTCCTCTTTCTTTTCTTCATCATCTTCTTCTTCTGGTGGGTTCAGCCAAGACAAACTGCCTGAGGTTTAGGGTCATGCTGGACCAAAGTTTTAGTAAAGTTCGACCTAAGGGCGCCCACCCACTGGCGTTTTTTTTCCCTGCGAAATTCGCAGCATTTTTTTTTCTGCAGGGGTCTATGGGACTTGTAATGTTAAAATCGCGATCGCGCAAAATCGCGATTTCGCGGTAAATTGCGATTTTGCGCGATCGCGATTTTAACATTACAAGTCCCATAGACCCCTGCAGAAAAAAACCGCTGCGAATTTCGCAGTGAAAAAAAACTGTAGTGGGCAGTCATCTAAAACAGGGTTTGACTGTTTCGGTTTGCTTAATACTACTATCAGAAAGCATATTGGTGGTCATACAGCTTTTCCACAAAGAGATATGACATTGATGAATTTAATCAATAACTCAATAAAAAATTTTCTTATCTTTATGTTTCTTTCTACTTATTTTTTGAGTCTCCTGACAGTAAATGTAAATGTCTAATAGTTATATTCTATTCTTACCACTAGATGTCAGCATAACACTTCAGTAAATGTCTGGTAGCCATAGGAAATGCCAAACTAAGTATGCCTAATCATACTGTCACTATAGTAGTGGGAGAATATAGTTTCTTAAGGCAATGCTGTCACAGGCGTTGTTAGTACTAGTCATTGTGACAGCTATGAAAATGAAATCTGACTATCTGCCTAGACTAGTTATGCTATTGATTGGGAACATCTGCTAACCTATGCTAACACAGATTTCACAAATGCCTCCTAACAAGGTGCTTAATATTAATTCTTCATTTAACATGTATGATGTGCAGATCTGTATCAGGGCTTATAAAACATTTAAGTGATTTATACAATTCTGGGATTTGTTAAGTTCCTTCAGATGACTAGAGTCATTTGCTGTATATTTGGATATTATATTTGCAGGGAAAATGCGTACCTATGGTTTATACGGAATGCATATATAGAGATGTAGCAGTTGATGTTATCACTGAACAACTTATTTTTTCATTGTTCTAGCAACATTTTGCCTACAGGCAGATGCTTCTGATGTAGACAAAAGCAGAGAAGTTCACTCCAACTGCAAAAACAGGCCATTGGAACAAATTACCTAAGCAAAATGTACCAGAACACCCTTTCAATAAGAAACTTTGGAGAGGTAAAGATCTTTGGAGAGGCAGAAATCTTGAGGCTATTTGGCAAAAGGGCACACCATGCTCAGCTTCTTCAAAGGGCACCTTATCCCCACCAATAACCAGCGACATTGTTTTGTGGTAGAGAAGGGGTTAATGGGTACAGTCTGTGAACACAGCACATTCTGGTAGTCTAATACAGTAAAAGGGTACTCAGAATATGTAAACAAACACAGTTACTTCACACAGTTCTATTGTGGTGAAAAGGTTAATGGGCACATCTCTGGTGATCTGTTGTAGTGAAGAGGTTAATACAGACGTCCCTGGGGGCCTAGAGCAGTAAAGATGTTGATGGGCACATCCCTAGTGGTTTATGCTAGTGAATGTGTTAATGAGCATATTCCTGGTGGCCTAGGTCAGTGAAAGAGTTAGTGGGTTCATACCTGGTGTTCAGAGGTCTCTTCACTTCCCGTCTGGTGTTGAGATTCTGATTCATAATGAAGTTAAAAGTGCCAAAATAGCTCCCAACAGTGCAAGAAGAGGAAGTGTAGGTGAATGCTGTCTGCCATTATGATGTGAGATGACCGGTAGATGGAAGGAGAGTGCTGACATGAACAGTCAGGGTCTGGCGTATGCTGGAATAATCAAGAGTAAGCATGGGCTTACTCTCACTCATGCAGTCAGGGGCGGACATATGCACCATCATGCACATATTTAGGGCCAGGCATACACTTACACTATTCACTTCCAAACATTATAACTACAACATACATGTCACGTCCACCTAGGACACACTGGATCCGTAACCTCCAGATCTCACATAAATGCACATCAAACAGTGTCAAACAATACAAACAACCGTAATACGGAAAACACTGTCCCTAAATAACCTAACCCAGAGAAGGGACCTGCCTAAATGCAGGTAACCCGCCCTGTGAAGGGCGAACCTGGCCACTTACCTCAGCCACTAGCTGACCCTACGTGAGATAGGAGAAAACCAACAAACAAGATGAAAAGATAAACCACTGTACTTAGCTTTAGAAGACACAAGCTAATAGAACCTACAGCTCCCACGTCTAACTACACCCAAAGCCAGGGACAGACGTTGCCATGTTCACCCTTCTCAGTTAGGTTATTTACGGACAGTGTTTTCCGTATTGCAGTTGTGTGTATTGTTTGACATTGTTTGGTGAGTGTTTGTGTGAGATCTGCAGGTTACGGATCCAAGGCGACCTATGTTTGGACGTGACATATTAATTGGCCTTACCGTTTGCACCAGACCCCTGTGTGTTATGTACCTGTGTTTCTCCCTCTCCTACTTAACACGTCTGCATCAGCACTAGGCCTTTATGGATAAGTCCTATGCGATGTTGTGCCAGTAGGGGAGGTTGCCATCTTTTTCACCACTGGGCTGTGCACTCTCTTTGCAGACTACTGTGACTAAGGCCAATTGTGTAAGGCACAGTGGTCCTGTTTAGAGGGGAACAATGGTTTACTCCCTCCTGTATGATGGTATCTGTTGGAGGAGGGGCTATTTTTTTTAAATGCCCTAAGGGTCCAGAGGCCCCCTTTTTAAAGGGGAGGTACTGTCAGTTTGTGCTGCTGGGACCTGTTTTTCTACAGGTTTCCAGGAGCACACCTACACAGGTGTGAGATAATTGAGCTGGCTAGGTGTAGGGTTTCTCCAGCCAGCCAATCCCCATGGTTCTGCTGCATATATACATACCAGCCCCTCCTGCTAGAGGGTGCTGATTTCCTAATTTCCCTTGTGTTTGCAACCATGTATGTTATTAGCATGGTGTGAACAGCGATGTGTTCTGTGGTCTGTGCAGGTGGCCAGACATGGTGTATGAACAGTACTGTTCTGTGTAGGATGCATTCCCTGGTGTGTGGTGCGAACTGTATCCTGTCTGCTCGGATCGTTTACCATCAAGGGTGAGCCAGGTCCTTAGGTTCCAGTGTGGGGCCATCCCTATTGGGACAATCGCCCCGCTTGCAGGCAGGACTCCTGGGGTAATTTGTCTTGTGAGAGTAGGTACCTACAAGACAATGAGGACCCTTGTCGCTGGCTCATGGGTTTAAGTGTCTTGGCCAAAATATGAGCCAATACCTCGTACGTATTGTAGCAATTCCATCTGCTTATGTGTGTATGTATGCTAGGTGAGTGTTTGGGGCATTTTTCAGTCATTATGTATGTCTGCCCATGAGTCCAATTTGCAGTTCACTTTTCCTTGGTGTTCCGTGTGTGCATTTACGTGAAGATTTCAGGTTCCAGAGCATGCAGTTTGAACATGACAATACTTTATCCCACCTGAGCAAGAATCAAAAGTAGCATTTATTTACATATGTTAATACCTAGTGTGGCCTCTTTTGGCCCTAATGACATGGGATACTGTCCGTTGCATACCTTCTGCTAACAACTGATACACTTCAGCTGGTATTTCCCTCCATTCATCCTGCAAATGCCTGTTGAGTTCTATCAAAGAAAATTGATGCTGTTCATATCTTCTGACCTGATGTAAAATTACTGCTGGATTTGTGACAAGGCGCTTTGTCTTGTTGGAAGTATTGCTGACCATTCCCAGAGTATTGCCACATCGTTGATAGCACATTATTGCTTGGCATGTCAAGCTATTATTCCGTTCTCATGGTTCTTGGCAATACAACCAAAAGACCAAGCCCATACCATGTAAAAAACATCACAAAGCCATAATAGAACCTCCGCTATACTTAACTGTTGTTACAATTCTTCACATCCAGGCACATTCATCTGATTTGAAGATCGAGTACCCTGGTTTGTCACTCCATAGAACATTTTTCTATTGCTCAACTGCCCAATGATAAGTCTCCTTACACCACTGTAGACAGGCTGATGCATCTTCTTTGAGAGAACTTGCCAGACCTTTGCAGGATGAATGGAGGGAAATACCAGCTAAAATGTATCAAAAGGTGGTAAAAATTATGCCACGGAGAGTATCTGAGGTCCACTTACTTTTGATAGGATAGTATACATACATGCTATTATTTTAATGAACCCTCTGGCTCCGTGGTGCCTAGATGGAAGACTTTTGTCATGTGAACATGATATCACTAGTGGTCCTGCACATTTCTTCTTGCGGTTTTCATCTATAAAGTTATTGTCAGCTGTTTCTCCAATAATGTTTTTTTTCCAATAAAAGGGATTAAACTGTTAACCTCAGTGTCAAATATTGAGGTTTTACAGAAAAAAACAGTGGAAAAAAATGACATCTTGTACAACGTTCTCTCCCTCCATTAACTAGTGTATATGCACTAGATGACCCCATTATTCTACACTTAGTTACTAAGTATAAGGAGGGAGATTCCTCTATTGCCAAGTTACTTTACATTCTCTTGTTGATGAAGTGGCAATTGAATTGAGCACCGAAATCAATAGTATATTAGTCTGATACATTGAAATATACAAGGCTTTTCTCAAACAATCAGTAAATGGAAAGTGCTATCAAAATAGACCTGCTGTCATTTTAAATTAAAATAAGCAAGAGTTTTTATTCTGTATGTAAATTGCTTCCTCCGTTCTTAGCATGCCTGCTGAGCATGAGTGATCTACTCCTATGGCATAATATTGCTGTCTCCCAATATTTGTAGAAAGATGTACGGTATATTATGTTCTAATGAATGCTAGTTCAATCACTGTTCTCCAACTTGCTGCTGTGTACGGTATACGATAATCAGCATCTAAAGTTAGAATTCATATACTGCACCTTTTCAATACATTGGAAGTTCTTTGTGTTTTCCATGTAAGGTTAAGTTGTACATGCCATGGTGGAAAATGATGCAAAATCCTCCCCGCTGTTAGAAAAAAAGCTGTTTAGAACATTTCCATACTGATTGCATAGAACAAGAGTTATTGATTGACATACATAATGGATAATGCTGAAAGCAAGACACAAGTCTGCTGAGTTCAGTCTCTCTATGGTTCTGAGTGAAACAGCTACCAGCATGCTTATTAGAGGAAAACATTTCCATAAGAAGGAAGAGCGAACTAGGTAATAAAATATATTAAATAAATTAGACCTTATCTGGGGAAAAACGGAGTATTAAAGGGGTTATCCAGTTGTAAACTATTGATAGCTTATCCTCGGGTAAGGCCATTAATTGTAGATAAGTGCAGGTGGGTCGCCCAGGACCCCCACTATTTAGCTGTTAATCAGGCTGGTGTACCCATGCACTGGATTGATTTCTGCAGGAAACAGACAGCTCCATTTTCTCTGCAGTGGCAAGGATTGGTATTACAGGTGAAGTTCCCATTGAAGTGAATGGATTTAATACTATGCATGGCCATTGCAGTGGGAATGGAGCTTGTCTGCTTCCTGCAGAAATTAACTTTGTCTTTAAGTGCACTGGTCCAGAGAATTACTGATCGGCGGCAGTCTTAAGTGACTGATCTGTGCCAATCTACTATTGATAGCCTAGCCAATAGTTTACAACTGAACAATCTCTTGGATGCATTTCTTAACTATAGACCCTTATTTTTATGGACATTCTGTGAATTTACAGAACAATTGGCAATTCTGCTTCTCTTACGTTTTACTTCTGTACAGTCACCATGTTGGAGATTCTATAAGATATTCAACCTGTATGAGTGCCTGTGCCGATAATATATTGCCAATTCTGCACAACAGCCTCCACAGTGTATAAAATATACTTGTCTGGATGCAATAATATGTTTTTAGTATGTAATAACTGTTGTTCCCTTTGTAAGCCAGACAACATTAGGCTGGGGAGCACTACCTATATCGTGGCTCAATAGCGCTGCTTGTTCTTCTACATTCACACAATATGGCAAGGAGGTTTGCCAACCATCTAGAAATTCCTGGATAGTCCTTAAAAATATGGCACTTTGTTCTGTTAATATGACTGTAATTATTATTTTACAACTCAGACTAAATGTTGATAATGACTTCTTATCAGTCTCTAACCTATAAACACAATACTTATAATCTTTATCGTTGAGTATGATTATCCGATGTGTCCCTGAAAAATGTTGGCTGTTTTTTGGATAAGTTGTCCAGAAAAAAGAAAAATTCAGGTTGGCAACAATCATGACAAGCCAGTCTGGATCGCTGGAGTTTTTAGTTTCTTCCTTGCCTGGTGCTGCCTCTCTAAAATGGCCAATTTCTTTACAAATGGTAAGTTTACTTGGAGGAATGTTGGCTGTTTTAGCCCCAAAACTAAGAAAAAACAGAGGTAGTCGTCTTGTGTAAAGGTACCTATAGTGCCATCTCCAGTAACAGAGATAACATCACTTGACAACAGAGGTATGTCTTAGATGGAGATCACAATCTACTCCCCTCCTCATCTTACTTCTTGGAGTCTTTCCCCTTTACTTGTTCAATCCTTCGAATGACCATTTCATATGCAAATGTATCTACCATATTCAAATTTTTTGTGAGCTCCATTGAGCAATGTAGGCTATAAAAAATTCTAAATCCTTCTTACTTTAGTAAATATTAATGTATTTTCATGGTATGCCTATATGTTTAGAGTATATTTTCAGTGTAAGTATACAGTAGAATTTCTCTTCTTTCTTATAATTCTTACAAGTTCTTGGAAGGATGTGATGTCATTTTCAAGAAATCAGCTACTGACCTGAAAATTGGATTTTGTCATACTTCTCTATTTCCATTCTTTAACTAAATGTAATAATTTTCAGAATATTCCTCATGGGCCACTGCCGTGTTATTATAAAATCCCTGATACAGTATTTCTGACTTAAACCACTAATTTAGTATCTGAGTTTCTTGCATTTCTGCAGACTTCGAGTAATAAATTTCCCATGTAATTCAAGTAATAAATTTCCCATGTATAGATAAATAAGATTGCCATATATCTTGTCTGATGTATTCAGTTCACTAAATGGTAGAACAGTATGCTGACAAATAAAAGGGGAAATACAAATCAAGGCCACTATTACAGATTGTTATAACAAATACAGACAGGAAAATGCAATGAATCAGAATCGCAAACATGCATTACGACAACTAGGTAATGCAAAGTCAAGTCCAGGGGTTTAGTAAGAGAAGGAGAGAATTTGATAAAGGCAAGGATTTTTTTCTTTTTAGTTTCTGTCAGTTTGAAATGAACCCTGAAATTTAAAGTGTAGCTTATTTACTTAAAATATTGGGGACCACATCAAATCACAAAATCCCACTAGCAAAACATGGAACTAAATTCACGGCGCACTAAAAGTTTAGGCTGTCTACAAGCGACTGTAATAAAGGAGGTTCCGTTTAGCTGAGGTCCAGCAATGCAGCCAAAATACAGACACCAAAAAATGCTTGTATTATGGGTACGTGAATGCTGCCTTAAAGGTGTTTTCCAGTATTTTTAATTAACTCTCCTGTCCATGAGCCCCTGCGGTCTGTTGGACCGGGAAACATAGGAATAGAGATGGGAAAGATAACCCTACATAGAAGAGGGAGAAGAAAAAGTATGGTAAAGAATACCTTGAAGGAAAGAAAGGTAACAGAGACTCAGGGATAACTAGTCCGGTTTGATCAGGGATCACCCACAAGCATAACGTCCTATCATCATCAGCAACCCACTGACAGATGGTAATTTAGGCTAAGTTAGGGCACAATAGCACCACAAGTGAGCCATGAGTTTAGTCCTGGTGAGGATCAAAACTGTATCTAAATAGTCCATGTTGAGTAGAATTTAATATATCTTAGATCATCTTTGGCACACAACTCTTCCATGTATTTTAAGTCATCCAATGCTTCCAGCCACATCAGCCTCGAGGGAGGAGTAGTAGATTTCCATCGCCTGGGGACAATCTGCCTCGTGGCAAGCAGAAAGGATCTCAAGAGAGATCCTTTTGTTCATGCCAACGAGTCTGGAATCATTGACAACAGAGCAACATCAGGTGCGAGATTAATTGGCTGTTTACATACCGCCAAATACAAGGTGTCCACCTCCTGCCAAAGAGGATGGATTAGTGGGCATGACCGCCACCAGTGGATCAGTGTCCCCTTATCCTGTAGGCACCCCCAGCACATATCAAACAGCATTAGTGGCAGTGGGAGGAATGAAATAGATATTAAAAAACCAAAACTTTCCACTGCCACACTGCTCCTCTGCTGACACTCCAGTCCTCCATTTAGTTTGTTTATACTTTTCTGCAGTCAATTGGTTGTTTACCTATATGACTGTTGCAGCAAATAGAAGGCCCAACTAGAATGTCATCACTGACGTCCTGTAAATATGATGGGGCTTCTTTATTAGAAGCCCACATGTCATGTTTACAGGATGTCAACAGGTCAGAAGACCCAGTAAGATCACCTGTTAGATGCCATGGTGCCGGAGTGCCGAAAGGGAGCTACGACGTCACAGTAAGCATATTAATCAAAGCAGCGGTGTAGCTAAAAGCTCATGGGCCCGGGTGCAACAATTTATCTTGGGGCGCCCCAACTTCTCTTAAACCTTAAAGGCAGAGGCGTAACTTGAAGCTCCTGGGCCCCAATGCAAAACCTGTAACAGGTCCTCCAACCATAATGCTTTATTCATTGGGCTCCCTATATGGAGAAGAGAGGCCTTATGGGCCCCCCAAGGCTCCTGGGCCCGGGTGCAACCGCATCCCCTGCCTCCCTTAGGGTGCATTCACACGAACGTATATCGGCTCGGTTTTCACGCCGAGCCGATATACATTGTCCTCGTGTGCAGGGGGGGAGGCTGGAATAGTCCAGGAGCAGGACCTGAGCTCCCGCCCCCTCTCTGCCTCCTCTCCGCCCCTCTGCACTATTTGCAATGAGAGGAGGCGGGGTGGGGGCGGGGCTAAGGCCCGCGAATTAGCCCCGCCCCGTCCCACCTCTCCCCATTGCAAATAGTGCAGAGGGGCGGAGAGGAGGCAGAGAGGGGGCAGGAGCTCAGTTCCTGCTCCTGGGCTCTTCCAGCCTCCCCCCCTGCACACGAGGACAACGTATATCAGCTCGGCGTGAAAACCGAGCCGACATACGTTCGTGTGACTTCACCCTTATAGTTATGCCAGTGCATCAAATCATAGTTTGGAGAAGGGGAGCAGAAATGTTTAATAAAACAATAACTTTGACAACCCCTTCAATAGTTTACAGTACATCTACTAATTCAAATTTAGATTTACTTTTATCTTTGAACATGTATTAAATACAAACGTATTGGCTCTGTTAACATTTCCATTATTATTTCCATTTTTTCAATTCTACCACAGGAAGAGAAAAAACTAAAATAACGGTATGCTGGGTCTGTGAAATAGACACCAATAGTGCTGATGGAACCCCATTGACTGTAACAAATTCCATCAGGTTTCTGCCATGGTGTTTGTCATTTGACTGGCAGCCTGCTACACTATTTTTTCCTGACATTTATAACAGAAATGCTGGATGGTAGCTCAGAATTGAGATGTGAACACATCCGCACTTGTGGCACATGTGCCACTGCACCTTTACATGGGGCGATTATCTCTCGAATAATTGCTGGAAACAGTGAATTTAGGCAATAGTAGTCCCATGTACATGTGGCCACCAACAGGCAATGAGCAAGTAATTGCTCAATTGTCGGAGTCACTTGGCTTTTAAGCTCAGCTAAAAACCAAGCGACTATTAGTCCAGCAGTTCCATAGCTGATCAACTGAGAGATGAAGCCTTGAGAGGACTGAGAGGTGGTGAAAAAGCAGTGCCGCACAGTAAATAATAATAATAATAATAAATAATTATCTTTATTTGTAGGTTGTTGTTAGCCGTTTAGTCTTAACGACCCTCGGCGACCCTAAAGGCAAGCTCCCTCCATGTTTTTCGGTTTTGCACTGCTTCTTTCAGTTGTGTGATATCCATGCCAGTGTCAGCTTTGACAGTATCAGCCATTGTGTCCTTTGACGGTCAGGTGTTCTTTTGCCACTGATCTGTCCAAGCATTATAGATTTTTATAGCGATACTGCTCGCATTACATGGCCAAAATATGTGAGTCTGAGTCTGGCCATCTTGCCCTCCAGTGATATATCGGGTCTTATACAATTCAGGACTTCTCTGTTACTCTCGCTGTCCACGGCATACACAGCAGCTTTTGCCAGCACCACAGCTCAAATGCATAAATCCTTCTCCTATCAGCTTTTTTCGCAGTCCAGCTTTCAAATCCATACATGGCTACGGGGAAAATGATGGTTTACACTATCCTGTGTTAAGTTGCTATACTGATATCCCTATTTTTCCAGATTTTGTACATGTTTAGCATTGCACTTTGGCCTAATGCTATCCTACATTTTATCTCTGGCATAGATTCTCCAGCCTGGTCAATTTTTGAGCCAAGGAAGATGAAGTCTTGCACGCATTCTATGACCTCATTGTCGATTTTGATTTGAATTTAGCCATTTTTTGCAGTTGTCATAATTTTAGTCTACTTTAAATTCAGGCAGAGGCCAATTCTTTCACTTTCAGTTTTAATCTTACATATCAGCTGCTCCAGACCTGCTTCTGTTTCTTCAAGCAGAGTTGTGCCATCTGCATAATGGAGATTGTTGATGATTCTTCCACCTATTTTCACCCCAATTTTCAATTTGCCTAGGTTCATTTTCCGCATGATCACTTCCGCATATAGGTTGGACAAGAAGGGTGAAAGGATGCAGCCCTGTCAAACGCCTTTGCCGATCCCAAACTAATCTGTGTGCCCATACTGTGTTCTCACAGTGGCTTCGTGATTGGTATAGTGATTTTATTAGCTTGACTATATGTGCCGATACTCCCAGCTCTTGTAAGGCCTGCCATAGCTTGTCATGGTCGATGCAGTCAAAGGCCTTGATGTAGTTGATGAAGCACATGTAGATATTCTTTTGGTATTCTCAAGCTTTTTCCATGGTCCATTGCAGGTTTGCAATATGGTCGCGGGTGTCGCGTCCTTGCCAGAATCCTGCCTGCACATCAGGGAGCGCCGCTTCAACTACTGATCTCAGTCTTTCCGGTATAATTTTGAGAAGGATCTTGCTTGTTAGCGGAATGAGGGCTATTGTTCGGTAGTTTTCTTTGGTAGAGGGATAAAGACAGATCTTTTCCAGTCCTGTGGCCATTATGTGGATGCCCATACTGCCTGGCACAGCACTGTGATGTTTTTCACTGGTACTGGAAGCAATAGCTCTGCCGCTATGTTATCTATGCCTGGTGCTTTATTTTTGGCTCATTGTTTCATTGCCATAACCACTTCTGACTCCATAAGGGAGGGCTCCAAGTCCACAGACTCCACCTCATGCAATGGTGCAGGTGTGTGTTGTAGGCATATAGTTCCTCTGAGTATCCCCTCCTCCTATCCTTGATACTCTGTTGATCATTCAGTTCCTTCCCATTTTTGCCTTTGATTGTGCTGTTGTGTGTCAAGAAGGGTTTTCTGGCCATCTTGACCTGTGAGAATAGGTCTCGCATATGCCCTTTAATGGCTGCTGCTTCGAGTTGCTTGCAACATTCATTCTAGTCCAATTCCTTGTTTTTCCTTGCCGCTAGCTGAAAATGGGCATTTAGTTACCGAACTTCATATTTGTTGCAGGCCGCCTTTGCTGCTTTTCTTTTATCCAGCTATTCTGAGGAATTTTTCGGACAACCAATAGCATCGTTTTTCCTGCTTATTATAGGTGAGATGTTTACTGGCTGTTTCATAACTGTGGACTGTATATCGTGCCATAGTTCCTCTGGATGCTTTTATGATGTGTCAAGCAGTTCAAATCTGTTTGCTACCTCAATAGTGTATGATTGGAGGATTTTAGAGGTGTTGAATTTTTCTCAATTTTCTGTATGGTTTTCAAGAAAGCCTGCCCCTCTTACCTCCTCTGATGTGGAGGACCCTAAATGCATATGCTGCAAAGTCTCATGAGCTTGACTACTGGAGCATACATCGATTCTGCTCACAAATGTGACAGTTTATATGCCCATTTGTGTGTATATATATATATATAAATATATACACATACACACAAGTGCAGAGACAACACCCCTCTTGACCTAAATACAGATGTTCACACACAGAAATTTGAGGCTGATTTGCACTTAAAACAAGCAATACCAGACAAACTGAGCAGAGAAGTAAATACTTAAGGCCCATTTACACACAACGATAATCGCTCAAAAGATGTTGCTCAAGCGACTTTTGAGCGATCATTGTTGTGTCATTTACAGCACAAGATGATCACTTAAGATGAGCCATCACCCTGCGCTGCCAGCGGAGGATGCAGAAGACAAACGGGGTGTCCCCGCTTGTCTTTTGCATACAGCTGTTCCCTCGCTCCGAGCGCCCGGCTGTTATACAGCCGAGGCCTTGGAGTGGAGGATGTAGAAGACAAGCACGGTGTCCCCACTTGTCTTCTGCATCCAGATATTTTCTGCGCGGAGCGCCTGGCTGTTATACAGCCGAGCGCTCCATACCGAGTATGGAGAACAGAGCTGGACCGCTGTGTTCTTCATACCCAGCCTGTTATCAGGGAGCGGGATACAGCTGAAACAATAGTATCAGCTGTATCCTGCTGTGAATCCCTGGTAAGGCTCATTGTCATCTTTCAGCACGCTGAAAGACAACGATGAGCGACAGGATAATGAAAACTGCACGATGTCAGTGCAGTTACACACAACAATTATCGCTCAAAAGACGGCTTTTAAGCACATTTTGAGCGATAATCATTGTGTCTAAATGGGCCTTTAATCAGTCCACTGAGCTAAGGAATGTGACAGTTTTATGATGTGTGTTATCCCTCCTTCAGACCTGCGCATAAAGGAGATGGAACAATACCTCTGCAGCATCACCTATTGGATGGCAGCATTCTTTTAAATCAGGGGATTAGCTAAAGACTCATGAGCCCTGGTGCAAAAGTTAATCTTAGGCCCCCCAACTTCTCTAAACCCATAATGCAGAGCTGTAACTTGAAGCTCCTGGGCCCCAATGAAAAAACCTGTAACACGGCCCGCAACAATAATGCTTTATTCATAGTACTATAGCAAGTTTAAATCAACTGCAGCACTTCAGGGATATTCCCAAATCCCTTGGGGTCTTTAAAAGCTGTATTTTTAGCGAGGAGTACAAATGCAAAGCCCAGCAGGGTCCGGATCTTGACCCAACATAGAAATCCAGTTATTCATAGTACTAGACTCCCTATATGGATGAAGAGGGACCTTATGGGTCCTCTTAGGCTCCTGGGCCCGGGTGTAACCACATCCCCTAAAGTTATGCCAGTTCTTTAACCCCTTAAGGACATGGCCTATTTTGGCGTTGAGGACCAAACGATTTTTGGTATCTTTTCATCTCCATTATTCAAAAGCCATAACTTTTTTATTTTTCCATCGACGTGGCTATATAAGGGCATGTTTTTTGAGTGGCGAACTGTAGTTTTTATTGTACCATTTTTGGTTACATAGACTACATGGTAAAACTTTTATTCATTTCGTAGGGAGAGAAAACGCATCAATTCTGCCATAGATTTTTTTTTTTAAAGCGTTAACCCCTTAGTGACTGAGCTTTTTTGCTTTTTTCCATTTTTGTTTTTTCCTACTTCCTTTTTAAAAAATCGTAGCTCCTTTATTTATCCATCGACGTCGCTGTATGAGGGCTTGTTTTTTGCGGGATGAGTTGTATTTTTCAATGGCACTATTTATTGTACCATATAATTTACTGAAAAACTTTTTAAAAATTCTTAGCGGAGAGAAATGGAAAAAAAAACGACATTCCACCATCTTTCGGTGCGTCCTGTTTCTATGGCGCACAAACTGCAACAAAAACAACCTGATATTTTTATTCTATGGGTCAGTATGATTACTACGATATCAAACTTATATAGTTTTTTTTTTGCTGTAGTACTTGTATTTTTTTTTAAAGATATTTAATTTTTTTCAATTATTTTCTGCGGTCATTTTGTGCGCGCAATAACTTTTTTATTTTTCTGTCGACGTAGATGTGCCAGGCCTCAATTTTTGCGGGATGTCCTGTCGTTTCCGATAGTATCAATTTGGAATACATACGACTTTTTGATCGCTTTTTGTTGCATTTTTTCTGGAAGACAGGGTAACTAAAAAAGTGTATTTCTGGCGTTCTTTATTTTTTTTTTCGGACGACGTTCACCTTGCAGGAAAAATAATGCACTACTTTGATAGATCGGACTTTTACGGATGTGGCAATACCAAATACATATTTTTATTTTATGATTTAGATTTTTTAATAATTGATATGGCAAAAGGGGGGTGATTTAAACTTTTATAACTTTTTTTTTTTACAATTTAAAAAACTTTATTGATCTTTTTTCTTACTTTACTTTAACATGCGATGCTTTGATCGCTTCTGCAGTATGACGTAATGCTATAGCATTACGTCATACTACTTTTTTACAGGCAGTCTATCAAGCCACCCTGTGTGGATGGCTTGATAGGCAGTCTGCTAAGGCAGCCCTGGGGCCATTCATTAGACCCCTGGCTGCCATGACACCTGCATGGCTCCCCCGATCTCACCGCGGGGGGGGGGGGGGGCCGTGCGGGACCCCCGAAAAGCGTTCAGGGGATTTAAATGCCGCTGTCAGAATTGACAGTGGCATTTAAAGGGTTAATAGCCACGTACGGCCGAGCGCGGCTATTGCCTGCAGGTGTCAGCTGCAATAAACAGCTGACGCCCGCGCTGTATGGAGGGAGATAGCGGCGCTATCTCCCTCCATACACGTCCTGCAACAGCAGGACGTAGTTTTACGATGGTCCCGTCACTAAGGGGTTAATTATGCAGCATAAATGACAGCCTACATTTTTTTCTGCGGGTTGGTATGGTTACAACGATACCAAAATTCTTATATTTTTTTTTAGGTTTTTCCACTTTTCCACAATAAAAACCATTTTTTTTGGAAATTATTATTTTTTTCTAAACTCACTGCATTCAAAGTGCTATAACTTTTTTATTTTTCCATGGACGGAGCTCTCTGAGGGCTTATTTTTTGCAAGACAAGCTGTAGTTTTTATTGCTACCATTTTGGGGTACACACGTTTTTTTTGATCACTTATATTGCTTTTTGGGAGGCAAAATGATAAAAATTAGCATTTTGCCTCAGTTTTTTAGCATTTTTTTTAACGTTTTTTGCCATACAGGACAATAAGCACGTTCAATGTATTGTAAGCGTCGTTATAGACGCGTCAATCCCAAACATGTGGGATTTTTAATTTTTTAACATTTTTTTAATGCTAATATGAGAAAAAGCTTACTATAGCGATCACAGGCAATGGCAATACAGGACGTCGGTATCTGGCGTCCTGTTGCCATAGCAACCAGCCGGGCTCTCGTGATGTTATCACAGACCCTTTCCCTGCCGCAATCTACTTAGTGACAGCCGGCTCCCGCTGCGGGATAGATCTGCTATGATCTTGCGCTATCCCCATGACGTAAGGGTACGTCATTTTGAAGGAAGTACCCCGCTCTGATAACGTACCCTTATGTCATGGGGCGGGAAGGGGTTAAATCAATGTATGAATTTTTATGAAGTTGCCAAAATGTTTAGTCACTGTGTAACACTTAAGCCACTTAGTTGCTCTCAACTTCTCAAATATTCTTGGCCTTCTCATGAAATACACAGTCTCTTTTGAACCCAATCAAACATCTCTGGAGAGACCTAAAAATGTCAATGATCTCACTGCAACCCAACCGAGCTTGAGAGAAGTTGTAGAGAAGAATCGTAGAAAATCCCCAAATCCAGGTATGCAAATCTTATGTCATTGTACCCAAGAAGACTGGAAGCTGTAATCAGCAAAGGTATTTCAACTAAGTACTCTATAAGCCCTTTTACACGCAATGATTATCGCTTAAACAACCGCACGACTGAACGAACTGCTGACATTTTTGAATAAAATTATTCACACCTAAAAATCTGTATTTTTCCTCATTAGCCAAAGTAAACTTAGTAGTAGCTGGGCCTGTGTTTGTGTGAGAGATTATCTGGCCTGCAGATTCCATTGTCTTTCTCCCCTGCATACAGGACAACATTGTCACCTCCAGGCATAAGTAAACACTGTACTCAGTGTGTATGCAAAGCAAACAAACCCACCATTAAGGCCCCATGTCCACGGGGAAAATCAGGCCCGCTCCGGATTCTCCATGGAGAATCCGGAGCGGGTCCCTCCTGCCCCGCGGACATGAGCGCTGAAAATGAGAATAAATAAGAATAAACTCACCTCTCGCCCGCTCTGGATCTTCTTTTCGCCGCGGCGTCATCTTCTCTGCATCGCAGCCGGATCTTCTTTCTTCAGCCCGGCGGATGCGCAGGGCACGTCGGTGACGTGCCCCGCGCATGCGCCGGTCCGAAGTAAAAAGATCCGGCCGCGACGGAGAAAAGATGGCGCCGCGGCGAAGGGAAGAACCGGAGCGGGTGAGTAAAATCCGGACGGCTTCCATAGGCTTCAATAGAAGCGTGCGGGAGCCGTCCCCGCGGGAGACCCGCACGAAAATGGAGCATGGTCCAGATTTTTTCATGCTCCATTTTAAAAAAAATCACTTTTATTGACCATCCGCGGGTATTTATCTACCTGCGGGTGGTCAATGCATCCCTACGGGATGTGGATGCGCAGGCAGGAGAACAGTTAAAATCCGCTGTGGATTTTAATTCTTCTTTTGCCCGTGGACATGAGGCCTTAGTCTCTGAAAAGACTGAATGAACTGCATTCAAATGGAATGAATTCAAAGCGCCTTAACAATGGATTTTATGCTGGCTAAAAACCAGCACTGAACAACAATTGAGCGAATAGTTCACGACTGCTTACTGTTTACATGTAATGATTATCGCTTACTTTTGCCTGTTTGAATGAATTTTGAGTGATAATCACTGTGTATTAAAGGGCCTTAAGTACTAAGCTCCTGTGGACAGCCAGCAATGTTTATAAAAATGTGTACCTAGATATATGGAAGGGTCTACAGTAGCAGTAAGATCATCTTTATTGCCATCATTATTATAACCTTTATGGTCACTGAAGTATGTTTTGCCATTGGTTACTTTCTTATGGCTGTGTTATAGATTAGCCTTTTCCATACATGTGCTATGATGTTACACATATGACAACTATCTATGCCCTTTCTTAGTATGCTAGATTTTGACAAATTCATTGTAAATTATTGAGGCATCATATATTTTACACTTATCTTAGTAAGGGCTCCCACCAACTTGCGATATTTTCTTTCTTGCGCTGTGAGAGCACGAGAAAACTCTTGCATTGCAGCGCAAGAAAGAGGCCTATATAGAACCGGCATATCGCAAGTGGTTTCAATAGGGCCAGCGACAGCAGCGCTAGCCCCATTGAAAGCATAGGGAGAATGCCGCAGACTGTGACAGCTGTGGCAGGAGTTTCCTTCACCCCGTGGCGACCGCGGGGATGAAGGAATCCTCTGCCACAGCTGTCACAGCTGTGGCAGAAGTCCCCGGCATTCTATTCCATTGCTTTCAATGGGATTGGCACTGCTGCCGATCCCATTGAAATCAATGCTTTCAGCCAAGCCCCGCGGAATGATTATCGGGGAAGGGCTTGAAATATAAGCCCTTCCCCAATAATCATCAATAAGTGGTGGAAAAATAAAAAATGTATTACTCACCTCTCCTGCGCTCAGCCGCGTCCTCCTGCTGGCTCCCCGGAACTGCTATGAAGCTCTTTCAGCAGTCAGGGATTTAAAAATCCACGCCTCCTGATAGGGCTGTGCAGATTGGCTGAGGGCTCAGCCAATAGCAGCTACTGCTTAGCTATTGGCTGAGCCCTCCGCCAATCACACATAGATCTTAGCTATTCATTCATGAGCGCTCAGCCAATAGCTAAGCAGTAGCTGCTATTGGCTGAGCCCTCAGCCAATCTGCACAGCCCTATCAGGAGGCGGGGATTTTTAAATCCCTGACTGCTGAAAGGGCTTCATAGCAGTGCCGGGGAGCCAGCAGGAGGACGCGGCTGAGCGCAGGAGAGGTGAGTAATAATTTTTTTTTATTTTTTCACCACTTATTGATGATTATTGGGGAAGGGCTTATATTTCAAGCCCTTCCCCGATAATCATTTTGTGGGGCTTGGCAGAAAGCAGTGCTTTCAATGGGATCGGCAGCAGTGCCAATCCCATTTAAAGCAATGGAATAGAATGCTGGGGACTTCTGCCACAGCTGTGGCAGAAGTCCCCGGCATTCTCCATCTCTTTTCAATGGGGCAGGCACTGCTGCCGCTGGCCCCATTGAAAAGACTGGTGATATGTCGGCGTGATGCCGATATCCCGGCGTCATGCTGATTTTTTTCTCGCACTGCGATGTGAGACTTTAACTTTAGAATTGCATCGCAGTGGAGAAAATATCGCCAGTGGGTGGGAGCCCTTAAGGTTATATTTTAAATGTGACATTATTTACCTTTCCCATCATACCTTACCATTGTTTGAATCGTATTAGGAATAGGAAACTAAATGTATTGAACTTGGTTCTGGTGCTGTATCTATGTACTGAGCTTGGTTTTGGTGCTATATTTATGTACTGAGTTTGGTTCTGGTTCTGTATTTAAATTCTGAGATGTGTTCTGGTGCTGTATTTATGTATTGAGCTTGATTCTTGTGTCCTATTTATGTACTAATCTTGATTCTGGTGCTATATTTATGTGCTGAGCTTGATTCTGGGGCTATATTTATATAATGAACTAGCTGATATACCCGGCTTCGCCCGAGTTAATTTGGTACTGGTGTTTATCTGGTGTTCACACGGAAAATCTTATGAAGTCGTGTTTACTTTAGAGATACCGGAAAAACATATGTTCACCATTTTGCATAATTCTCTGCGTTACCCAGGAAACACCACGTGGAGGTAACCATGTGATGTTTACTTTATATAAAATGACATCAGCAAGTGAGAGAATTAGATTACGTACATAAAATTTGGACACTAATTCTTTTGCGCATAGAATTGAATAATCAAGTTGAGACCCATTAACTTTTCCTATTTATGACATAATCAATGCTCGTGCCAAATTTCCCGTTTCTATGACACCGGAAAGTGAAAAAATTACATTCCGCACATAAAATTTGGACGCTAATTCTTTTGCGCTAGAATTGAATAATCGAGTTGGGACCTATGAACTTTTCCTATTTATGACATAGTCAATGCTCGTGCGAAATTTCCCGTTTCTATGACACCGGAAAGTGAGAAAATTAGATTCCGTACGTAAAATTTTGGATGCTAATTCTTTTGCGCATAGAATTGAATAATCGAGTTGGGACACATTAACTTTTCCCATTTATGACATAATCAATGCTCGTGCCAAATTTCATGTTTCTATTACATTGGGAAGTGAGAGATTTACATTATGTACGTAAAATTTGGACGCTAATTCTTTTGCGCATAGAAGTAAATAATGGAGTTGGGACCCATTAGCGTTTCCTATTTATGACATAATCGATGCTCGTGCCAAATTTCCTGTTTCTATGACATCGGGAAGTGAGAAAATTAGATTCCGTACATAAAATTTGGATGCTAATTCTTTTGCGCATAGAATTGAATAATGGAGTTGGGACCCATTAGCGTTTCCTATTTATGACATAATCAATGCTCCTGCCAAATTTCCCGTTTCTATGACACCGGAAAGTGAAAAAATTACATTCCGCACGTAAAATTTCGACGCCAATTCTTTTGTGCTAGAATTGAATAATTGAGTTGGGACCCATTAGCTTTTCCTATTTATGACATAATCAATGCTTGTGCCAAATTTCACGTTTCTATGACACCGGAAAGTGAGAAAATTAGATTCCGTACATAAAATTTCGACGCCAATTCTTTTGCGCTAGAATTCAATAATCGAGTTGGGACCCATTAGCTTTTCCTATTTATGACATAATCAATGCTCGTGCCAAATCTCCCGTTTCTATGACACCGGAAAGTGAAAAAATTAGATTCCGTACGTAAAATTTGGACGCTAATTCTTTTACGCATAGAATTGAATAATGGAGTTGGGACCCATTAGCTTTTCCTATTTATGACATAATCAATGCTCGTGCCAAATTTCCTGTTTCTATGACATCGGGAAGTGAAAAAATTTGATTCCGTACGTAAAATTTGGACTCTAATTCTTTGGCGCATAGAATTGAATAATGGAGTTGGGACCCATTAGCGTTTCCTATTTATGACATAATCAATGCTCCTGCCAAATTTCCCGTTTCTATGACACCGGAAAGTGAAAAAATTACATTCCGCACGTAAAATTTTGACGCCAATTCTGCTGCGCTAGAATTAAATAATCGAGTTGGGACCCATTAGCTTTTCCTATTTATGACATAATCAATGCTCGTGCCAAATTTCCTGTTTCTATGACATCGGAAAGTGAGAAAATTAGATTCCGTACGTAAAATTTGGACGCTAATTCTTTTGCGCATAGAATTGAATAATGGAGTTGGGACCCATTAGCGTTTCCTATTTATGACATAATCAATGCTTGTGCCAAATTTCATGTTTCTATGACACCGGAAAGTGAGATAATTAGATTACGTACGTAAAATTTGGACGCTAATTCTTTTGCGCATAGAATTGAATAATCGAGTTGGGACCCATTAACTTTTCCCATTTATGACATAATCAATGCTCCTGCCAAATTTCGAGTTTCTATAATACCGGGAAGTGAGAGAATTAGATTCCGTACGTACAATTTGGACGCTAATTCTTTTGCGCATAGAATTGAATAATCGTGTTGGGACCCATTAACTTTTCCCATTTATGACATAATCAATGCTCGGGCCAAATTTTAAGTTTCTATGACATTGGAAAGTGACAGATTTAGATTACGTACGTAAAATTTCGACGCCAATTCTTTTGCACTAGAATTGAATAATCGAGTTGGGACCCAATTACTTTTCCTATTTTGGAGATAATCTATGCGTGTGCCAGATTTCATGTTTCTACGACATCGGGAAGTTGGAGAGCTTTTGGCGAGTCAGTCAGTCAGTGAGGGAGTCAGTGAGTCAGTGAGGGCTTTCGTCTTTATATATATAGATTGTTTGAATATTAATGATTATAGTAACATATATTTGGATTAGTGTGATTATTTTTTTTGATTATTAATTTAGAGATAATTTCCTGCAGCATACTATATCACGGGCATTTCACATGCATAATTTAATCACCCAGGTAGAGAACATGTTAAACATTTGAGTCGCATCTCTGAAAGCGCCTCCTCCTGATAATTCTGACACTGGCCACCATGAGACGTTCTCTGCTGGCTGGTGAGATCTGAGTAGAAAAAGTTTTAAAAGTCCTCATTTATTGTATCTACCAAAATAGCCCTGGTTGTTGCTCCCCCTTAGGACACCGCAAGGCGAAACATGTCGGGTGGCTATAGATTAGATTTTAATAGGGTTTTGGTGGTGCTGACATTAATTTCCTCATAGGCTTTTGGAAGTTGTCCATCCAGGCCTTTGTTTTAGTGTGTATATGCACAATTACACACATGATACTAACTGATGACTGTTGGTCACATTTCATTTGCTACTACCATTCGCCCCTTTATTTTAAATGTTATTCGATGTTGTCTTAGTTTTTTTGAATAATTTAGATGATATTTTAGGGAATATTACCTATGGGTATTATTTGTCTTTCGCAACTGGAATTGTGTTTATATTACCTGGGGCAATTTCATCATAATATATTCCTGTATTCTTCAATGATAATACGTAATGTACCATATAATATACTGAAAAAAGTTTAAAAAATTGTAATTAAAGTGAAATAGAAAAAAGACAAAATTCTGCAATCCTTGGGGGGGATGGGGTCTTGTTTCTACGGTGTACAGACTGCAGCAAAAATGACATAGTAACTTTATTCTATTTGTCAGCACAATTATTACAGTATCAAATTTAGGGCGTATTTCACGCCTGGTCGATATACGCTTCCATCTAAGCAGTCCCCACTTTTCCTCCCCCTCACCAGCTCTCTGCTTCACTCCTCCAGTCCAGCATTTGCAATTGGAGGGGGCGGGATGGGGCGGAGCTAAGCTGGCTAAGGGGGGGGGGGGGCTTAGTTCCACTGCTGAGGGGAGGAGAGAGACTGAGAGCTGATGAGTGGGAGGGATGGGGGGGAGATGCTTAGATGGAATCATATATCGGCCGCCCGTGAAAAAGCCGGCCGAAATACGCTTGTGTAAATAAGCCTTTAAAGTTTTTTTTTTTGCTGTGCTACTTTTAAAAAGTAAACTATGTTTGGGAAAAAATAAAATTATTTTTTAGCATCATCTTCTGACAGCCATAACTTTTTTATTTTTCTGTTGATGTGTTGTGCGAGGGATCATTGTTTGCAGGACATCAAGGAGTTTCTATTGGAATTTTTGAGTACTTTTTATAAAAAATTTTTCTTTTTTAAACTGATATTTACATTTTTTTTAGTCCCCATAGGGGACATGAACTCATGATGGTTTGATCGCTCCTGCAGTATGATGTAATACCATAGCATTACATCATGTCTTGATCTGACAGGCAGTACAGGCATGACTTGATATTTAATCTGCAATAGCAGCCCTGGGGGCTTTCAGGAGGCCCCTGGCTGCCAATGCAACCAAACATCCGCCTGCAATCACATCGCAATGGGCTGTTCACGAACTCCGTACTCCGATCGAAGCATTTAAATGCTGCAGAATTGACAGTGGCATTTAAAGGGTTAACAGTTGCGATCAGCAGCAGTGCTGATTGCAGCTGTAGTGGTCAAATGGCAGTTGTAAGAAACAGATGGCACTCGCATTGTATGAAGCGAGGTCAGCCCCTGATCCTCCTCCATACAAACCCCAACCTCACTGACATAACTGTATGTCATTGAGTGTTAAGGGGCTAAATGAGACTTTATAAACACAAAAACATCTCACCAGTAGTGCTGTAAGACGCTCCAATCCCAAAATATGTTCATAACTGTGTCTATATTAGTTAAGCAGCATATTTCTGAATCCAATGTTGTATAAGCTTTAAAAGATAAGTACAGCGGAAGTGCAACGTGTTTTAGAGCGTTATATGTAGAGATGAGCGAGCACCAAAATGCTCGGGTGCTCGTTACTCGGGACGAAATTATCGCGATGCTCGAGGGTTCGTTTCGAGTAACGAACCCCATTGAAGTCAATGGGCGACCCGAGCATTTTTGTATATCGCCGATGCTCGCTAAGGTTTTTATTTGTGAAAGTGATGGGAATGACACAGCAACGGATAGGGCAGGCGAGGGGCTACATGTTGGGCTGCATCTCAAGTTCCCACGTCCCACTATTAAGCCACAATAGCGGCAACAGTGCTCCCCCCTCCCAACAACTTTTACTTCTGAAAAGCCCTCATTAGCAATGCATACCTTAGCTAAGCACCACACTACCTCCAACAAAGCACAATCACTGCCTGCATGACACTCCGCTGCAACTTCTCCTGGGTTACATGCTGCCCCCCCCGCACGACGCAGTGTCCACAGCGCACACCAAAGTGTCCCTGCGCAGCCTTCAGCTGCACTCATGCCACACCACCCTCATGTCTATTTATAAGTGCGTCTGCCATGAGGAGGAACTGCAGGCACACACTGCAGAGGGTTGGCACGGCTAGGCAGCGACCCTCTTTAAAAGGGGCGGGGCGATAGCCCACAATGCTGTACAGAGGCAATGAGAAATATAATCCTGTGCCACCGCCATCAGGAGCTGCACACGTGGGCATAGCAATGGGGAACCTATGTGCCACACACTATTCATTCTGTCAAGGTGTCTGCATGCCCCAGTCAGACCGCGGTTTTTTATAAATAGTCACAGGCAGGTACAACTCCGCAATGGGAATTCCGTGTGCACCCACAGCATGGGTGGCTCCCTGGAACCCACCGGCTGTACATAAATGTATCCCATTGCAGTGCCCATCACAGCTGAGGTAACGTCCGATTAAATGCAGGTGGTCTTCGGCCCACACTGCATGCCCCAGTCAGACTGGGGTTCTTTAGAAGTGTACACATGGAGTTACAACTCCGTGTGGACCGACAGCATGGGTGGGTGCCAGGAACCCACCGGCGGTACATAAATATATCCCATTGCATTGCCCATCACAGCTGAGGTAATGTCATGTTTAATGCAGGTGGGCTTCGGCCCACACTGCATGCCCCAGTCAGACTGGGGTTTTTTAGAAGTAGACACATACAGTTACAACTCCCTGTGGACCCACAGCATGGGTGGGTGCCAGGAAGCCACCGGCGGTACATAAATATATCCCATTGCATTGCCCATCACAGCTGATGTAACGTCAGCTTTAATGCAGGTGGGCAAAAAATTAATTGGATTACACTGTAGGCGAGGGCCCCCAAAAATTGGTGTACCAACAGTACTAATATATGTCAGAAAAATTGCCCATGCCCAACCAAGAGGGCAGGTGAAACCCATTAATCGCTTTGGTTAATGTGGCTTAATTGGTAACTAGGCCTGGAGGCAGCCCAGTTAAAATAAAAATTGGTTCAGGTGAAAGTTTCAACGCTTTAATGAGCATTGAAACGTATAAAAATTGTTTACAAAAATTATATGACTGAGCCTTGTGGGCCTAAGAAAAATTGCCCGTTCGGCTTGATTACGTGAGGTTTCAGGAGGAGAAGCAGGAGGAGGAGGATGAATAGAATACACAGATTGATGAAGCAAAAATGTCCCCGTTTTTGATGGTGATAGAGAACAATGCTTCCATCCGCGGGTGCAGCCTACGTATTGCTTAGGTATCTCTGCTGTCCGCTGGTGGAGAAGAGAAGTCTGGGGAAATCCAGGCTTTGTTCATCTTGATGAGTGTAAGCCTGTCGGCACTGTCGGTTGACAGGCGGGTACGCTTATCCGTGATGATTCCCCCAGCCGCACTAAACACCCTCTCTGACAAGACGCTTGCCGCAAGACAAGCAAGCACCTCCAGGGCATACAGCGCGAGTTCAGGCCACGTGTCCAGCTTCGACACCCAGTAGTTGTAGGGGGCAGAGGCGTCACCGAGGACGGTCGTGCGATCGGCTACGTACTCTCTCACCATCCTTTTACAGTGCTCCCGCCAACTCAGCCTTGACTGGGGAGCGGTGACATAGTCTTGCTGGGGAGCCATAAAGCTGGCAAAGGCTTTGGAGAATGTTCCTCTGCCTGCGCTGTACATGCTGCCTGATCTCTGCGCCTCCCCTGCTACCTGGCCCTCGGAACTGCACCTTCTGCCACTAGCGCTGTCGGATGGGAATGTTACCATCAGTTTGTCCGCCAGGGTCCTGTGGTATAGCATCACTCTCGAACCCCTTTCCTCTTCGGGTATGAGAGTGGAAAGGTTTTCCTTATACCGTGGGTCGAGCAGTGTGTACACCCAGTAATCCGTAGTGGCCAGAATGCGTGTAACGCGAGGGTCTCGAGAAAGGCATCCTAACATGAAGTCAGCCATGTACGCAACACATGGCTGTCCTCACTAGGAAGATCACTTTCAGGATCCTCCTCCTCCTCGTCCGGCCATACACGCTGAAAGGATGAGAGGCAAGCAGCATGGGTACTCTCTGCAGTGGGCCAAGCTGTCTCTTCCCCCTCCTCCTCATGCTCCTCCCCCTCCTCCTCAACGCGCTGAGATATAGACATGAGGGTGCTCTGACTATCCAGCGACATACTGTCTACCCCTGCCTCCATTTCCAAGCGCAAAGCGTCTGCCTTTATGCTTTACAGGAAACTTCTCAAGAGGCATAGCAGAGGAATGGTGACGCTAATGATTGCAGCATCCCTGCTCACCATCTGGGTAGACTCCTCAAAGTTTCCAAGGACCTGGCAGATGGCTGCCAACCAGGCCCACTCTTCTGTAAAGAATTGAGGAGGCTGACTCCCACTACGCCGCCCATGTTGGAGTTGGTATTCCACTATAGCTCTACGCTGCTCATAGAGTCTGGCCAACATGTGGAGCGTAGAGTTCCACCGTGTGGGCACGTCGCACAGCAGTCGGTGCACTGGCAGATTAAACCGATGTTGCAGGGTCCGCAGGGTGGCAGCGTCCGTCTTGGACTTGCGGAAATGTGCGCTGACCCGGCGCACCTTTCCGAGCAGGTCTGACAAGTGTGGGTAGCTTTTCAGAAAGCGCTGAACCACCATATTAAAGACATGGCCCAGGCATGGCACGTGCGTGAGGCTGCCGAGCTGCAGAGTCGCCACCAGGTTATGGCCGTTGTCACACACGACCATGCCCAGTTGGAGGCTCAGCGGCGCAAGCCAGCGGTCGGTCTGCTCTGTCAGACCCTGCAGCAGTTCGTGGGCCGTGTGCCTCTTCTCTCCTAAGCTGAGTAGTTTCAGCACGGCCTGCTGACGCTTGCCCACCGCTGTGCTGCCACGCCGCGCGACACCGACTGCTGGCGACGTGCTGCTGCTGCTGACACATCTTGATTGCGAGACAGAGGTTGTGTTGGAGGAGGAGGAGGAGGAGGGTGGTTTAGTGGAGGAAGCATACACCGCCGCAGATACCACCACCGAGCTGGGGCCCGCAATTCTGGGGGTGGGTAGGACGTGAGCAGTCCCAGGCTCTGACTCTGTCCCAGCCTCCACTAAATTCACCCAATGTACCGTCAGGGAGATATAGTGGCCCTGCCCGCCTGTGCTTGTCCACGTGTCCGTTGTTAAGTGGACCTTGGCAGTAACCGCGTTGGTGAGGGCGCGTACAATGTTGCGGGAGACGTGGTCGTGCAGGGCTGGGACGGCACATCGGGAAAAGTAGTGGCGACTGGGAACCGAGTAGCGCGGGGCCGCCATCATGCTTTTGAAAGCCTCCGTTTCCACAAGCCTATACGGCAGCATCTCCAGGCTGATCAATTTGGCTATGTGCACGTTTAACGCTTGAGAGTGCGGGTGCGTGGCGGCGTACTTGCGCTTGCGCTCAAACAGTTGCGCTAGCGACGTCTGGACGCTGCGCTGGGAGACATTGCTGGATGGGGCCGAGGACAGCGGAGGTGAGGGTGTGGGTGCAGGCTGGTAGGCACTCGTGGATCTCAGTTGGATCTCAGTGGCAGGTTGGGGCACAGGGGGAGAGGCAGTGGTGCAAACCGGAGGCGGTGAACGGCCTTCGTCCCACCTTGTGGGGTGCTTGGCCATCATATGCCTGCGCATGCTGGTGGTGGTGGCTCCCCAGCTGATCTTGGCGCGACAAAGGTTGCACACCACTGTTCGTCGGTCGTCAGGCGTCTCTGTGAAAAACTGCCACACCTTAGAGCACCTTGGCCTCTGCAGGGTGGCATGGCGTGAGGGGGCGCTTTGGGAAACAGTTGGTGGATTATTCGGTCTGGCCCTGCCTCTACCCCTGGCCACCGCACTGGCTCAGCCTGTGCCCACACCCTGACTTGGGCCTCCGCGTCCTCACCCGCATCCACATCCTCTAGGCCTACCCCTACCCCTCAGCATGCTGTATTACCAGTAGTGCAGAAACAGAACGCTGTAATTAAATGTGCCGCTTATTGGCCTCTGGTTGGAGGCTGACTTCGTTAACGGAACGCACAGCAAAGGCAGGAAAGAATTTTGCACAAGCCTGCTGTAACACTTAGCTGGCTGCGTATGAATTAGGACAACTACCCCCAGCAGAGACCCAGTACACTTGTGGACAGGAATACAGCGGTGATGTAAGAGGCAACACAGAGGCAGGAAAGAATTTTGCGCAAGCCTGCTGTAACACTTAGCTGGCTGCGTATGAATTAGGACAACTAACCCCAGCAGAGACCCATTACACTTGTGGACAGGAATACAGCGGTGATGTAAGAGGCAACACAG
Organism: Eleutherodactylus coqui; assembly: GCF_035609145.1. Taxonomy (NCBI): domain Eukaryota; kingdom Metazoa; phylum Chordata; class Amphibia; order Anura; family Eleutherodactylidae; genus Eleutherodactylus; species Eleutherodactylus coqui. The sequence goes on along the minus strand of NC_089843.1, from coordinate 111,845,603 downwards.
AGGCAGGAAAGAATTTTGCGCAAGCCTGCTGTAACACTTAGCTGGCTGCGTATGAATTAGGACAACTACCCCCAGCAGAGACGCAGTACACTGAGGCAGCCCAAATAGATTTTTTTTCCCAAATGTTTTTGGAAAGGCCCACTGCCTATATACACTAAATATGTCTTCTGTCCCTGCCTCACCACTACTGGCCCTGGACAATGTAAAATTACTGCAGGACGCAATGCTCTGCACGGCCGATATACAAAAAAAAAAAAGTGCAACACTACAAAAATCAGCCTCCACACTACTGCATACAGTTAGATGTGGCCCTAAGAAGGACCGTTGGGGTTCTTGAAGCCTAAAATAACTCCTAACGCTCTTTCTATAGCAGCTCCGGCACCAGCAGCACTGTCCCTGATCTCTGTCAGAATGCATCTGTGGGGAGCCGCGGGAGGGGCCGATTTATATACTCGGGTGACACCCGATCTTGCAAGCCACTCACTGCAGGGGGGTGGTATAGGGCTTGAACGTCGCAGGGGGAAGTTGTAATGCCTTCCCTGTCTTTCTATTGGCCAGAAAAGCGCGCTAACGTCTCAGAGATGAAAGTGAAAGTAACTCGAACATCGCGTGGTACTCGTCTCGAGTAACGAGCATCTCGAACACGCTAATACTCGAACGAGTATCAAGCTCGGACGAGTACGTTCGCTCATCTCTACTTATATGTCCTTTTTCAAGTATAGGATTATTACAGGTGGAATGTCAAGCTGGATTAATATAGTAATATTTCCTTAATTAGGTGGTAATGTGGGGGCGGAATAAACGTAATTATGTTTGCACAGTGGATGTACATGATTGCGAATAAACATGGTACCCAGACATGCACTCCAAAAAGGCACCAAATCTGGGTATGCGTTCAAATAGCATGCAGGCATTGGAGATGCATATTCCCCGGTGTGGGGTTATTGTATGGCGTGCGTGCCAAATACCAAAAGTGGAATAAATCACATAAAGTTTTCAAATATGTGGAGAATTTTAATAAATTAAAACATGCTAGATAAAATATAGATCGCTGTACCTAAAAATAACATATATAAAAAATATGTAAATGAATAAGAAGTCATTAATAAAAACAAGGAAAAGCCAGAAAATATATAAAAACACAATATAAAATAAACACAATAGGTAAATAATAGAAATAAGCGAGCACGCTCGGATAAGTCAGATACTCGAGCGAGCCTTGCTCTTCTCGAGTAACTGCTTACTGGTCCGAGAGTGCAGGTGGTAGCGGGGGAGACAGTGAGAAAGATCTCTCCCCCACACTATCCCCTGCCGTCCCCGCCCCCCCCCCCCCAAGCACGCTCGGACCAGCAAGCAGTTACTTGAGAAGAGGGAGGCTCGCTCGAGTAACTGGCTTATCAGAGCGTGCTCGCTCATCTCTAGTAAATAAGTATTGAAACAATAAAAGCTATGGGGATGTGATTTGGGACCTACGCAATAAGACTATGGAATATAAAATAAATGAAAAAAATATGATGACTTAATATGGAAATTAAAAGCGGTGTGAAACACTTGAAATGATTGATGCAGTAAAATGAAGATATGGACAGATAGGAAGGAATCATGGAGGGAAATATTAAGCATATGAATAAAAAGAATCTGCACATATTAAAACTATATTAAAAATATGAAGAATTATGAATTAATATATATAAAAAATAATATGTTGAAAAGTCATTAATGTTCCAAAAGAGTAATAATGGGAAATGATTGTTGGGAACTGTAAAATAATAAAAAATAAAAAATAGGCAGATAAAGCTTAAAAATGGGAATTAGAAGGATAAAAAGTGACTGGAATAAAAATATAAAATTGTAAAATATTACTATTATTAAATTTTTTTAGCACTTTTGTTCAAGGCATTCAGTACGAGTGTATTGAGCTGAAATATCCAATATATTTCTTTAGATTCGAGTCTTGAAAAAGACCTTGTGTTACCTTCTCTATTGGAGTGATTCGCATCAAAGAGGGTTCCATATTGTGCACACTGGAGAAGTTTTGAGATACGCTGTGTTTTTTAAATCTCTTCAAGATATTAAAACAATGTTTGTTCATACTGGTCCTGAAGGCATTTACAGTCCCCCCATTTTACTTGAGATGACATGGACATTCTAAAAGATAGATTAAGTAACTTGAACCGCAATTAATATGGGGGTCTAGAGCACCTCTGTTGATTGTAGCCAAATGAACCTGTAGTGGTTTACAGCGCGAGATGACTAAGGTGTGCGGAACAGTCAGAATGTTGTGGGTGAAGGAAACCCTGTCTCAGTAAAGGGACATCAAAAGAGAGTATACATGGAGAGAGACTGAGAAGCGGGTAGCCCCCAGAGATAATCTATATATATAAAATTCAATGTATGCGTGTCTGTATGTCTGTATGCGTGTCTGTTTGTCCTTTATGCGCTACCACACCATTCATCCGATTGCCATGAAACTTTGGGAAGTTGTTGAGTACACTCCTGGGAAGATTATAGGCATAGTACAACTATCCTATGATAAATGGTGCGCGTGAGAGCGTCGTCAACAGTTACGCCCCCCCCCACGTAGATCGTTCAATTTCCATCATTGCCACTAATTCTCTCACTTCCCGATGTCATAGAAACTTGAAATTTGGCATGAGCATTGATTATGTCATAAATAGGAAAAGCTTATATTTTAAGGAAAAGTTATATATTATAAAGCTGAGGTAACATGAAAGCTGCGCTGCGATTGGCTGTTATCTAGATATATAAAAACGAATGTATGTATGTATGTCTGTCTTCGCAGCAACGCGCGACGGGTAAGCTAGTGGAAAATAAATAAAGAGAAGAAAAACTCCTGTGCTCAGGTAAACCTATAGTACCACCAAATAGTATAGCCTAGGTATACATGAATAGAGACCACAAAAGAGGAAATTTATTGTGATCAATCTATCACAATTAAGGTGAAGGACACCTCAGTGGTCAAGTAAATAGTGTTTTTATTGGACAATAATAGAGGGTGCAACGCGTTTCAGAGCTCTCAAGGCTCCTTTCTCAAGGTTTTGTGAATTTGCCAGCTTTTGTGCTTGAAAGCTCCGAAACGCATTGCACCATCTTTTATTGTTAATTAAAAACACTATTTACTTCACCACTGAGGTGTCCTTCACCTTAATTGTGATACATTGATCACAATAAATTTCCTCTTTTGTGGTCTCTATTCATGTATACCTAGGCTATACAATTTGGTGGTACTATAGAGTTCCGTGAGTGCAGGAGTTTTTTCTCTCTTTATTTATGAACTAAAATTAAGAAATTGATTCAGATGGATAAGTCTATTCTCGCTCTCTAAAACAATCTCCTCCCTTCCATGATGAATATTAAAACAACACTTACAATTCCGAATCCCACATTAAAAGAGTTCTGGGAACAAGAAAGGTTTTTTGATTATGGGGCCAAGAAAGAGCTAAAATGTTCTTCAAGGTTCTATTTTTTGTAAAACTTATCTTCTTTTGAATGTAATACATCTTTTAAAGTTTATAGATCCAGCCTCCTGTTAACTGAGAACTCTTTATCACGTTGGCATTCCTGGAGACTATGAGGAAGGGGGGGTTTCTCTGATGATTTCTGGAACCCACCCCCCACCTAGTGAGTACCTCAAAGTTTGACAATAAGGATTTTAGCACTGATTTTAAGACTTTGAGGTCTGTTTTTTTTTCGTTTCTGTTTTGTAGGTTTTTATGATTGAGTCTTGGAGAAGTCTTGAGCTCTTTTCATTGCGCTCTCCTACTGTGATGTCTTGGTAACAAAGTATTTTTATCTACACGCCTTCATGAACCATGGGTGTGACGGCCTGCCAGGAGGTTAGGCCACTTGCACAAGCTGAGTCTATTCCTTTTATCTTGTCTTTTATCTTTGTTTTTTCTCCTTCAGACCTGTGCACTCTAAGCTGTCTTGCTTTTAAATATTAATACTGAAGTAGGAAGAAGACTCTGGGTCTTGCAGGAAAAAGAGAGTGTCTACAAAATACAATGCAATGTGTTCCTTCACAATTGCTCACTTTAAACTCAACCACTGTGGAGGATGCAATGGCTAGGGCAAAAAGGGCTATAGACAGGGGGCAGCCCTGACGTGTACCCCTACTCAGAGAGAATCATGCAGGGATATGAGTTTTAACACTAGCTACCAGAGAGCTAAAGAGAATCTGCACCCACTTTATGAAGACAGGTCCAAACCCAAATTGGGTCATCACTGCCCATAAGTTCTTCCACTCCACCGAGTCACAAGCTTTACCATGGTCAAAAAATACAAGAGTTCACTTTCCACTGTTAGTGTGGACGTGTGAAATTGATAAAAAGGTGTCATAGAATCATAGAATGGTAGAGTTGGAAGGACATCCAGGGTCATCTGGTCTAACCCCCTGCTCAGTGCAGGATTCACTAAATCATCCCAGACAGATGTCTGTCCAGCCTCTGTTTGAAGGCTTCCATTTAAGGGGAACTCACCACCTCCCATGGTAATCTGTTCCACTTATTGATCACCCTCACTGTCAGAAAGTTTTTTTCTAATATCCTTTTTGTGTCTCCTCTCTTTTCAGTTTCATCCTGCTGCTTCTAGTCTTTCCTTGTGAAAATGAGAATAGAGCTGATCCCTCTGCACTGTGACAGCCCTTCAGATATTTGTAGACAGCTATTAAGTCTCCTCTCAGCCTTCTTTTTTGCAAGCTAAACATTCCCAGATCCTTTAACCGTTCTTCATAGGACATGATTTGCAGACCTCTCACCATCTTGGTAACTTTTCTCTGAACTTGCTCCAGTTTGTTGATGTCTTTTTTACAGTGGGGTGCCCAGAACTGGACACAGTATTCCAGATGAGGTCTGACTAAGGAAGAGTAGAGGGGGATAATTACCTCACGTGATCTAGACTCTATGCTTCTCTGAATACATCCAAGAATTGTGTTTGCCTTTTTCGCTACTGCATTACATTGTCGAGTCATGTTCAGTCTATTATCTATTCATATTTGTACTCTTGTTGGGCATGAGGCCGGATTGGTCATCCTGTATAATTTCTTTAAGGATAGAGTTAATGTGCATGGCTAGTATTTTGGCCAGGATTTTAACATCATTATTAAGAAGGGAAATGGGGCAGTCTAAGGAGTTTGGGAATTAGACCTATGACAGCCTCTTATGATGTTTGGCACAGTACCCTCCTGCAAAATGGAATTGTAAAGAACAAGAAGTCTAGAGTTCAAGAACTCCGCATTCTTTTTACACCACTCAATGGGAAAACCATCTGTGCCTAGAAACGTCCAATTAGGAAATGGCTGGATAGCAGTTACTATCTCTTTCTCACTCGGTCCCCCCAATTTTATTAATAATTTAGTTGAAGACATTAGGTTACCTACCAATTCAATTTTTTCGACTTCCACTAAGTCATTAATAAAACTATTAAAACGGGCAACAGTTGTACACACCCTTACTTTTTCTCAGTAGTATCATAGAGCAATAGATAATATGCAATAAATATTGGTTGATTCGCTTTCATTCTCCAAAGGCAGTCCATTAAATAAAGAGCTACTTCACTGTAGTAATTGGACTTTTACTGGTCCAATAAAGCTTAGCGAGAGAACCCATTGCCGATCCTTACACAGTACACAAACACTATAAATTTAGTCAACAGAGCAACTAAATCGCGTCAGTTGTTAGACCAGTTCTGCTCGGGTAAATAAACCGTGAGCCCCAAGCTCTCTCACAGATACATTTTTCTGTCTCTACTTCAAAGAGCTTTTAAAATGTTTACGTGAGACACTACAAATAACAATAAAAGCAAACAGTAAACAGAGGCTTGTTAATAGAAATTTATGAAGAAAGGAAAATGCCTGAAGTCAGTAAAGTGCTTCTAACTGTTGGTAAAACGCAGTCTCTTCCCCAGTAGGATTACTGTGTCAGAAAGATGCATTGCAGGGCCTTCAGCTGTCTGCCGGGGAATGTCATGGAGGATAAGCACCTTGCAAACTGCTCCACTTTTTATAATTAAGAGCTTTCTTTCTGAAAACGTGTTCAACATTGCAAAGCCCTTGGAAAATCTTCAAACAATGATGGCAAAACTGTATGTGCCGTATGATGGTAAGTACTTGAGTAATGCTGCTGATAAGACCTTGGTATTGTCTATTTTGAACTATTAATAAGAATGTAGAAATTTCTGTCCGCAAAATTATGGTCTGACCTTGCAGCTTAAAGGGGTTGCATGCATGAAAATAACAAATAGTGATGCACTCACCTCTCCCCGCTCCTGCTGTGTCTTGTGACGGAGCTCGGTCCCTTGCTCCGATCTCTGTTCATGACTGCAGTTCTGCCCGGTTTACGGGACATCACAGGGACTACTGCCAGAGCTCAGTGATTGATTGCTGAGCTCTGTTGTTGGCTGCAGCCCCTGTGACATCCCATAAACCTGGTGGGATTGCAGCCATAGACACATACCAAGCACAGCGAGGGCAGGAAGAGGTGAGTGTATCACCATTTGCCATTTTAATGCATGGAGAAGAGGTTGTCCAGAGTTCTTACAACTTAGACAACCGTTTTAAATTCAGTGCTAAAGATGAGCGATGGCTGTGTCATGTCACCATTTGTCAGCTTTGTGCATGCTAATATGTATTTGTCCTTCCTTATACTGTTTATTCATTCAAAAGAGCTTCCACCTAATCCAATTATTCATCACTTTCATTACCAATGAAATATTAGGGACCATTCATAAAGAGGACCCTAAATGCATTTGTGCTGGCCTCAAAATGTTCAACCACAATGCTCAGAGAATCCTCAGTCCTCATCGGAGTGGATTTGCCCTAATTAGTAAATAAAGTGACGACATATCTGTATTGTATTTGCTTAAACCTGGGGTTTGCATTCTTCTGTTGCGAATGGTGGTATCGCAATACAATTCAGGATAAGATGCATCAGGCGTTACAAAAACATGCAGCATTTATTTAAGAACTGAGTAATGCAAGTGAACAATTGTGTAATCAATTATCTTTTACAGTAGACTAAGGGCTCAGTCACACGGGCGCATCGGCACCCGTAGACCGGCGCTGATGCGCCCGTGTGACTGACAGTTAGAAGACGGCCATACCTGAAGGCGGCCGTCTCTCTCCAGCGCTGATGAAAGAACACATGACTGGCAATGAAGCCGGTCACATGTTCTTCCTCCTGGCGCTGCAGAGAGACGTCCGTCTTCAGGTACGGCCGCCTGCTGGCTGCAGTTACACGGGCGCCGATGCGCCCGTGTGACTGAGCCCTAATGCTGCGTTTACACGGAATGATTATTGTTCAGAAAATCGTTTAAACGAGTGAAACTGAACGATAATCGTTCAGTTTTGACGCTACCAATGACTGAACTCTAAATGAGAATTGTTCAGTTTCAGCGGGCATAAAAATCAGCGCCGGCTCGTTTACTTGTCGGGCAGTTTAAACATTACTTGTTTAGTGTTCATATAGGAATGTAAAATGCTGAACGAGAACTGTTCATTCTCTTTGAGAATTGTGCAGTCTAAAAAAGGTGGCCCAAGAGCGAAGAATCATCCTATGTAAAAGGGGCAAAACCTAACTAAATTCTAGAATTACTAATACTTTGGATTCAATATGAAACCACAGCAATAACAGGAGAAATAGTAGAGAAAATGTTGTACAGTGTTCAGTCGTGTTGCTCAAAGAGACAGATGTTAACCCCTTAAGGGCTCAGTCACACGGCGTTTGTACGCACGTCTGACAGTTGCGTTTGCAATCTGCATCTATATAGACCCAATCCTTTGCAATGGGAGCAGTCACATGTGTGAATTTTACATGCGCACAAACGCATGCGGCGAAAATTATAGGACACAACGATTCACAGAACGCATGTAACTGCATTCTGTGACAAATCGGTGTTCTGTGTATGTGGAAACCCTGGATGCTGTTGCATCTAGGGGTTTCACCTTGCGCTCAATGGGGCTGGTGGCAGCAGCGCCAACCCCATTGAGAACATATACTGAAGATCGTGATCCTCTGCGACAGCTGTCACAGCAATACAGCCGCTCCATTGAAAGCAATGGGCTGCCGGCCAGCGCTGTAGTAATTTTCAGGGAAGGGCTTAAAAGATAAGCCCTTCCCTGAAAACCATCCTAAAAAATGTGTTAAAATAAAAAAAAAATGTATACTCACCTTTTTGCAGCTGTTGGGGCTCAGCCGCGTCCAGCCGGCTCTTCTCCCTGCACTGCTCTCAGTAGTATTTGGCAGGCGGGGATTTAAAATCCCTGCCTGCTGAATGGGCTGTCTCTGATTAGCTGAGCACTGTGACGAATCAGAGGCAGCTCTCAGCTATTGAATGACAGCTGAATTCATGAATGGGTGAGTGCTGCCTCTGGTTGGCTGAGCGCAAGGACCAATCAGAGGCAGTTCTCAGCTGTCATTCAATAGCTGAGAGCTGCCTCTGATTGGTCACAGTGCTCAACCAATCAGAGGCAGCCCATTCAGCAGGCGGGGATTTTAAATCTCCGCCTGCTGAATACTCTTTAGAACACTGCAGGGAGAAGAGTCGGCTGGACACGGCTGAGCCCTGGCAGCTGCAGAGGTTTTTTAATTTTTACACATTTTTAGGATGGTTTTCAGGAAAGGGCTTATATTTTAAGCCCTTCCCCGAAAATTACTACAGTGCTGGCAGGCAGCCCATTGCTTTCAATGGAGCCGGCTATATTGACGGCTCCATTGAATTCAATGGGAGAACATCGCGCTCCTCTGTGACAGCTGTGGCACAGCTGTGGCAGAGGATAGTGGGCAGCACTCTTTTTGAGCATTAAAATGTTCGTGTGACCGAGCCCTTTTGTGCAGATAAACGCTGCTAGCAGCTTTTTTTCTGCCGTGAAGCGAGCTTCGGTCACACAATATTTTGAAAGCACCAGTTATGTGCACAAGAAATTGTGCGACGGAACACCCATGTGATTAAGCCGTAAGGCCGCAGCCCTTTTTTTAAATTTTAGTTTTTTCCTCCCCCCTTTTAAAAAATTGTAACTCCTTTATTTACCCATCGACGTAGCTGTATGAGGCCTTGTTTTTTGCGGGATGAGTTGCATTTTTTAATGGTGCTATTTAATATACCATATAATGTATTAAAATACTTGAAAAAAATTCTAAGTGGAGGAAAATGGAAAAAAAACGACATTCCACTATTATTTCAGCAGAAGTACCACAGGACAGATGGCTTCCACTGACTATAATGCGCGTATTTTTGTGGAAGATAGAACATGCCGCAATTTCTTTTATGCTGTAGAAATCCATTGTAGAATTCTGCATCGTGAGCATTGGAGGGCAAAAAGGTATTAGGTTCCGTAGAACCTAATAGCTGTGGGATAACGCCGTGGACTTCTGCCGCAGTAAACGCGGCAGAAATCCGTCTGTAGGCATTAGCCCTTAAAGGAACCCCTTACACCTCTAGTACCTTCATTTGTTATGCAGATGAACCCATGTGGCATTCATTGCACAACAATTCTCAAACATTATAGCACCTAAAAAAAAGCAAGAGTCCTTTACTGCTAAATAATTGATATCCTTATTAATATACAATTCAAAACAAATGCAACACAGAGGTATCAGAAGTATCCAATAAATGCCAGATACATAAAAAAGACTCTTAGGGCACATTTATCTAAGATCAGTATTTTACATGTATACCTTAATATGGATTTGCTATATTTTCCTTTTACAGGAGCCAAGATGGGTCTGATGATGAAGTGGTGTCCTTTTAAGGGATTACAAATGTTATTTAATAGGAATGAAAGTATCTACGTGAATATTTCTGACAATATGTATATTATTGTTTTGGTCCATTAATGTATAGTTTATTGCTTCCAAGTGAAGGGATAATGTACAGTAGATTCACCCTAAAATATTAAAGCCATATTATCCTTATGCAATACCTCAGTGTTATTAGGAGTGTAATAGACTACCATTTTCATTACAGGTCCTCAAATCTGTAAGGACAAGAACGAAAAGGATGGGTGGGGCGACCCTATGGTGGTACCTAAAGGTAAAGGCTTAGAGTGAGACTGTAGAATTAAAGGGAAACTCTATCACCTACTTTTAGCTCTATAAGCTAGGCATATGGGCTGAAATTTGGTGACCCACTGAGTCTGGGGATGTAAGTTTCATACTTACCTCCCCCGTTGTTTCCCCGTTGTGAGCCCTGAAAGTGACAACTGAATGCATTGAGTGCTGCTAAATATTCCTCCCATTATAAGATTAAAAAGGGCGGACTACTCAGCGCACTGCTCAATGCATTGTGTGGTGCTTTCAGTGCTGACACTGATGGGGAAGTTAAGTATAAAACTTACACCTTCAGAATCAGCGGGTCACCAACTTTCAGCCTATAAGCTTAGCTTGTAGGGTTAAAAGTAGGTGACAGATTCCTTTTTTTTACTGCAAAGAGTAAGGGTGGTTTCACATCTGTGGCGGGGCTTCCGTTTTCCTGCTTCGTTTGGGGAGCAGGAAGGGGGAATCTCCTGGCAGAATAGGTCAATCTTATGACGGAACTGAACAGCGCTGAATGAACCCCATTGACTATGATGGCATCTGTTTGTTTTCACCTCAACTCCTAGCATTTTACAGGAAGAAAGTATTTTGCGCCAGATCTGCGACAGAACCTCTGAATGGAGATTCCAGTGCAAATGTGAGGCCCCCCCAAAGGGTGGTTTCACACCTGTTTTAGGACTCAGCTCAGGCTTTCTGTCTTTCTGCTCAGTTTTTGGAGGATGTATGAGTGCTGCGTTTTTGTTCCAGTCAAAAAAAAAACAAAGCGAACTGAAAGTATTCAGTTTTTTTAAAGGTTTTTGAGAACCTCTGTCTGAGTGTTACAGTGAAGATGTAAAACCACCTTTTTTCAGTTTTACCTCCTCCAAAAACTGAGCAGGGAGACAGAAATCCTGAACTGAGCTCTGACGCAGGTGTGAAACAACTCTACTAAATTCACATGGGCGAGTGCGATATCGGGCCGTGATTCACGCGCTCGCTAACATGCGATTTCGCTGCAGATGCAAGGCAATTTTGTATCAAAACATCTTGCATCACTTTGGGGAAGTAGTAATCCTCTGCCGTGGTGTATCGCGGAGCTTACAGTGGAAACCTCGCATGTGCACCTTGTGCGAGGTGCGATGCTGCTGCTGGCTCCATTGAAAACGATGGGTGATGCGAGGGCACGCTCAAAGATAGGACATGCCGCGATTTGATTTTCTGCAGTGCGATGAAAAAAAAAATCGCTCTTGTGTATGGTCAAAAGAATAGGGTTCATATTCCTGCAAGATTTGTGCATCTCGAAATGCAGAAATCTAGCGCTATTTTCTGGGCTGTCTGAAAACGGTCTTAGATACACCTGAAAAAGTTTAAACTGGAAGTTAATAAAGTTATATTACAAAGATGCTAGATTCTATGTTTTTGACTATGTAACTATTGGTAATCGAAGATAGAGCTTCACTTTTATGAATCAGGTCATTTTGCGATTTGTTTTTTTAATCCCAGGGGAATAAATATAACTGGGGAATGGATTATTACAGGAAGGGCAGATGACATTTTTCTATATTTATTTATTTTTCAAGTTTTGTTCTTCCTATTTCTAAGAAAAGATGATCTGTCACATTGCTCCTTGTATTTTGGCTTCCTGACCTACGTTATGATTGTAGCCGATCTACAGAAACCTTTTATCCACTATTTCAATTTTAGTTTGAAAACCTGCATCCAAAAGTGCAGTTGTGCTCTGACCTAAGGTTCTGACCAGAGGGAATATTATTAATGCATGTCTGGCTGTGATTCTTCTTGAATGTAAATAGGAATTTCTGCTAGTCTCCTTAAAACATGCCAGGAAAAAATAACTGCAACATTTTCATTAATTCTAAATATACCAATCAATTATAAATGCATTACATCGAAAACATTTCTATTTTTATTACATCTGTTATTGTAAATATAGCCTGCTGTATATTGCATCTTCATTAAAGTTGTTGCCCCACTATGGATATTTATCAACTATTGTATCCACAGGACAGGTTAATAGTGTCTGATCGCAGGGGCCCCACTGCTGGAATACCCACTAATGAGAGCCCCGCAATAGCTGAAATTAGGGTCCTGAGCCTGAGATTCAATGCACAAGCACAGTAAGGAGGAGCTTGAATGGAGCAGTGGTCAAGCATATGTGTTGTCTCTCCATTCAAAGCTTATGGAACTGATGGAGATAATTGGGTACTGTGGTTGGTTGTTTCCATAGATGTTGGAGCAGTTGTATGCTCAACTGCTGCTCCTTTCAAACTCGTCTTCACTGAAGTCATGCATTGAGGAGTGGCTCAGGACTCCTGTCCTAGTGATCAACAGGAGTCACAGTGGTGGGGCCCCCAATGATCAGACATCATCTTGGGGATGGGTGATAAATGTCCATTGTGAGAAAACTTCACGATGTGTATGGGGTCACTTATGCCATGTTTAGAACTCTATGAGATAATAGTAGAAAGAACCTAACTTTAAGGTGCTGCTCGTTGGACCATCTACCAATAGATCCCAATTTGCACTGTCTTAGCATCAAAAGATATACCCAAATGTTTTTATTCAACCATGTAACAATAGTACAATTGCTATATGATTCAATAAAAACATTTGTCTATATCTAGTGGTGTTATGACAGTGCCATTGGAATCTATTGAAAGATGGTCCAACAAACAGGTGATGTTCTTTCAGCTCACAGTAGAAAGTGAATTTGAGGTTCCCGGACAATATCTCCCCACCTCCATAATGGTTGGAAGCTTGTGACCTTAGGAGGCTGCTGTTCTGGAAGAGTGATTAAGTGTTCTTGGAGTTGTTCCCAGTAGAGTAGAACTATATCAGGTCTCACAACACCATTATTTTGTTTTCATCGGCTTTTCAATACTACACCTTGATCCGTGCCCCTTGTTCTCTGTCCTGTTTTTGCATTCTCTTTGATTTCAAGAAGTCTCTAAGACTAAACCTGTACAGCACTGTTTAAAAGTTTTAGAGTAGTGTGAAAAAATGCTGCAATATATATATTTTTTTTCAAAAATAGAAGACGTGATTGACACTGATTAAATTTTTTCTGCAGCAGGACAGCAACTCCAAAGATACAGCGAATGTCATTAACAACTATCTTCAGTGTAAAGAAGAACAAGGAGTCTTGGAGGTGATGATATGGAACCCCACAGAGCCCTGAACGCAACAACACAAAGTCTGTCGGGGATTACAGGAAGAGAAGGAAGGATTTGAGCAAGGTTAAATTCACAGAAAACCTGTTCTTAGTTCTCCAATATGTTTGAAAAAAAATGCCCTGCCAAGTTCCTTTAAAAACCGTGTGCAATTTTACCAAGAAGAATTGATGCTATTTTAAAGACAAAAAGTGGTCACACCAAATATTGATTTGGTTTAGATTTCTCTTTTGTTCATTCACTTTGATTTTGTTAATTGACAAACTATTAATACATATAATGCACATATAAAAACGACCTAAAGGTCTAAAGGAGTTCATAAACCTTTTTATATAAATCTTTCTATGGAGTTTGTGATATTTCAAGGGGTTGTCTGGTTACTATTTGAAAATTAAATGTCAGATGCTGATGGCCTAAAATAAGAAATCAAGCATTAGTTACCTGTTTTCAGCTGCCTATCCCTGCAGCCCCGAGGCTCACCCAGCCTCTGTTGACAGCAAAGTCAGGTGACCGTTGCTGCCAGTGAAGCAAAGGCTACAGCGCAGCGTTCAGAACTCCTGGCGTCACGGCATATGAGTGCTGATGCCAGTAGAATGGGTGGTGGTGCTACAGCAGAGACTGGGTGAACAGTTGGACTGCAGCGCTGGACGATAAAGCAGAGGATGAGTAAGACCTCATGTCCACTGGCGGTTTTTCGCTGCGGAGCGGGCGTCTGCTTCCGGATTCTGCCGCAATAACCCTCCATAGCATGCTACGGAAAAATGATTCTTCATGCACACAAGCGGAAATCAACTGCAGTTTCCGCTTGAGGATGAAAACTCGCAGCATGCTCGATTTTACTGCAGTTCACACATGGACAGCTTCCAATGAAGTCAATGGAAGCTGTCTGACCTGCAGGCCGTGAGCGAAAAGTGCAGGAGATTTAGAAAAAAAAAAATCAGTGCTGCGCATGTTTGCTGGCGGGCCGACCGGCACATCTGCACACATCTGTAGTACAGAAGAAAGAAGACACGAATAGGTACGCAGGGTCACCAGCCGTGGACATGCGTGGATTCCGTGCAGGATTCCTCATGCCATGGACTTGAGGCCTTATGCTGCATTTAGATGTAATGATAATCATTCCAAAAAATAATTAAAATGAGCGAAATGAAGTAATAATCGTTTGGGTTAAATGCAAGCTAATGACCGAATGGCGAATGTGAATCATTCACTTCTCATTCAACATTAAGTTTCAGCCGGCATAAAAATCATTGCTGGCTCATTCACTTACCGTTGCGTTTAAACACTCGCATAGGAATGTGAAACTCTGAATGATGATCTGCCTTTCTAAAAAGGCAGAACGAGTGCGAATGAGTTAGCGGTGACGTCATTCGCTTATTCAAACGAGAATCGGCTTGTCTAAAAGCGGCATAAGTACTGCTTGGTTTGTTATTTAAGGCCATCTGCACCTGACATTTAATTTCCAAAAAGCAACTGCAAAACGTCTTTAAAGTCACCTTTTTAGAAGCTCAGAAGCATGAAAACATGGATATTAAATCTTGAGCTGATATGGAGATGAATCATTCTCATGTACACAGGCTATGCCGTGGCAAACATATCTTCAATCTAGCCCAGGTTATGAAATGTATGGTTTGCTATGGTGGTTAATTCATATGCTGAATGAGAAAGCTTTTCCCGGGAACACCTTATCTTTATCATTCATATGGATAAATGCTTTCAATGAGCATTGTTAATAAAAATCCCAGTATAGTCCTCAAATTAGGTAAAAAGTCTCAACAAATCTAAAAAAATAGATTCCACCTTTTGTTACCTGCTTCTAATCTTTGGCTCTTTTTATGTCTTACAGCCCTGCACACTTGGTTATCCACCAATAAATGTAATCTCCTTTGGATTCATTTTTAATGCCTTTAGCAGATTGTATCGTTTTAATTGAATCTATATTTAAATATGTCCGTAAGCTTCTCTTTTTTTATGTTTTGTTTTTTTTTTTGTGTGCAACTCATGAATATGCAGAATTTGGACTAGAAAATGTTCAAAGTAAAACAAAGGAAAGGATTTCAATGTGAATAGGATAGTACAATGCAGCCAAACTATTTGAACATTAAAAACTAATTACTCTTGAATAGATAATCATTTCAACAAGCGTCCATAAAATAAATATAAAGGCAAGCATGGAGTCGCTGATAACAGTGTAATTTCTCAAACTGTTAAGGCGTTATAAAGCAAGATGTGCATAATATCACACTGCATAATTTTTAATGAAAAGGACAATTAAAATCTCAGGAGATTTGAACATGAAAATCGTTGCTGTGTCATTTCCTAGTTACATTGTTAGTCCTCATAAACTCAATATAGGTTTTACTATATGGAAAAAAGTTAGATGTTAGAGTTAAAAAAAACCAAGTAAAATGCATAGTGTTATCATTAGATGGCAGTGCTGCTATAAGATACTGTCACTCTTGTGAATTGTATATGAGCACAGGAAGGAATGACATGCTTCTTGGTGCAGTTTGTACCACATAAGCTGGAAAACAACTTTTGAATTCATAATAATTTGTTGTGTTTACTTTCCAAAAGTCAATGACTATCCGCTCTGTTGCAGTGACAGTGCTGGATATTGGCTGTGTCACCTTGGATGCATCGGTGATTATACAAAATCTGGGATAAGTGTTGAAGAACTGTAGTGTGAGCTCTACAAAAGAAAGTTATACGTAATGGTAATAAGGAAATGCTAAGACTGGCTCAAAATAAAAATGGTTATAGTGTTATAAGGGCTCAGTCACATGGGCATTTTTACGCACGTTTATTCGCGCGTAAAAACATTTACACTGCGGGCATTAAAAAACACGTGGCCACGTCCATTACTAACCATATGTTCTATCTTTGGTGGGCACGCTTTTTTTAACGCACGCAGTGTAAATGTTTTACGTGCGAATAAACGAGCGTAAAAACGCCCGTGTTACTGAGCCCTAAGGGTGGTTTCACACTTGTACCCCACTACCGTTTTTTTTCACTTCGAAATTCGCAGCGGTTTTTTTTCTGCAGGGGTCTATGAGACTTGTAATGTTAAAATTGCGATCACGCAAAATCGCAGTTTACCGCGAAATCGCGATTTTGCGCGATTGTGATTTTAACATTACCCTGAGTAAAACATAAAAATAAAACAGCATTGTTAGCTAGTACTATTATAGGGGTACTAATGTCCAAAGTACTATGGGTGTCCAATATGGTTGGTTCTGCTAAGTTGACATACGCAGCTAATATTAGTAGGACTTATCATATTATATCCTGCTATGTGGTTGGCATATATGTATGAGCACTAATATACTGTAGTTGGTAGCATATGGATACTGACATGTAGTTCTTTGCTATATAATTGGAAGCATTGTATGGGGAATGAAATGTAATTGGTGAAAATCGATTTTCACCTTACTTGATTTTTGATGAACATTGCAAGAAAATCGAATTTTCCAAAATACCTGGTAAAGAGGTCAAAATGCAGCCAATCAGCAGCCAAGGCATCTTGATGATGTCACCAAATGTGTCTTCCATATTGCATGTGGGCAGCAATTTTATTAGACACCTGCACCACCTGACCTAGCCATATATAACAGAAGCACAGTGTTACCAGTACCCATTTAAGATCGGGGCACAGGACAGAAAAGCTAAATCATGTCTATATGCCTTAACAAAACGTGGTCTGTACTTAGGGACAGATATTCTGCATAGAATATATTTTGCTACTGGTGTAAAAAACTGTATACCAGCACATCAAATAAAATGGGTTGTATTGGAGGGACCTTAGAAATAAGCTGCATGAGCATTATATGTCTCAACAAAACGTGCTTTGTACTTAGGGACAGACAGTCTGCGGAGAATATATTTCTGCTGCTGTCAGCGCAGATTTGAAGACAAACTATACTTTGGCATAGGAATATTGCATTTCTCTGTTCGTGGCCTTAGACATTGTTCAAAGTGACAAGTCCGACTAATAAAAATTATTTGTAGGCGTTACACAGCTGGGATGAGGAAAAGTAATTTACACTGCGCAAAACAGGGGCAGTTTAGCATCCACAATATACACTTTCCACAAACAGCGAAACAGTAAAAATACATAGTGTGTATTGCAGCCTCAGATGTTCTTCAAAGTTGCAAGTCCAGCCACTACAAATAATATGTAGGTGTTAGGCCGCCTGCAGACGAGCGGGTCGGATCCGGCAGCGAGAATTCTCGCCGCGCGATCCGACCCGAGCGCCTGCAGGGACGAGCGCGTACTCACCCGAGCCTGGCGGCCCCGGCTCTTTCATGTGCCGGCTGCCGCGCAGCCGGCACATGCGCAGACCGGAGCCGGCGGCCGGGTGAGTGCGTGCCCCGCAGAAAATTAGGACATGCCGCGGTTTGTTTGCCGCGCGAGATTTCGCGCGGCCAAACCGCGGCCGTCTGCATAGGAGTGCGTATTTTAATGCACTCCTATGCAAACTTTCAGCGGCGGAAATCCCGCGGGAAATCCCGCGGCGGGATTTCCGCTCGTGTGCAGGCGGCCTAACGCAGCTACCTGTGGTTTTCTGCAAGTTACAAAGTTAGCTGAAAAGTTACGTAAAGCTAATCTAAAAAGTAAACAAAAAAAAAAAGAACAGAGTAAAAAGATTAAAAAAAGAAAACATGAAGAAAGCAAGGAACAGGGGTAGTGGTGGTGATAGTGGAGATGGTAAAGATGGGCCATGTTGGTGTAGTGTACAGAAGTTAGTGTACAGAAGTTTCTAGATGATTCTAAATGATCTATGTTTCATGCTTATGTATTGTCAGTGTCTTCTATATGAGTGCATTTGATGTGTATTGCATAGCTGTAGAACTGAATGGGTTACTGTCTGGGTTCTGGCTGGAAAATGTTTCTTGTTGTGTCATGTGACCTTGTTATATATATGTGTTTGCAAGGTGCATGAGAGAGGTCTGTCTGTCTTTTCAGTCTCTCCTTGGAGTGTGAGTTGGAGAGTGTGTAGTGAAGACGGAAGAGGCAGAGCGAATGCCATGTGTGTATTCTGGGCCCAATCTACCCAGGCCTCTATTCTAAAGACTAGAAAAACCTGCAAGTCTGCGAGAGCCCACCGTG
The DNA here is from genome assembly GCF_035609145.1 of Eleutherodactylus coqui. Classification (NCBI taxonomy): domain Eukaryota; kingdom Metazoa; phylum Chordata; class Amphibia; order Anura; family Eleutherodactylidae; genus Eleutherodactylus; species Eleutherodactylus coqui. Next base: position 111,827,277 of record NC_089843.1, on the reverse strand, counting down.
CAGCACTCAGAGCCTATACTGGAGCATGAGTGTGTACCGGTAGGGAGTTTGAGAGAGAGAAGAAGAGTGGCCGGGAACACAACCCCGCAAATAATTTAGCCAGTGAATTCATCTGTTATCCAGTGATTCCCCCCTGTCACACCACAAGTCCTCCTGCACCAGTGTCCTGACGGTGGGTGTAAATTGTTATTGGACTGTTATACAAGTTTGTTCTTCAAGTAAATGGGCATTACCGACTCTGTATTACTCCTGCTGAATTCACCACAGAGTACGGAACGGTGGCGTCAACCGTAACAAAGACTGAAGGTGAACCACAGTTGGGTTACTCCCATTTAATAGCCTGCCCTCATTTCCTTGGACAGGTCCCCTTGCTACCCTCAGGGTGGGAGATGGTAGAGCACCGTGACAAGGCCCAAACTCTACCCTGCTGTCTCCTAGGCTGAGGGCCCACTCCTCGGATGCTGTATTGGCACTACAAATGGCTTCCACTGAAGCAACAGCTCAACGTTCTGCAGGACGTTAGGCAAGCTCACTGCCATTCCTTAGAAGTGATTCTGCCCATGTGTTACATCCACAGCGCACACAGAACAGGCTGTAGAGTGGATGACCCAGCATGCCTCAAGTACCACCACCTCTTCTTCCTTCAAGTCACAGGCACACAGTAGTAAGTTTGTATCAGCTGGCCATGAACATCCCACTCTTCTTCACTCTGTGCCAAATCCCTCTCACCCTCCAAAGCAGTCCAAAAAAAAAAATCAGTCTGAGGAGCTATTTGATCATTCGGTATCTTAGATTTCAACCGGGCAATCCAAACAACCAGATTGAGAAGAGCAAGACATTAAATGCACTAATGCCCCACCATCTTTATCCTTTGAGGAGGAAGATGAAAGTGGCTCAATGCATGCAGTCAACTCATTACAGGCATCACTCAGTGGGGCGTGGAAACAAAGTTGCTAGTTCCTGGTGCTTTCTGTAACATAGAGTCCACTCAGGATGACAAAGAGGAAGAGAATGTGAAAGATGGTGAGGTACTTGATCCAACATAGACAGGTAGGGAGTAATACCATAGCAACTCACAGGGAAAGAGAAAGAAGTGGACATAGCAGGACAACCCCCTACAGCAAGTAGGGTGTTGCAGAAAAACATAAGGGCCATACTGCGACCATGAGTTACTACTAGTCACAGCAGCCGCAAAATCAGGCCCTCGGCTAGATCTGCTCACAGGACTTGTGTAGCCTGGGCATTTTTTGAAACCACAGGTGTTCATCTGTGAGATTTGCAGTAAGCATTTAAAATGCTGCAAGAATGTAAACAACCTTAACACAAGGTGTATGAACAGTGACATAAACTCACACTACCCACTGCCTTTGGGAGCCCACCTAAGCCTGAGGGCAAAGAGTCAGCCTCATGCAGTTCTCTCTTCCGCTACTGTAGCTGCCTCTTCCTCCATATTCCTCCCTTTTCATATAGAAGCCTCTGAGCACAGAGAGGCAGTTTATCTAGGGCCAGTAGCATTCCTACGTCCAGCCTCTCCTCTGCAATTGACAACCAGGCTGCAGGCTAAGAGTGGAAAACAGAGAGCAGAAGTTGAGTTACCACCATCACCACCACCTTCACCGAGATCAACATCTACCTCATCTTCCAGTGCGTCCCACGTCAACAGCCAGCCTTCCATTCCCCAGCTATGGTGCATAAAAAAAAATACCACCCCAACTATCCATGAGCACAGAGCCTGAATACAAGCATTGCACAGCTGCTTGCAATGGAATTGCTGCCCTTCAGGCTAGGGGACACAGATTCCTTTCACAACATGCTGCTCCATGCTACACCACAGTACCAGATGCCCAGCCACCATTTCTTTGACCAAAAACTGCACCGCCATATGAATGATGTGTCCTGGCATTGCAGAACACTGTTAGTGGGAAAGTGCACCTGACCATGGATATGTGGTCCAGCTACTTTGACCAGAGTCATTACTTATCATTAACAGCGTATTGGATCAATGTCCTGAAGGTGGAGTATGAAGCTGAAAGGATTGGCCCACATTTCACCCCTTCATCCTTCTCTTCCTCCACCTCTTTGTAACACCTTTCAACACTCTCCACAATGGACATGTGAGAAAACTCAGCCTTCATACAGCTCTGCACTTTGGAAACACTAACATGCTGTCCTTAAACTCGTATGTCCAGGGGAGCATAGCCACATGACTACAGAGCTGTTTTTACCAGAACGGCTTAAAAATTGAGTGCAAGACGCAAGCTGAGAATATATTATTACACAAAGTAAATTTTGCCAAACCTCTCTGTTTATTATGCATATATATGCGTTTTGAGGCTATCAAACCTCAAATTGAATGGCTGTGATTGCTTCATTGAGCGCTGCCCTGATTGGCTGAGCCGTGGCGCTTAAGAACCAATCAGAGCCAGTGCTTCCTGGAGGCGGGATTTATGAGCCCCCTGACCAGGAAGTGGTGGCTGAAGACTACAAAAAAGTGTGGCGGAACTGCCAGAGGAGAAGTGCGGTGAAGTGGAGAGCGCCTATTATATAATGTATTGTTTTTAGAGATGAGCAAGCATCAAAATGCTCGGGTGCTCGTTGCTCGAGTCAAACTTTCCACGATGCTCAAGGGTTCGTTTCGAGTAACGAACCCCATTGAAGTCAATGGGCGACTTGAGCATTTTTGTATATCGCCGATGCTCGCTAAGGTTTTCATTGGTGAAAATCTGCAAAACCCAAGAAAGTGATGGAAACGACACAGAAACGGATAGGGCAGGCAAGGGGCAACATGCTGGGCTGCATCTCAGGTTCCTAGGTTCCACTATTAAGCCACAATAGCGGCAAGAGTGCCCCCCTACTCCCCCCAACAATTTTTACTTTGGACAAACCCTCATTAGCAAGGCACACCTTAGCTAAGCACCACACTACCTCCAACTAAGCACAGAAAATCCAGGGAATAATAATAGAGAGCGCCACAGGTCGGTGTGATCCAGAGTTGATGGAATATGTGTAGACAATCACTGTGAAACCTTTTCCTCAAAACTCCAATCCTCTGTGACAAAGGAGAGCTGCAGATACAAAACTGGGGGGTCTGGAGCCAGAACTCCCCCAGGTATAACAGAAAATAGAATGTCAGAAAAAGAAAAAAATCTGCGCTCAATATGGAGTGAAAGCTGAGGACAACTTCACGTGCAAGGAATAGTTTGTTGTAACACTTACTTGAAAGGAGGGGGGTATGATGCACAGATGCCCCCTCCTATGAGTGTCTTCCACAAGGCAGAGAACTATGTTTCAGGACACATAGTGAAAAATACGATATGGCTTGAGAAAGGTGCTGTACTTTGCACTGAAACGCGTTGCCTGATTAAAGTATCGTATTTTTCACTATGTGTCCTGGAACATAGTTCTCTGCCTTGTGGAAGACACTCATAGGAGGGGGCATCTGTGCATCATACCCCCCTCCTTTCAAGTAAGTGTTACAACAAACTATTCCTTGCACGTGAAGTTGTCCTCAGCTTTCACTCCATATTGAGCGCAGATTTTTTTCTTTTTCCAACTAAGCACAAGCACTGCCTGTGGGACACACCGCTGCCTCTTCTCCTGGGTTACATGCTGTCCAACCCCCCCACACGACCCAGCATCCACAATGCACACCAAAGTGTCCCTTCGCATCCTTCAGCTGCCCTCATGCCACACGCTGGCTGCATAGCCACACCACCCTCATGTCTATTTATAAGTGCATCTGCCATGAGGAGGAACTGGAGGCACACATTGCAGAGGGTTGGCAGGGCCAGGCAGCGACCCTCTTTAAAAGGGGCGGGGCAATAGCCCACAATGCTGTACAGAAGCAATGAGAAATCCAATCCTGTGCCCCCTCTGTCAGGAGCTGGAAACGTGGGCATAGCAATGGAGAATTCATGTGCCACACAGTATTCATTCTGTCAAGGTATCGCATTGGTCAATTGACACTGCAAGGGGAAAGCCATCTGCACTCTGCCCCCTACCCAAGTCAGTCAGTGTCTTTGTGCCAGACAGGTCAAACACCGCGATGGGAACTAAGTTTGCACCAACAGCATAGGTGGGTCCTAGGAAACCCAAGACATGAACAAAAAATAGATCTGAGCGGCCAAACATGGCAGACTTGCACTGCGCCCACGACATAGGCCTCGGCCCACAGATTCAGCAATGCTAGGCAGGAAGCAGACTTTCACTGCACCCAGGACACAGGCCTCTGCACAAACCCTCAGCAATCGCAGGCCTACAGCGGACTGCAATGTTAGCGTAGCTGTGCACGTCTCATTAGCGCTGTTTTGCTCCTGTAGTGCCCCAGATAGTAGGCCACACTGCATGCCCCAGTTTTTATAAGTAGACACAGGCAGGTACAACTCCGTGTGGACCGACAGCATGGGTGGGTCCCAGGAAGGCACCGGCGGTACATAAATCCCATTGCATTGCCCTGCACAGCTGAGGTAACGTCAGATAAAATGTAGGTGGGCTTCGGCCCACACTGCATGCCCCAGTCAGACAGGGTTTTTTTATAAGTCGACATAGGCAGGTACCACTCCCTAATGTGAAGTCCGTGTAGACCAATAGCATGGGTGGCTCCCTGGAAGCCACCGGCGGTACATAAATAAATCCCATTGCATTGCCCTGCACAGCTGAGGTAATGTCAGATTAAATACAGGTGGGCTTCGGCCCACACTGCATGCCCCAGTCAGACTGGGGTTCTTTATAAGTAGACACAGGCAGGTACAACTCCGTGTGGACTGACAAAATGGGTGGGTCCCAGGAAGCCACCGGCGGTACATAAATAAATCCCATTGCAGTGCCCTGCACAGCTGAGGTAACGTCAGATAAAATACAGGTGGGCTTCAGCCCGCACTGCATGCCCAAGTCAGACTGGGTTTTTTTATAAGTCGACACAGGCAGGTACAACTCCCTAATGTGAAGTCCCTGTGGATCCACAGCATGGATGGCTCCCTGGAACCCACCGGCGGTACATAAATATATCCCATTGCAGTGCCCTGGACAGCAGAGCTAACGTCAGATTACATACAGGTGGGCTTCGGCCCACACTGCATGCCCTAGTCAGACTGGGTAATTTTTGGGGGGGCCATGTACCTGGAACACCACGATGGGAACACTTAGTGCACCCATAGTATGCACCGACCCCTGTAATACTCCTGTAGCTAAAGTATACGCACACCCCACTAATAGTTATTAATAGTTGCAGAAGTCTAGGGAGACCCTATTAACACTTCTGTAGTTACAGTATAGACGGACCCCAGTAACATTAAAGTAGCTGCAGTATAGACAGAGCACAGTATCAGTGGGATTTCAGTAGTAACAGTATAGACAGATTGACAACACCTATGTGGAAAAGCTAGTATTTTCTAAAACAAGAGAGGGGCATTTGATTGCAATGAAAAGGATACTCAAGGTACTGAAAGTCTGCACTCCTTCTCATCTCAAGCTGGAAAATGGAAAGGCTTCATTCCTATGGTTTCCGTTGTCCATTTCAAAGTGTTAGCAAATAGCAATCCAAGTTTCCGTATTCAGAATAGGCAAAAAGACTCACTTAATGCGCTCCATCCAACTGTATCAAAGTATGGAAATTTTACTTGATGGGGGGTGCCTGGACTCCTGGCACCCCAATATTCAAAGGAGCAGGGAAATTCCAACGAAGCAGGGGTATTCTTCATAAAACAATTTATTGCATACAAGAGCAAATGGGTAAATATCGCAACGCGTTTCGGCTTTTGACAAGCCTTTTTCGAGCATAGGGAACAAATGTCAAGTGCTTCCTATTTATAGCAAACAAACACTGAGGGGAAGGGGAAAGGGAGGGGCTTTGGTGTGGACAGTCGCTATGTGCAATCTCTAAATAATAAATATAATTCAATAAGTGGTATCATATCCTCATTTATGGTAGCATACTATTATGGTTATTTTTATAATGTATGCAAACTTACATATATCAAACGGTCCCCATAGAGAGACACTGCGCTATTCAACCACGTGATCGGAACTCAAAAAGGAAAAGGGGGAAGTAATATGGTGTTGCACTACAAAGTAGGACGTTCCTTTAAACCGATCCGACTAGCGTTCGGTATCCTTGGATACAAGGAAGGGGCGGGTTCCCGTCACGTCTCATCCAGGAGATCTTTTGTCATGTCTTTTGGGAGGTCACGTGATATTACGCTGAGCGTGATGACGTTCAGTACGATAGTCTTCCCGTGACATGATCACATGGAGTTACATAGTGCGTGGGGACGTCCAACGTTCGAAGACGTTGTGTCACATGATTGCACTATCAGAGTGCCGTAGGGAAAGAATTTGCTTGTAAATACTCATGTGACTAACTATGGTGGCCCCTTTGGACCAGAATTAAGTGAAGGGAACATATCATAAAGGACAGCAGCATACCAAATAACTATGTGGGAACAGCATTGCATATTATTGTCTAATGTATTCCTTAGAGGGTTTCAAGATGTAAAAAGGAAAAAAAGGAAAAAAAGGGGGGGGGGGGGAGAGGGGGGAGGGGAAAGAGGGGGGGGGGAAGAGGGATACAATCACAAGATTATATACATTGCATCATATAAGACCACTTGTCAGAGAATAAATAATAAAGGTAAAAATAGATATCAATCTTAAAATCAAATAAATTTCTCTTATGTGTTAATAAAAATATTACTAAAATTATTACTAAAATTTCTCCAGTGTTTCGTTTAGTCCTATAGGGTGCAATGTGTTGAATTTAAATATATAAAACATTTCTTTTCTTACTAACCTAGAATGGTTCCCTGATGCAATTTGCTCCAAAGGAGTAATGGATAATCCCGAGGGGCCGGCATTGTGATAAATTGAGAAGTGTTTAGAGACACTATGTGATAAAAATTGTCTTTTAATATTATAACGGTGTTGATTAAGTCTACACCGTAATGTATTTGACGTTCGTCCTATGTAACGTAAAGAACAAGGACATTCAATAAGATAAATTATATTCTTGGTGTTACATGTTAAAAACTGTCTGATTTGATGAGATGGAGTAGTTGGACCTAAATCAACTGATTTTCTCTTGTTACAAATGTTATTACAACATTTGCAACCAGTTTTTCCGCATTTGTAGGATCCTATTGTTTGAAATATTGTATTTTTCTTATAATTTGATTTTAAATTAATTGTTTGGGGACAAGAAGGGGCCAGAATGTTTCCAAAGGTTTTATTTTTACGATACGTTAGATTCGGTTTTAATGGAATTTCTGACGATAAATGTGGGTCAGCCTTAAGAATACTCCAGTGTTTTGATATGATTTGTTTCAATTCTTTATGTTTGTTGTTATACTTTGTAATGAAACGTAGCACTCCCTTTTCTTCTGATTGAGATAGTGTTTTATTATTCTTTCCCACTACTCGTTCCTCGTCTCTAGCTTTCCTATAAGAGTCATGTATAAGGGTCATTGGGTATTTCTTTTCTCTAAACCTATCACACAGAATTTTTGCTTGTTTCTCAAAGTTTTGGTTGGAGGTACAGTTTCTTCTAATCCTCTTAAGTTGTCCATAAGGGACATTGGTTTTCCATGCTTTATGATGATTGCTCCGGAAATCCAACAGGCTGTTAGCGTCTACTTCTTTAAAGTGTGTCTGAGTCTCAATTTTACCTTCCTTGATACTGATGTCTAAATCTAGGAATGTGACTTCAATAGGACTAAGTGTTCCTGTAAATTTGAGATTCCAATTGTTGGAATTGAGTTTGGAAACAAAATTGGTTGCTTCATCAATTGTCCCATCCCATATCATGATGATATCATCGATGAAGCGTCTATAGAAACGGATGCGGGGGTCCAAAATAGTTTCCTCAAATGCCCCCATGTAAAGGTTGGCAAAACAAGGGGCACACTTCGTGCCCATTGCTGTACCACGGGTCTGGACATAATACTGTCTGTCATGTTTGAAGTAGTTGTTACGTAAAATAAATGACAAACCATCCAATAAAAACTGCTTTTGGTTTTTAGGTATAAGTTGATCCAAATGTAAAAAATGCGCAACGGCCTGTACACCTTCTTGATGGGGAATGTTGGAGTAGAGGGCACATACATCTAGTGTTACCCAGATGTATGAGGATTGCCAACAAATAGACTCCAATAGAGTAAGAAGATGAGATGTATCTTTTAAGTAGGCTGGTAAACTTTGGACTATTCGCTGGAGCTGATGATCGATATACTGTGACAAATGGCTGGTAAGTGAACCAATACCTGAAATAATGGGACGTCCAAGTGGTTTATGTAGTGACTTGTGTATTTTAGGGAGAAAATAAAAATAGGCTATTTCTGGGTGAAATGGAGAGAGGAAAAGTTTTTCTTCTTTTGAAATACATTGATTTTCAAATGCCTCATTAATCAAGCTAAAAAGCTCGCTTTTTAATTGGCTTGTTGGATCTCCAGGTAGTTTGGCATAGTATTCAGGGTCCCCCAAGATTCTTTGGGCCTCGGTATCATAAAAGTCCCTATCCATTATCACAACCCCCCCCTTCCTTTGTCTGCTTGTTTAATTACAATTTTTGTATTTTCTTTAAGTTTTTGAATCGTTTTTAATTGGGAAGGTTTTAGATTTCCATTTTTATTATTATTCTTAGTTTTGGTAGTGGTTAGACATCTGAAATCCTCTAAGACTTTATTGTAAAATGTAGAAATGAAAGGACCTTTGGAATCAATAGGGTAGAATGTACTGGGTAACTTCAGGTTAGTAAGTAAAGGTTGTATTGGTACTGCTGCTGTGTCTGCAGTATCACTATTAGTTGTGAGTTCTTGATTCAATCTGATTGATCTTTCTCCATGTAATGGGTCAACTCTATGGTCCTTAATATGAAAATGTCGTTTAAGTGTTAATTTACGAGTGAAACAATTTAGATCTAAAAATAAATCAAATAAATCTGGATCTGTAGAGGGACTAAACGATAACCCTCTAGACAGAATATTAGCTTCTTCAAAGGATAACGGATGGGATGAGATATTAAAAATGCCCATTCTTACTGCTTCTGTATTGGGGATTGTATTTTTTGGGTTGATTTGGTTGGAATTGAATTTTTTGTTTGTTTTGATGTGAATTTTTCGCCCCGCACATTTCCCTCTCCTACATTTTTTTCTATTGGTTTTTGAGGTGGTGTCCTGTGGGGTGATCTCTAGAATTGTGTTATCTTGCTGTTGATGTTTTTGACACTTGATGTTTGTTTGAGTGGAATTTTTCCTTTGTCCGTAAGAGAGATGGTCGCACTGCGTGTGATTCTCGTGATCGGCTGGAGTTCTTCGTTCCTGGGGAGACCTGCTCCTAAAAAATTAACTGATATTTCAGATGTTTGGAGCACCGGACTGGGTGGGTTCGATCTGTTATCTAAATGATTAGCTATCGCGTTCTCGTCTATTGTTTGAGAAACAGTGGCCAATATTTCCTGGTTACCTATACAATCTATCAAATCAGATGGGCTCCCAGGGACCTCCTCCATCAAAGGAGGTACAGGTAGGGGGTTGGGATTAGACTGTTTTGTGGATCCTAAATTTATTGATTGGGGAGATGTAATTTGCCCCAAACATGATGAATCAATGTTTTTATTGATGTTTTTAAACATATTAGTTCTTTCAGTCGTGTCATGGAGTGTTAATTGCATAAGGGCTGGAATAGAGTGTTTATTTTTTGTATTATCATCTCTGTATTTATAATTATTATTATTATTATTATTATTGTTGTATCTTCTCCAATTGGTCCCAAATTGGTTCCTATGGGGGCGGTTACGTCTCTGTGGATGTTGCCAACGATTCCTCTCATACATATCTGTATATCGATTATGAGTAACAGAATTAAAAGTGGTAGGTGGAGGTCTATTACCATAGTGATGGGTATAGGGCCATGGTTGATGGAAAAGAGGCTGAGGGGGGGGGGGAGAGGAGGGAAATCATTATATGATTTCCATGGATTATACATGTCATGGTCCCGAGAATGATGATTATACCTGGGGAGTGTTATGGTGGATCTAGAATTAAAATGTCTCATTCCTTTGGAATTCTTGATATTGGGCAACGGATCTACTTTGGTTTTAATGGCATTTTCTTTAGAATGTTGGTGTTTAGAAGGTTTATATTCCCAAGGGAAATCCTTATCTTCTTTTTTATCTTTCAAATCTCTAAACAATTTTTTTATTTTACGGTTGATAATGTCCTTTTTAATTTTACCGATCTGTTCCAGGATATATACAGAACAATCATCAGGACATTTAGATCCCAAATGGAGTGTTTTCAATAGATATGCATCACTAAGTTGTTTTCGTTTTTCGACTATTTTGCCAAGCATGAGGTCTGAGAAAGTCCTCAGCATGATCCTCCATTGTCCTGAGAAATCGGAATCATTGGGAAAGGCTGATTTTATAGGTACTCTTAGTCCCCTAGGCGCTATATGATTTTCTCGATACAGAGTTAGCATTAACCAGTCAAGAGTATGTCTATATAATTTATCAATATAGTCTTTTGTCATAAATTTAAGCTTAAAATTGTCCACAGGCACTTCTGCAGAATCCTCAGGAAGTGCATCCTTGATTGAAGATGCATCCCAAACTTTAATAAAGTTTTCTATTGATGTCGATTTAAGCGGGTCCAAATTGGTAGGGAAGTCCAGGTGAATAGCTTGGATAAGGGTAGTGGGAAGAGATAACCAATCTGTTTCAATCGTTTCCACCACGGTTCGGCCAGCTTCAAAAGTATTGCCGGAATTCTCCATGGAAGACCGTAAAAGTAAGAGTGAATAATTGGATCAGAAGCGGCGCTCCAATGGTGTACAAGAAAATTGAGAACAGAATAAATATGAAAAGAAACTCACCGCAACTGAACCGGTCCTATGGAAAGGAGACCGGTCAGTTCGTGGGTCCACTAAGGCCTTTCAAACCAATTTAGGGCAAAATACGTTGACGGTCCTAAGACATCCCCTAGGGGAGAGCAGCAGCGAGCGACTCCGAAACAGTCGTGTCAAGGAGGAAAGAAATATGTATTCAGAATAGGCAAAAAGACTCACTTAATGCGCTCCGTCCAACTGTATCAAAGTATGGAAATCTTACTTGATAGGGGGTGCCTGGACTCCTGGCACCCCAATATCCAAAGGAGCAGGGAAATTCCAACGAAGCAGGGGTATTCTTCATAAAACAATTTATTGCATACAAGAGCAAATGGGTAAATATCGCAACGCGTTTCGGCTTTTGACAAGCCTTTTTCAAGCATAGGGAACAAATGTCAAGTGCTTCCTATTTATAGCAAACAAGTGGTCTTATATGATGCAATGTATATAATCTTGTGATTGTATCCCTCTTCCCCCCCCTCTTTCCCCTCCCCCCTCTAACGCGAGGGTCACGAGAAAGGCATGCTAACATAAAGTCACCCATGTGTGCCAGGGTACCTGAATGTAACATATGGCTGTCCTCACTAGGAAGATCACTTTGAGTATCCTCCTCCTCCTCAGGCCATACACGCTGAATGGATGAGAGGCAAGCAGCATGGGTACCCTCTGTAGTGGGCCAAGCTGTCTCTTCCTCCTCAGGCTCCTCCCCCTCCTCCTCCTGCTTAACGCGCTGAGATATAGACATGAGGTTCTCTGACTATCCAGCGACATACTGTCTTCCCCCGCCTCCGTTTCCGACCGCAAAGCGTCAGCCTTTATGCTTTGCAGGGAACTTCTCAACAGGCATAGCTGGGGAATGGTGACGCTAATGATTTCAGCATCGCCACTCACTATCAGGGTAGACTCCTCAAAGTTTCCAAGGACCTGGCAGATATCTGCCATCCAGGCCCACTCCTCTGCAAAGAATTGAGGAGGCTGACTTCCACTACGCCGCCCATGTTGGAGTTGGTATTCCACTATAGCTCTACGCTGCTCATACAGCCGAGACAACATGTGGAGCGTAGAGTTCCACCGCGTGGGCACGTCGCAAAGCAGTCGGTGCACTGGCAGATTAAACCAATGTTGCAGGGTCCGCAGGGTGGCAGCATCCGTGTTGGACTTGCGGAAATGTGCGCTGACCCGGCGCACCTTGCCGAGGAGGTCTGAGAAGTGTGGGTAGCCTTTCAGAAACCTATGAACCACCAAGTTAAAGATGTGGGCCAGGCATGGCACATGCGTGAAACTGCCGAGCTGCAGAGGCGCCACCAGGTTACGGCCGTTGTCACACACGACCATGCCCGGTTGCAGGCTCAGTGGCGAAAGCCAGCGGTCGGTCTGCTCTGTCAGACAGTGCAACAGTTCGTAGGCCATGTGCCTCTTCTCTCCTAAGCTGAGTAGTTTCAGCACGGCCTCCTGATGCTTGCCCACCGCTGTTCTGCCGCGCCGCACGACACCGACTGCTGGCGACGTGCTGCTGCTGACACATCTTGATTGCGAGGTAGAGGTTGCGTTGGGGAGGAGGAGGAGGGGGAGGAAGGTTTAGTGGAGGTGGCATACACCGCCGCAGAAACCAGCACCGATCTGGGACCCACAATTCTGGGGGTGGGTAGGACATGAGCGATCCCAGGCTCTGACTCGGTCCCAGCCTCCACTAAATTCACCCAATGTGCTGTCAGGGAGATATAGTGGCCCTGCCCGCCTGTGCTTGTCCACGTGTCCGTTGTTAAGTGGACCTTGCCAGTAACCGAGTTGGTGAGGGCGCGTACAATGTTGCGTGAGACGTGGTCTTGCAGTGCTGGGACGGCACACCATGAAAAATAGTGGTGACTGGGGACAGAGTAGCGCGGGGCTGCCGCCGCCATCATGTTTTTGAAAGCCTCAGTTTCCACAAGGCTGATCAATTTGGCTATGTGGACATTTAAAGCTTGAGCGTGCGGGTACGTGGCGGCGTATTTGCGCTTTCGCTCCAACGATTCTCTTAGCAACAGCGCTGAGAGACATTGCTGGATGGGGCCGAGGAGAGCAGAGGTGAGGGTGTGGGTCCAGGCCAGGAGACGGTCGTGCCTGTGTCGTGAGAGGTGGGTTGGATCTCAGTGTCAGGTTGGGGCCCAGGGGGAGAGGCAGTGGCACAAGCCAGAGGCGGTGAATGGCCTTCGTCCCACCTTGTGGGGTGCTGGCCATCATATGCCTGCGCATGCTGGTGGTGGTGAGGCTGGTGGTGGTGGCTCCCCGGCTGATCTTGGCGCGACAAAGGTTGCACACACTGTTCGCCGGTCGTCCGCCGTCTCAGTGAAAAACTGCCACACCTTAGAGCACCTTGGCCTCTGCACGGTGGCTTGGCGCGAGGGGGTGCTTTGGGAAACAGCTGGTGGATTATTCGCTCTGGCCCTGCCTCTACCCCTGGCCACCCCACTGCCTCTTCCAACCTGTCCTGCGGCTGCAATTGCCTCCCCCTCTGAAGACCTGTCCTCAGTTGGCTTATCACACCAGGTGGGGTCAGTCACCTCATCGTCCAGCAGCCCTTCCTCCGAATCCTCTGTTTGTGAATTATTGCTGCGCAGTTGGTGGCTGCCAGCAGTAATATAACGCAAAATGAAGCCAGAGATAAATTATAAGGAAGGCTGCACGCAGGCCTTGCTGTGCACTATGCAGTCCCACAGGCCACGCAGGCAAATGCACTGGGTCACCGTCAGCCGTAAAAAGGATTTCCTTTTTAAATTTCCTTTTTTTTCGATGCAATGCAGGCTGAGGCTATGTAGTGTGTATTGCACTTTCAATCTATGGGTGTCAGACACACCGTGCACTTGTGTAAAAAAATTGTGGTTTCTTGGCGTACACTTGGAGGCAGACAGCGCTGACGTAACACTAAGCGTGGACAGAAAAATATTTAAATGAAGGCTGCACGCAGGCCTTGCTGTGCACTATGCAGTTTGGATGGACGTGAAGTCCCACAGGCCACGCAGGCAAATGCACTGACACACCGTCAGCCGTAAAAAGGTTTTCTTTTTAAAATTTCCTTTTGTTTCGATGCAATGAAGGCTGAGGCTATGCAGTGTGTATTGCACTTTCAATTTATGGGCGTCTGACACACTGTACATTTCTGAGACAGCACGCGTGTAACACAGAGTGGTGTAAAAAATTTGTGGTTTCTTGGCGTAGACTTAGAGGCAGACAGCGCTGACGTTACACTAACTGCGGACCGAAAAATATTTACATGAAGGCTGCACGCAGGCTCTGCTGTGCAATACTGAGGTACTACAACTCGCAACAACCACGGAGTTCAATGCACATGGTCACAGGTAGCCCTAAGAAGGACCGTTGAGGTTCTTGTAGAAAGGATTCTACACTACCACTGTTCCTGCCTGACCAATACTGCCCCTATACTCAAGTACATACTGCAGCCTGAGAACGCTATAGCCTGCACGCCCAATATACATTAAAAAAAAAGTGCAAAACTGCTCCCAGCACCCACAGCAGTAGTGCACTAGGTCAGCTGTGGCCCTAAGAAGGACCGTTGTGGTTCTTGAAGACGCTAACACTGTTCCTATAGCAGCAGCAGCAGCAGCACTTTCCCTGATCTCTCTTAACGTGTGTCTGTGGCGAGCCGCGAGCGGGGCTGATTTAAATACTCGGGGGTTACTTGATCTCGCCAGCCACTCACTGCAGGGGGGTGGGAAAGGGCTGGAACGTCACAGGAGGAAGTTGTAATGCCTTCCCTGTGTTTCTATTGGCCAGAAAAGGGCGCAAATTTCTCAGGGAAGGAAATGTAATTGACTCGAGTTCCACGTGGTGCTTGTCTCGAGTAGCGAGCGTCTCGAACACCCTAATACTAGAACGAGTATCAAGCTCGGACGAGTGCGCTCGCTCATCTCTAATTGTGTTTTTTAATGTAGCTGCGATATTGTTGTGATTTTCTCACAGCAAAATTGCTGTCGCACGTGTGAAAGCCAATTTAAAAAAGCAAAAAATTATAATAACTGCAAAAAATTGCCAAATTCAAATCAAAATCAACAACAAGGCCATGGAATGCATGTGGGACTTTATCTTCCTTGGTTCGAAAATTGACCAGAATAGAGAATCTATGTCAGAGATAAAACATAGGATAGCATCGTGGCGAAGCGCAATGCTAAACATACACAAAATCTGGAAAAGTAGGGATATCGCCATTACAACTAAATGTTCCTTCCATCTATCATTAACCCGAGCTATTCTACATGGATGGCGGTACCAGCCGGATGACACTCTTAGGCCTGATCCTGAGGAATATGGGCCATCCTATTTAGGGACTTTGGGGCATATGAGTACTTTTATGCTGCAGGGCTTGCAGAAGGACCGTTGTATAGCCCACATCAAAATATCAGATCATTACTGGTTGGACATCCTCCTTGATCACCGCTACAAGGGCAAAATGACAAATCTCTTTCTGGTAGTGGAGAGAGACTTCAAAATGCAGCAGTATAAGAACATACTACTAAGCAGCTTGAGAAGAGCATTTCTCCATGGCCAGAGGGATGTATCTCTTTTGACTTCTGGGTGTTTAAACAGGACAAGTAGCCAAGCTTGCACAACATCAACATGCTTTAGGGGTGCTTGCCTGCCCGCAGCCAGTCTACTATCAGAAAAGGTATTCAGCACAGCTGGGAGTGTGATAAATGACAGACACAACTGTCTGTCCACAGACAATGTGGATAATGAATCAAGTATAGATTTAACCTGACTTCTGTACCCCATGGCAGATTTCACTGATTAGTTAGCATGCTGGCTATATTTACTCACATATGACTGAGCAGAGATTTATATTAAAGACCACAATATATTGTTGTTGGTGTTGCTGCTGTCCTTTTCTTACTTTCCCGCCCAAATGAAAAATATTTCAATATGGAAACATGGGGCTATAGCTCTCATGTTTCTGCAAGGAGCACACTGTGCCCTCAATGTGCTGTTGCTGGTGGTGGTCCTGTTGCTGTCCCCCTGCTTACATTATATTTCCTCCTGCTCCTCACTACCCCAAAACCAAAATATTCTAAAGCACAAGAAACAGATGTAACTCTACAGGTTTTCCTTGGAGAAGGACTATGCTTGGCTGTTCTGTTCACTTGGTAGAATTTGTCTTTTGCAAAACGTATGACATTGCTTTTGAAACAAGCAGCATACATGCGGACTTGCTTGGCATAATTCTTGGTAGCTCTACAGCTGTTCCTTGGAGTCTGGGACTCTTAGTTAGAGAGAGGTTAGTGATAGTAAGTTGCAGGACTTGTTACTGTGGGCGGAGCTAAAGTGTTGGCCTGTAAACAAGCTATATGCATGCTGGAAGTTATAAGTAACTGTCTGTTTATGTGTTTACTGTGGAAGTGATGCATGTAAACACAGTGGCAGATCAGTGGCTGCATGGAATGAGGAAGAGGGTCCAGGGCGGCAGATAAAAGGTACAAGTTGGCGCTAATTAGCTGTATGTCCTAGATTTCTGCATTTTCAAAATTTTCACTTTGTGCGCAGAAAACCCCTTTCATTTTTGGTCTAGGAGACCCTATGTGGGTCATCTTTTGTTTTCAGTGACACCCCTGTTCTATTATTGACCCCTATAACACTGTACTCTATTTTTATACATTTTTAGGAGCACAGTGTTCCCCAGATATACAGCTGTATTTCCATGCAATTTGCTGGGGCTTTGGCTACGTTAGGGACCTTCTGGTGGGCAAATAAGTCAGCTCGATTTTTACTCCCATTGATTTTAATGGGAGTCAGAATCAGCCACCCTGATTCAAAATGATTTTGGGGAAATTGGTTCCTCTCTAGTCACAATGTTATCATATAGCTGTCACTAGAGTTTGTTCAGCTATGCAAAGGGGTGGAAATTTTTGCAGTTTTGCCCCCAAGCATCCAAAGGACTGTGTACAAATATATAGTCTTGCCTTTTCATAACTGGTGTATCCTTACAAACTATCAGATTATCAAGTATTGTGATTGGCTTCTTTTGCAGTATTGATCAGAATACATTGCATCTATTATTTTACTGTATAATCTCCACTATAATGAATGAAGTTTATCATTTATCCTACAACACCACTTGAAACTGTTGTCATAGTGACAGTGCTCATTGTCTGTATTGTAAGGGACAAATTAGAGGGTATTTTAGGTAAGTTGGGGGGAGTTAAACAGCTAGTACCGTGTTTCACCGAAAATAAGACACTGTCATATTAATTTTTGCCCCCCAAAGGGCACAGTGTCTTATTTTTTTCGGCAGCGGCGCTGCGGTAAACTGCATCCTCTTCGTCTCACAGAAACTCAGCTGTGGGACAAGGAGGACTTAGTTTTTCGCATTGCCGCCGGAGACCATTGGGACGCCGCGGACCAGGTGAGTATTGATTTTTTGGGGGGTACTTTAGCTAGGTCGTATTTTCGAGGGAGGCCTTATATTTCAAGCCTGCCCCGAAAACCAAATAGGTCTTACTATCGGGGTAGGACCTATTTTTGGGGGAACACGTTAGGTACTTGAATCGTGCCTTGATCTTGATAGGTTAGCAGGTCATTATGATAGCAACTTGCATGAAAATATATTAGAAGAGATTTTTGAATCTCAGGAATAAGGGCTGGTGAGTACTGCCTGTAGGTTACCACTCCAGCCTTTATAATATGCTTGTAGTCTGTATTCCAAGATGCATATAATTCTATATAGAAACTTGTGTACAGAAAATGGTAGGATTTTTTAATTTAAAGCAACCCACCAATCCCAGGGACAACATTTGTCCAGGGACCAGAGATGGAGGTGTTGGGGAGTTATATAAGTTGCTACCCTCTTTCTCCCACTTCAGCCACCAATCTTCTTCTTTCTGGCACCCCTATTTATTCTACTTTCCAGCATGGCCACGGCACTCCTGTCACTATTCAATACACATGGTTATACGACCTATAAATATACTACTTGCAGAGCCCACACAAATTTATCAGCTAGAGTGTATAAAAACAATGCCATACATCTACAAAAACACTCCAACACAAGAGTAAAAATATATATACTTTAGTATGAAAACTCATAAAGTATAATTATTTACGAAACGTGATCAAGGATACTATACCAGTAACTCAATAGTAAAGGGCAAGTGCAATAAAGATCTCTCCATAAGGCCTCATGCCCACGGCCGGGTCAGATTCAGACTGCGAAATCTCGCAGCAGAATCAGATCCGGCACCCCCCCCACAGACGCTATACTCACCTCTTCGAATCCCCCATGAACGTCTCGGCCGGCGCTGGGCTGTGACGCGATTTCTCGCGATACTTCCGCCGTGCTCAGAACCGAAGTTCTGTGGGATGGATGGCTTCGTTTGACTGCAATGGAAGCCCTCCGTGTGGTTTTATGCTGCAGTTCTCCCCT
The DNA here is from genome assembly GCF_035609145.1 of Eleutherodactylus coqui. Lineage (NCBI taxonomy): Eukaryota > Metazoa > Chordata > Amphibia > Anura > Eleutherodactylidae > Eleutherodactylus > Eleutherodactylus coqui. Next base: position 111,808,991 of record NC_089843.1, on the reverse strand, counting down.
GTGAGCAGTTGCTTTCTGCTCATGGGCAGGGGAGAATCTTTTACCATTGTATTTCTATGAATGGACATTGCTACGGAACTCGCAGCGATAATCCGTCCATGGGCATTCAGCCTAAAGCGCGTGGGAAATGTTTGTCACGGCACAGCTGTCATCCAAGTCTGTATTGTCCCTTATGTCATTGCATGTCATTTATGAGCTTCAGTATTACTTCAGTATCAGGTTGCTGGATCTTTCTTGCACTTGCACTTTACTATTCAGTTTCTGATATAGTACCCTTTAAATTATGCTTTATGATTAATTATACCTGTTATGTTGAGGTACGAGGACTTATATTGTTTCTCTGTTATCATCCCAAAGGCTGAAGCATATTATATATTGTTATGTATCTACCAAATGAAATGTAGCTAAGTAACACTGTGTAACTGGATACCAGGAGCCTGAGCTGGAATTCACCTACTGACTCCCTTCCTTCCTTTACTCACTCACTCTACCCCTTCCTACTCTGCTGTATTAAGTCTCCCATATAGTTAGCTGAGAATGCATTTCATACGCAGATGAATGGGCAAACGGAACATAAAGATTAAGACCTAGTACAATACTTGCGTCTTTTTGTGGGCGAAAGGGGCAGTCGGTGGGTAGAGTTTTTACCTTTGGCTGAATTTGCCATGAATAATTGTATCAGTTCTGCGATGGGGGTGTCACCTTTCTTCTGTGTGTTTGGTCGACATCCCCGATTCCTGACTACCATTTCAGTACCTACAGTTTGTCCCACTGTTGATGTTGTTACTAGTGAGTTGCGGGAGGTCTGAAATGGTGTGCACAGGAATCTGGGGGAAGCAAGTGGTCGTATGCAACTATGTAGTTGTAAATGATCCACTGTGTTGGAGCCATTTGAGGTCGGTCCACGAAAAATTTAAAATTGAAGCTCCCCTCGGCAAAGCTTGCGCCACGTTTTATCGGTCCCTTTGCCATAACGCGAGTCATGAATCCGCTAGCTTATGAGTTGGATTTACCGGGTTCTTGGAGGGTGCATAGGGTGTTTCATAAATCCCTTTTGAAGTTGTTTATCCCTCTGGTGGCAACTGATTATTCTAGTGCTGGGTTCGGTTTATCTTAAAAAATGCTGACAGGTTCCCTTTAATAATAAAGTATGTATATTTTTACTTTTCTGTTGAAGTGTATTTATTTGTGTATAGTATCGATGCACACTGTGCACTGGTATTCAGACATTGCATGCTGCTTTTTCGAGTATCTTTTTGAGTTAGGAACCTATCCAAAAGTTCTGCCTGAACTCGACGGGTGGTCCCAAATATTTTGATCAAAATATGCGCTAAGAACCTTGCATTTTTAGGCAGCTAGTATAAACAACAGTTACGCAGTTTTATTCATATATTAAATTTGTATAAATGCGTAGGCATGTGTTTCTGTTACTGCATTTGTTGCAGCTATGGCTTACGTGCACCTTCACATTTAATATATTTGTAGAAAGTGCTGAAATTATTTTTTTTGTATGTGCATTTATGTGGGATTGGCTGCCTACACTTTTGTTATGCATTTTTATGTGGCTAGTATAAACAGCAGATGGGCAATTTTACTCTGATATTAAATGTATTTGAGTGCTGAAGTGTGTATTTCTGTTATTGTTTTTGTTGCACTCATGGCTTACATGCAGCTTCACATTTAGGGCTCATGTCCACGGGCAAAATGAGATTTAAAATCCGCAGCGGATCTCCCGCGCGCGGATCCGCACCCCATAGGGATGCATTGACCACCCACGGGTAGATAAATACCCGCGGATCGTCAATAAAAGCGATTTAAAAAAAAAATGGAGCATGAAAAGATCTGGACCATGCTCCATTTTCATGCGGGTCTCCCGCGGGGACGGCTCCCGCGGGCTTCTATTGAAGCCTATGGAAGCCGTCCGGATCCGCGGGAGACCTAAAATAGGAATTTAAAGCATTTACTCACCCGCAGCGGGCCGCGAAGCTCTGCTCTTCCTCACGGCCGCATCTCCCTTGCTTCGGCTCGGCGGATGTGCCCGGCGCATGCGCGCGGCACGTCGACGACGTGCCGGCGACGTGCCGCCGGCGTCAGGAATTCATCCGCCGGCCGAAAATGAAGATCCGGCCGTGAGGAAGAGCAGAGCTTCGCCGCCCGCTACGGATAGGTAAATGCTTTTAAATTACTATTTTCAGCGCTCATGTCCGCGGGGCAGGAGGGACCCGCTGCAGATTCTACATGTAGAATCTGCAGCGGATCTGATTTTCCCCGTGGACATGAGGCCTTAATCTATTTGTTGGAAGTGCTGACTTTGTTTTTAGTTGCCTTGCATGCTACTTTCTGATTGGCCATGTTCTCATGTGAGCAATGGTGACCAATCAGAGCAGTGTGTAATGCCTTATACTACTGATGCACCACCAGTGCTCAATGTGTATTAGAAGTATGAAGAGGAGTGCCAGGAAGTAACAGATCAGTGGTAAAACCAGGAGAAAGGAGGACACTAAGTAATACACTTCCCCCTTTGGTCCTTGGACAAATTTTGTCCAGGAAGCTGCAAAGGGTCGCTTTAGGCCAAATTTGCAAAGTTGCCTTCATTTATTTATTTATTGGTGGCGCATTGGATCAATAAAGAAAACTGTAAACATGCACTGGACATGCCCATACCTAGAGTGTATCCCTATTCCTATACATAGTAGTGTATTTAATTCCATAGCAGCTAGAAAAATTACCCAGCTAAAGCAATGATCCTGGCACAGTAGCAATGTCCTGCGCTTATATTGCCACTAGCTTAGTAAACAATGTGACAAGCTGACAACAGTTAAAAGTAACTGCTTTAGTTACATCAGAAGGAATAGATGTCTCAGATTTCTGAAGAATGCAAGAGATGAGAAAGCGGTGATAACCACAGGTATGAAGCTCAAAGTTCTTAATTAATTGCAGACAGTATTAACAACAGGAACAGAACATGGATCTGACATATTGGAGAACAAAGCCCTTGAGTTGGATGTTAGTAACAATGGTTAGAGCAAGAGATTAATCTACATCAAAGGAGAAAGGATGCCTACTGAGTTCAGTAAGAGTAGATAATGTAAAACATTTGATGAAAGAGAACACTTCTTATTGTCTAACGTTTTGAAGAGTTTTAACCGTCTTGTGTACAATGATGGCTTTATTTTATAGTACCCAGTGTGCGCATTTGGTCTGATTCTATGTCATGCCCTGTATGAAATATAACTAATGGACTCTATTGTGTACTGTACAATGGCATCTAAAATGCTAATAAGGGACATAAAACGAGCCTTCCTCATTACTCCATGACCCCTTCAAAGCTTTCAGGGCTACTAAGTGGCTGTAGGGGGCTTACAGAGTGAATGTGGTAGTGATTACCATTTTAGAAGGCCATCTAAGGCACAACTTCATTTGAATCCAGTCTGGACTGAAAATCTGTAGCTTCTATCTACAGAAGGGCTGGTGTCTTGTATAAGACAACAAAAGGGTGATAAATGGAAATATAGTAATGGTGACTTGACATGAGACAATGTCACAAAAGCTAACAGCAGCACACCTGACTAAACCCACATGTGATGTCATAGTAACTAAATGACCACCCCCTTGTGATGTCACAGCACTTACCTAACTGAAACCTTCTTGCTATGTCGCAGTAGTTTAGCTAACTAAAACCCAACTATGATTTCGGAGCACTTCATTAACTGAAACCAAATTTTGATATCACAGCATCTTACCAGACTGATGCTTAGTTGTGATGTCACAGTGGCTTACCTAAGTAAAATTAAGTTGTGATGTCACAGACACAGCATGCTAGCTGACTGAAGCGTGTTTGTAATGACACAGTAGCCTACCTAACTGATACCCACTTGTGATGTCACAGTAGCTGATCTCACTGAAACCCACCTGTTATAATACAGCAGTTACATCATGTTATTTCTCTGAAATGCAAATGTGATGAGCAGCTGAGAACAACTCATCTGATTAAACCCGTTCTCCTGGCATCATCACTCGCATCCTGAGCACAATTATGCCAGGAGTGCCGAACGATGACCCTTCAGACACTGATTGCCCTCTCTAATGAGCAATTGTGATGTTACAGAAGCTGAAAGCACCTCACCTAACTAAACCCACTTGTGATTTCACAGCACTTACATTACTGAAACCCTCTAGTGATGTCATAGCAGCTTACCTGAAACCCACCTATGATGTCACAGCTGTTACTTAACTGAAACCTACTTGTGATGTCACAGCAGCTTACCTGTACGAAGCCCACTTATGATGTCAAAGCATTAATAACGTGTTCTCTGTCTGAATTACAGAAGATGTCGCAGAAGATGACAGCAGTTGACCTTGCTATCCCACTTGTGATGTCACAGTAGCTTATTAACTGAAGTCCACCTATGATGTCACAGCATTTCCCCAACTGAAAAGCACTTGTGAAATCAAGCCGCTTATCTGACTGAAGCCCATTTGTGATGTCACTGTAGCTCACCTACCTGAAACCCACTTGTGATGTCACAGCAGTTGCAATATGTTACATGTCTGAAATGCATTGTCATTTCACAGATGCTGACAGTAGCTCATCTGACTAAACCCACTTGTTATGTCACAGCATCTGACTTAACAGAAACCAGCTCATGATAATACAGCAGGTTACCTGACTAAGGGTCTTTTATGATGTTACAGTAACTTACCTGACAGTAACTTACTTATGATGTCAGAGCACTAACCTTGCTGGGAAGTGAAGAGTGAAAAAAGCAGCAGGGACAGTGGAGCTGCATTGGTCAGAGATGAGCGTAATGTGCCTTTTTGTTTTTTAGGATAACAATAATGCCAAATATACTGAGCAGGAGAAGGAGCTGTGGCAGGGCAAGGGAGTATAATTACTAAGCATGGGCAAGGGGGTGTATAAATACTGTATGGGGCATACATGGGGCCACAAATACTGAGAAGGGGCTTAAAGAGAAACTGTCCCCAGGTTCATGCTGCTCGACCCATTGTTTGAGCCGCATGAACTCGGGATAGTTCTGCTCATTGTGCCCGTGTATGTTTCATTCTGCATATTTTATGATGCAGCATTTCAGAAAAAGACATACTTTGAGGTTTGACTTTGAACGGAGCCTCAGGTCGCAGATGCCTCTCCCTGCCTGCCTGATGTAGACTAACAACTCTGCCTTCTTTTTTTGTAATAAGGAGACAGACAGGGAAGGGATAGGTAAGTTTAGATAATTTTTTTTTAATGACAAAACCCCTTTAATATGCTACCTTGTTTCCACGCAAACATTTTTTTTCTGTGTAAGCATTTTAATTGTCTGAAACCCACTTTTGAACTTACAGCCACTCATCTAATACAAACACAGTTATGATGTCATAAGTTTCTTCTACCTCTCCTCTGCTGTCTGAAATAGGCACTGCTCTGCCTTTATTGGTTGGTGTCAGTCTGCTGCTTCACCAATCCCAGCTTTTATCAACACCATCACATAGGTTGGGCCACTCCCTTCTGTCTCCTTTCTAGCTGAAGCTCCCCACTCCACTATTATCCAATGAAGGGACGCCTACTGTAGGACCAACATGTCTGTGGGTGAAAAATCCATCTGTTTACTAAAAAATATGTTGATATGTTTGTATGTGCCATTTAATCCATCTATCTATGCAGCAAGCTTGGTCCTATTAATGTAACTATGTAGCAAGCTTGTTTCTGGTATGATATTTATGTAGTTGTCACGTCTATATGAGACACACTGAAATACTACACAAATGCACATACGGAAACGCCAAGGGACAGTGAACTGAAACTGGACTCACAGGTAGACATCAAAGTGCTAACATCCACTTGTCTGTCCGTCCGTGTGTGCTGTGTGAGTTGCTCTGCCCCTGATCACATACTAACATAGTATTTAAGGCTGAATGAAGACAATGTCCATGTAGTTCAGCCTGTTTCAGAGGAAGGCAAAAATAAACAACGAGGCAGAAGCCAATTTAGATCATTTGGAGGAAAAAATTTCTTCCTGACTCCAGATCCGTGCGTGTGACAACATAGCAGTGCAGTGCATGTGATAGCGGAGCAGCAGAACTGTGCGTGTGACAGACGGAGTAGCTGAGATGTGCGTGTGACAAAGCATCAGAGCCATGCGTGTGACAGCGGAGGACAGAGCCGTGCATGTGACAGCGGAGCAGAAGAGCCATGCATGTGATCCGTGCGTGTGATAGATGGAGGAGCATGGGATCAGTCATCTGTGTGGGAGGAGTCCAGGGTCACATGACAAGGGGGTGATCAGTGTGTGCAGGACTCTACTGTGTCAGTTGTTTGGGATAAAGAATGTATGTAGAAGAGCTGTGTGTGTGACACACGCATGTAGCAGAGCTGTGTGTGTGACGTGCATGTATAAGAGCTGTGTGTGATGTATAACACACACAAATGTAGCAGAGCTGTGTGTGCATGACATGCATCTAGCAGAGCTGTGTGTGACATGTGCATGTAGCAGAGTTGTCTGATGTGTATGTAGCAGAGCTGTGTGTGTGACGTGCAAGTAGCAGAGCGGTGTGTGACACGCATGTAGCAGAGCTATGTGTGACACGAGCATGTAGCAGAGCTGTTTGTGTGTACGAGGTGCATGTGGCAAAGCTATGTGTGTGTTACATACATGTGTAGCAGAGCTATGTATGTATGACGTGTGTTTAGCTCAGCTGTGTGTGACATGCAGATAGCCCAGCTGTGTGTGTGTGTGTGACACATGCATATGGTAGAGCTGTGTGTGTGAGAGATGAATGTAGCAGAGCTGTATGTATGTGCACGTAGCAGAGCTGTATGTGTGTGCACGTAGCAGAGCTGTGTGTGTGTGCACGTAGTAGAGCTGTGTGTACGTGATGTGCATGTAGTAGAGCTGTGTGTGCTGTGCGAGTAGCAGAGCTGTGTGTGTGACATGCATGTAGTAGAGCTCTGTGTGTGTGCATGTAGCAGAGTTGTGTGTATGTGATGTTCATGTAGCAAGTTGTGTGTGTGACGTTCATGTAGTAGAGTTGCGTGTATGTGATGTGCATGTAGTAGAGCTGTGTGTATGTAACGTGCATGTAGCAGAGCTGTGTGTATGTGACGTGCATGTAGCAGAGCTATCTATTATCTATCAAACACCCTAGAGGCGCAATAACGGTGACATCATCACAGGTCCTAAGCCAGCAGCCGTGTGCTTACAACTACAATCCCTTTCACTATATTATATCAGTCAGTGGTAAATTGTGCCACCAGAAACACTGGTACTATAAATTCCTAATAATTACTAGTAACATAAGTACTGAACTGATGGCAAAAACATGAACCATACATACCTGCACCCATAGACAGATAGGATAGCTATAAAAGTATGAGATATTAGTTTGTGAATTGGCCAAGTCACTTAAGCCAGCGAGCCTACTTCAAGGTTCCTCGTTGTCTCGCGGGTCCCTCATCTGACAAGGCAACTTCAACATGAATCCTGCCTCCATGTGGGGTGATGGTCCTGATAGGGACAGCCCCCACCCTGGAACCTAAGGACCTAGCTCACCCAAAGATGGTAAACGATCCAGCCACATAGGACACAGTTCACACCAACTCATTCTGGAATGCATCCAAAACAGAACAGGACTGTTCACACCACATGTCCGGCCCCCCGTGCAAACACACACCACACATCTCAGCAATCTCGAGAACAGCACACCCTGAAGGCCCCATGTAAATGGAGTGGCAGTGCACATGCATGACCATTCATTTCTAAAGGATGGGGAAGATGCGCTCAGCTATCTTCCTTCGCTCTGTAGAACTGAATGGACCTGTAGTCACAGATATGAACCACCGCTCCATTAATAATGGGCTTTTAGGATGCACTGTTCTCAGGATTGCTGAGGATCCCAATGGTCAGACCCGCAGCGATCATACTGTTATCCCCCTGTGGATAGGGGATGACTACCTTTAGTGAGAAAACCCCTTTAAATCTGCATGTGTCCATGTACATATGGGCAAATTCCTTGTTGAAAATGTTAAATATACTGTTCACTGGGAAATGTAAGATGTGTAGCAAAGGAATTATATAAAAACTTGCTATTCATTTTCTGCTTTCATCACTTTGCATCCTGGATCCAAAACCTTCTCAGATGATCTTTTTGGAACAGTGTTAGGGCTTAAACAGAGGAACGTATTTTAGTCCTGTTATGTGGCTGTGAAAATCATGGCCGCATAACGAGAAAAAATCAAAACAAGGATTTCGATTGTTTCATTTTAACTAACTCTTTTCTTTGGCGAAAATACTATGCTCGAGCACATATAGGACTCGTCCTATCTTTCTCACATGTAGTTTTAACCAGGGGCGTAACTATAGAGGGTGCAGGGGATGCTGTTGCACCCGGGCCCAGGAGCCTTGGGGGGCCCATAAGGCCTCTCTTCTCCATATAGTGAGCCCAGTACTATGAATAAAGCATTATAGTTGGGGGGCCCTGTTACAGGTTTTGCATTGGGACCCAGAAGCTTCAAGTTATGTCTCTGTGCAGCATGGCTTAGGTATGGGTACGGGTACAGATACAGATAGAGGAGGGGCCCTAGCTCATGTTTTGCATCAGGGCCCCTGAGCCTTTAGTTACGCCCCTGGTTTTAACTGTAGTATGGCCGGAGTTAAAAAACAAAACACACGTTAATGCGCCACTACGATCTGTTGCTGCGAGCGTTGTTGCGCATACAGTCGTCTGAAACTGCCCTTAGGGCTTAAACAGATGGGTATCATTTTGTCCCGTTATGCAGCCATGATAATCATGATTTCAATGGTTTTGTTTTCACTAGTGGTATTCTCGCCTGTTAATATTAGGGTGCCTACCCACTGGCGATTTTTTTTCCTGCGATGCTAAATTGCGTTTTGCGTTTTTTCTGAAGAGTAGAGATGAGCGAACACCAAAATGTTCGGGTGTTCGTTATTCGTAACGAACTTCCCGTGATGCTCGAGGGTTCGTTTCGAACAACGAACCCCATTGAAGTCAATGGGCGACCGGAACATTTTTGTATTTCGCCGATGCTCGCTAAGGTTTTCATGTGTGAAAATCTGGGCAATTCAGGAAAGTGATGGGAATGACACAGTGACGGATAGGGCAGGCGAGGGGCTACATGGTGGGCTGCATCTCAAGTTCACAGGTCCCACTATTAAGCCACAATAGCGGCAAGAGTGCCCCCCCCCCCCACTGTCAGCATAAAGATCGTCCTCCTCTGGCACAGCTGTAACAGCTGTAGCAGAGAAGAACGATGTTTGCCCATTGAATTCAATGGAACCGGCAATACAGCCGACTCCACTGAATGCAATGGGCTGCCGGCGATCGCAGGATGAATGGTCGGAAAGGGGTTAAATATATAACCCCTTTCCTGCAATTCATCCAGAAATGTGTTACACTAAAAATATATACCGGCGTATAAGGCGACCGGGCGTATAAGACGACCCCCCAACTGTCACCTTATACGCCGGTAATACAGTGGAGCAAAGAATAAAAAGCATTACTTACGTTTTTAGATGATCTGCGGCGCTCCTGCAGGCTGTCACTCCCTCCTGGTCCACGGCAGACAAGCTTTCTCCACGAAAGACTTTAAATCCCTGCCTCCAGAAGCACATGTGCCTTCAGCCAATCACAGCCAATGACAATGATGTCATTGAATGGCTGTGATTGGCTGTGTTTCTGGAGGCGGGGATTTCAAGCCTTGAAATCCCCGCCTCCAGAAACACAGCCAATCACAGCCATTCAATGACATCATTGTCATTGGCTGTGATTGGCTGAAGGCACATGTGCTTCTGGAGGCAGGGATTTAAAGTCTTTCGTGGAGAAAGCTTGTCTGCCGTGGACCAGGAGGGAGTGACAGCCTGCAGGAGCGCCGCAGATCATCTAAAAACGTAAGTAATGCTTTTTATTCTTTGCTCCACTGTATTACCGGCGTATAAGGTGACAGTTGGGGGGTCGTCTTATACGCCCGGTCGCTTTATACGCCGGTATATATTTTTAGTGTAACACATTTCTGGATGAATTGCAGGAAAGGGGTTATATATTTAACCCCTTTCCGACCATTCATCCTGCGATCGCCGGCAGCCCATTGCATTCAGTGGAGTCGGCTGTATTGCCGGTTCCATTGAATTCAATGGGCAAACATCGTTCTTCTCTGCTACAGCTGTTACAGCTGTGCCAGAGAAGAAGGATTTGTCTTCTATATGTTCTCAATGGGGTCAGCGCTGCTGCTGCTGGCCCCATTGAGCGCATATAGAATGCATCCATAGCGAGCAGCGGGAGGGGCAGACTTTCATATCAGGCGGACACCTTATTTCCCCAGCCACTCACAGCAGGGGGGTGGTATAGGGCTTAAACGTTGCAGGGGGAAGTTGTAATGCCTTCCCTGTCTTTATATTGGCCAAAAAAAAGCGCTAACGTCTCAGGGAAGAAAGTTTAATTTACCAGAACACCGCATGGTGTTCGTTACGAATAACGAACATCCCGAACACCCTAATATTCGCACGAATAGCAAGCTCGGACGAACGCGTTCGCTCATCTCTACTGAAGAGCAATTAGCATAGAATGTGTTCTTGTCCATTTGGGTTTTTTTTCTCGTTTCGTTGCAATTTTTCACATAGGAACTGTCAGTTGCATATGTCTCCTTATTTTTCTCTTAATGCACCCATGATTGCCAATGGAAATTAGCGAAAAAGGCGCGGAAAACGTGCGGAAAACATGTGAAAAACGCTGCGTTTTTCACGCACGAAAATCGGCAACGCCAGTGGGTAGGCGCCCTTACGACCGAGAAAAGATAGGACTTGCCCTATCTTTCTCACACGTTGTTAATACTACATGCAAGAAAGATAGGGCAGGACTAATCATTCAATTTTTCTTTCAAATTCGTGCGGAATAGCATGGCGTTTCAAAGGTAAAAAAGAAAGTGAGCAGTGAGCATAGTTGCACATATACTCGTGTGAAGAAGCCCTCAACCATTATTAAGAGTGCATTCACACGTTGCTGATTTGCTGCAGATTTTGTCACAGATTTCAGTTGAAAGGGAGAAATCTGCTTCAGATTTGCACCAAAATCCACAGCAAATCAGCAACATGTGAACACACCTACATAATCATCCGAAAAGACTGTAGTTGGCTTAAGAGATTATTCACATGTCAGTATTTTTTAGTATTTTGTGAGCCAAAACCAGGACTGGAACCTACAGAGAGAAAGTATAATGGACAAATTCGTATTTCTTCTGTATGTAGAATCCACTCCTGGTTTTGGCTTACACAATACTAATGAAAAATAATGATGCATGAGTAAGCCCTACCAGTCACTTCTCCAAAACCTGACTTTTATTTCAAACAGGGCTTATTCACAGTGCTGTAGGCGCAACTATGCTCATCGGCATGTAGCGTAGTTGTGGAGTAACAAGGGCGATTTCTTCTCCCTCGCTGGCAGTTCAAACTCTGTGCCAAAGCGCAGGAGTTTGAAAAAAGAGGCGGGAAGATAGCAGCTGCTTGATCTTCCCATTTAACTTTCTTTTCCCGGCTGTGACTTGCAGTGGTGAAAACGAAAGCACTGAATTGCCATAGAGATCAGTGGTTCTGTTTTGTCCCTTGATTATCACGGCTGTATAAGGAGACAATAGTACGCTCATCTGAATCTACCCTCACTGTCAGCAAATGAGAAAATGCACATTTAATTGGTTATTTTTATGTTTTTGATGTATTTGTGTGCCATTATTCTTCACAGTTTACATATTGTCTCCACTTTTTTGAGCTATGTGGTAGTTGACATTTTACTTTTTTAAAATTGATGCATTCCTGTTTATAAAGATTGCCATTCAGATGGAACTTATTTTATGCCTATTTTGTATTCTGACTATTCAGTTGCTGGTTCAGTGAATCATTTCAATTTTTAATAAGTCGAGCAGACAAACAGCACAAAATGTCCTAAAAAATAAAGGATAGACTAAAAAGAAAAAGACAACAAACATCCAGTTACATCTAAGTAGGCAAAAGAATAACCCAGATACAAAATCCTACTAAACATAAAACTCAAGAATATTTGAAAAATATTTAATGCAAAAACAAAAAAGTATTAATCATTAGCAATACTATTCACCCTCTTCTCGTTACCCACTTTCCCACATTGCCATCAGCATATACATCATTATTAAATGATTCAACCCCTACATTCTCAGGGCTTCAACAGACGAACATATGCGCATACACGATCGCCGCAACGCAGAGTATTTGCGCATTAACAAGGCTTGGAGAAAGTAATAAACAGGCTGTTGAGCGTGTCAACGCATAGTGCTGTAATTTTATGTTCGCAAAGCCAGTTCACATGCGCACGTGAAACTTCCTTTTCATGGAATTGAATGGCTATTTAAAGTCTAATAAGGGCCAGCTGTCTTCTTTTCACTGCGGTTTATACCGGGTCACACCCTTCCCTTGCTTCTTTTAACCTGCCATAGACTTCTATGGAAAGCTTGCTACGTAAAACACAGAAAGATAGGGCATGTCTTATCTATTCTCGCGCACAGGAATTGAAAAGAGAAACACACTCATGACAACGAACCCATTACAATGGGTTCTATTCGTCACATTTGTGGGCGCAAACACGTTTGTCCGTTTAATGCCTCATGCAAGTACGTTTAGGAGGTTTCAATCTGGTCTTGCTTAATTTTAAGAATCAACTTCAAGGTGACTTGAGATGTCTTACAGAAACCTACTCGGTAATTAAAACCCAAATTTACATAACAGCAGCTAAAGAGTTTCAGTTAATGAAACTGTCAGGGTTCCTCTAACCATAGGTCATGCGGTGCAGTGGTACCAGGTGCTCCATGGTGTGGGATACAGTGAAGAAGCCCGATCAAGTCCTCAAGCATCTGTTGCAGACACACTTGAGGCACATTTAGGGCAGAGACATTTAGAGGGGCATGTAAAGAACTGCATTGGAGCATCAGGGTGGCTTCAGACGAGCGTGTATTTTGTGCGTGCACACGCACGCACAAAAAGTTGCATCTATTAGCCCCAATGCATTCCCTATGGTGTGTGCAGATGTCCATGCTTTACAGGCGCATGCCTGCAAAGATAGGACATGCGTGCACCATAGTTAATGCACGCATTGTTTTTAATGGAGCTGCGGCTGCTGCCGGCGCCTCCATTGAAAACAATGGTCTGCCGGCACCCCTGCATTGTTTTTCAGGGAGGGGCTTTACATATAAGCCCTTCACTGAAAAACAAAAATTTTAGTGTAAAAAAAACCCAAAAACTTACCTGCCCGCTGCTGCCCTGTCCCCTGCAGGGATGAAGAACACATCTGCCACATGCGGCAGATGTTTTCTTCATCCCCGCTAGTAAAATTCTTCAATTCTCTCGCCCGTTATTCATTCGGCGAGAGCTGCCTGTGATTGGCTAAGCACCTCAGACAATCACATTCAGCTCTTTCAGCAGGCGGAGATTTTAAATCCCCGCCTGCTGATAGATCAGCACTACAGAGCAGGGGACAGCAGGAGAAGATGCGGCTGAGCCCCGGCAGCTGAAGGGAGGTGAGTATTTTTTTTTTGTTTTTTACAGCACTTTTACTGGATTGTCAGCAAAGGGCTTATATTTAAAGCCCTTCCCTGAAATCAATTGACAGGGTGCCAGCAGCAGAATCCTCTACCGCAGCTGTCATGTGTAGCATCAGGGAATTCTTTTTACTAGCTAGGATGAAGATGCGGCAGATGTGTTCTTCGTCCCTGCGGGGGACATGGTAGCGGCGGACAGGTAAGTTTTTTTTTAACACTAACATTTTAGTTTTTCAGGGAAGGGCTTAAATGTAAAGCCCTTCCCTGAAAAACAATACAGGGGTGCCGGCAGACGATTGTTTTCAATGGAGCCAGCAGCAGCAGCCGCGGCTCCATTGAAAACAATGCATGGACTTGCATTCACACGTGCTTTTGCACGTACATGGGTGCGCACTTATGTACGCACGTATGTACGCACAAAAACACACTCGTGGGAAGCCACCCTCAGTACCAGGAAAGAGTACTTTTATTCTTTTTCATTTTTAAATGTTGTGGGGGTATAAAAATATTCAGAACGGGTATCCCAATCATGATATTTTAGCACTGTGTCCCAACCATAACCAATACTTTAGACAGTGCCTCCAATAAATATTACTGCCAGTGGAGTGCCCGACTATGCCAGCAGAGTACTTTCAATCAAGCAGCTATATAATTCAATGAAATTCTAGATATCTCCAGCTTTCACTAGGTTAGCTTGCTACATGCATATTAATACAGCTCCATTGATGTCCATGGGAGCCATATAAAAACATATGAAGCTAGCTACCTTTATTGACAACTGACAAGATTTTGCAGAATTACCTGCTTTGCTTAAAGTCTTGCCGATCTCTCCTATTTTGGGAACTTTATTGACAATTTAAGATCAGGCAAGTATACTTTTTTTGTAATATGTTATTCTAGCCATTTTTGGCAACTTTCTGTGCTGGTGCAGTAATTGGATCGATGCCTACAGGGCTAGAAAGTTGTAGTCTTGATTAACGCACCTTGTGCTTGCATGTAGCAAGGCTGTGTTGACAACCCTTTTGTCATCCATTCTACTGCTTTGTCTTCAGCAACAAATGACAGATGAGTAAAAAACACCCTTCATGAGTTTTTTCATCCATCGTCCCATAGAGTTCAATGAACAAAACTGATGGATAGAAGCAAGTTTATTATCTCTTCCTGACAGTAAAATCTTGCCTGTGTTGTTTCTCTGTTTTCCTACCTCCCAACGGATGCATTTTGAGATATTTTTGTGAAAACAGTTTCCCACTGAAAACAGTAAGATTTGTTATGATGTCTGTTTTTGAGAATCTTTTATCACAAAAGAAGACAAGAACAAAAAAAAAAGCTAAATTGACAGGTGTGAACAGTCAGATTTAGTGTTTGCTATAAATTATACCTATTTTTGGATGTTTAGTTAAATGTTTACCAAGTCGAATGTATTGTAAAATGTTTTAGCTACATATTTCAGCAATTAATTTCTCTTTTAAAAGTTTTAAGAAACTTATTTTGTCTTCTCTGATTTTTAAAGTGCTAAACAGCCTATTGACAGAGGAGCAGGCGCAATATTTGAAAATGAGACCTATGTCTATATTGTTACATATTTATAGAAGCATTTTATATGTTAAAAAGCCACTGGCTCACTTCATGTTTGTTAGCTTGCATGAAGCATTAGAGGATATGGACACTTTAGCATTACATTTGTATATGAATTATTTCTTTCTTCCATGAAAAATGTTTCTAACGGTGTATTTAGAAAAATTTAGGCCTCATGCACACGGTGCATGTGGATTTCCACAGTGGAAGACCTGCGAGGCAGTGCGAAATGATTTTTCTATGTGGATGCACAGCAGAACGTCTGCGCAGAAAAAATAAATTGCAAACAACTGCCTTCACCCACCTCCCTGCTTAGTCTCCAATCAACCAGAGAGGTATCTGCCTACAAATCTGCAACTGAATTGTGGATGTATTGCGGATTGCTCGCTTCCATAGAGATCAATGGAACACATCCGTGCAGAATCCGCGGTAAAATGGAGCATGCTGCGATTTCTTTTCCGCACATAGAGTCCGCAAATCAAACCTGCATGTGTGTGTGGAGCCGAGGAAGCTCCATGCTTTCTTATGGGCGACTAGTACAGTGTGTCTCCCATGCAGGTGCCGATCGCCTATTCCGCAAATCTGCCCTTCTGCATGTGGCCTTTCTATAGTGCGAGATCGAAAACTCACAGCATGTTTTTTTTTTGGAACCTGTTATTTCTTATGGTAACCAAAAAAAATATATATTAAAAAATTGAATTGCACTTGCATATAAATGTAATTTTCATGCGAGCGCAACGTGTGAAGGCACCCTTACTGGACACAGAGAGTGTTCAATAGAAACAGTAGATGACATTATTTCAACATCGGTTCTGCAATACCTGGACATCAAAGCATTTTATCTAATCAGTGTAAATGTAAAAATTGCTTATGATTATCTTTTGGATTTAACTAAAAACAATATATTTTCATGGGACAACCCCTTTAAATTAAAAATGAAGTAACTTTTAAATAGTTGTTATTAAAAATTTCCTGCCACTCTTCTGCAGTAGAGTCTCTACAATTCCCTCACATAGCTGGTTGTCCTGCAGCTTCTGACATACGTAGATCTGACAGCACATTGTTCCTGTGTCGTCTCTCTATGCTGTATTACTCCCTGCTCTTGGGGTCCTTTTAAGTGGGACAATTGTCGCTCTTGTGTTTTCACACAGGAGCGATAATCACTTAGTGGATGGAGGCAGAATAGGGCGGATATCACTTCCGGCTGCCTGCCTGCATTTCCAATAAACAGGCAGGGGTTCATATATGAACGATTGCCTATTTACACGTTGTTTGATTTTCATGTCTGCAGTATTTACACTGAATAAGTATTGTTCAGATTTGCATGATTCAGTAATAATATGAAACAATCGTTCTCTTAGGGCTCCTTCAGATGGGCGTAACCATTTTTGTGCACGCCGCTGCACAGTGTATTTGCGCTATGTACAAGGCTTTTTTTGTCACGCATATCAGTGCATTTTACTGTATGTTTTGCGCACGCAGGGCATGTTCATTCACGGTCAGCACACTAACATGCCCTGATTTAACTGGCGATTTAGCCTACTGAGTTCTTTTTCACGAATTGCGCATCTGTACACAAGACAAAACTAATATATAATCAATCATCAACTGACATCTTTTCATACTGTATGACCAAGATATCAGATAGACAAATGACAATACAATAAGTCTAACTGAAGTTACTCAACTGAGACTACTGTAAAAACACTTACCTTCTTCCAAGGGGGCAGTGAAGTCCATTACTGCAATTGTATCTAAGTGGACTGTCAACTCTTATTTTTAGAATGTCGATAATGATGAGGGTATGACCTTATGAAACGCAGTAAGGAAATATGTAATTTAGTAGAAGAGCCCTGTGTAGGCGTTCAATTATGTACCTTTCTACTCTACAGCAAAATAATAATTCAGCTGGGAAATTAGTATTTTACCAAGTATCGATGATTCAAACAATTAGGCGGTATGACATGTGTTATCCTTTTAATTTGGAGAGGGCGCGCAGCTGTTCCTCTGCCACAATGAAAGAAAGATTGTATGTATATGGCAAAGAATCCATCAGTTTTGCTTTTATAGCCATAGCACATATTGCTGTAAGAAATCTGCAGCAGGTGCAATATCCAACGACAAGCCGTAACAACTCGCCAGCATTCTGGAGCCTTCCCCTTGTTATCTTTTCCTCATTATTCAAAACATCTTTCCATAAATCACAAAGAACAGTGTTTCTCGGAGAACAGAAGCAAAAGTGAAGCAAGGGACAAGTCAACAAAACCATTATGAGCCTCACAAACAATTTGTAAGAAAAAATGAAAGTATGATATATAGCCACTTTTGTGGATCTGAAAAACAGCTTTCAGGTCTAACGGTGTTTGTGATTGAGAGTTTTGTCATTTGGTGGCTAAGGAAGGAGGAGGGAGAACGCAGATATGTTTTAAGATGAGATGTCTCAGTTGCTGTTCTTAAGGACAGATGGTAGCTATCATATGCCATTCATTAATGTATTTTTCTTTTAGACAGCAAAATAACCTCCTCTACTAAGTCAGAGTTACATGGAGAAAAGGCTCTTCTGAAGCCACTGTACCAAGACTGCAAACACAACAATAAAGGCAACGAGGTCACATAGCGGTTATGTTCAGTCTATGCATGTGTCCGGCTTTGTCAAATGATTTGGAATATTTAATCAGTTCTTTGTTTTTGGCTTTTAAATGCTGAATGCGATTTGAGAATAATCGAAAGCATTGACACACACCAAGGCTTAGCAGAAAAGATTTTTCTTTAGGCATGTTTTTTTAACCGACTGTTTTCAAAATTTGAGATCACATAGTGCAGTACTTAACACCCCATAGCTTAAAGAGGAACATTTCGTTAAGAAGTTAAGGTTTAAGGCAAAAGAAAAACCAAACAATACAGTGTATGCAACAGCATAGTATTACTTTACTCAACTGAAGTCAATTTAATGGCAGACAAAAGTGAACATTGGCTTATGTTTGGAAAGCGAGATAACCATATATATATAAAATAGATTCTGCATTTGATAACTACTTAGGCCTCATGCCCACAGCTGTGTCGGACTCCGCCAGAGGAATATCGCAATGGAGTTTGACATGGCGTCCCTCAAAGACCCCATACTCACCTCTTCGAATCCGCCACGAGAGTCCCATCCAGGGAACCGGTGAGCATGCGTGGTGCTGCACCTACAGGCTTTCTCATTTGCTATGTCTTCCCCAGTGGTACAGCTTAAATTCTCTTCTATATGGTGCCTAGGGCACCTGGAACCTTCCTGGTGCTTCTCGGCTAGGCTTAAGCCAGACCTAGCCCTGTTTTGTTCCTATAATGAAAGCACCCTTCTGGTCAACACCACACTGACACAGCAATTGGCCACTCCTCTGCTCTTGCCTGTACCCTTCCCCCTTCTGCCCAGAGAGGGTGGGGCTTAAATGAGCAGCTGAGCCAATGAATTGCTTAAGAGGGTGTGAGGCACTGCTCACTCCACTTACACATTGACATAAGCAATGTATTCCAGTTTAAAGCATGAGACACTTGCTCACAAAAGGTCAATGGTAATTCATTCTCATCTTTTTTTTCTGCTAATAGTTCTCCAAATTTGATTTTTTATGTAAATTGGTCGTGGTCAGCCTCATTGGTGGGTGATATTGCAGCGTCCCATAGGGTGACCCCAGACACAAGGCACACATTGAGGAGCTGGGAGGGTAGAGTGGTCACTTGTCATGGTGGCACTTACCAGGCTCCCTCCCGGAGGAATAAGCGTAGCCCAGTGGCGTAGCAAGGTCAGGTGGTAACTGGTGCAGAAAATTTTTTGTCACCTCCTCCCCAATTTTGAAATTATGAAAAAGAAGGAAAGACAAGATACTTACAGTTGCAAGTGTAATTTTCTGGCTTATTCACTTAACATTGTAAGCATAAACACTTAAATCCTTTGTCTCCTTACTTTGTTCTCTGAAAATTTTGAAATCGCATCATCAAAATCAATTCCTTTCGCTACTTTGTTTTGAATTGACAAGATGGCTAAGCCAGAGAGCAGAGTCTGACTCATAGTGGACCTAAGAGAGCCGAGCCTGACTCATTGTGGACCTAAGAGCCTTTTGATTAATTTTAGTTTTGAAAATCTCCTCTCACACAATGCTACTGAAACACATAACGTTAACAAGAATCTTAAGTCTAAAGTGATAGTCCCAGCTCACCTCCTCACCCTCCTTGCACAGGTCACAGTGCATGCTGGAATAGTCTTCTGTAGAAATTATTAGGTCCGCTTCTGTGCATTGTGTGAAAGGCCCATGAGCTCTGCAGTAAAGCCTCTCTCTAAATGCTGTGGACTGCAGTAAAGACAAGATGGCTGCCCCGTAGTCATGTATAGACAATAGAATAAAAAGAAAATCTATAATGAGAAAATAAAAATAGAAGAAAAAAAAGAGATAAATGGAATGTGTTCACTATCTGTTTTTTCTTAGTGAAAAGATTACAGATGATACATTTCCTCTAAGGCTTCCCTCAACCATCAATTTTTGTGTGATTATTGTTTCTCCCCCTTCCCCCCCCCCAAATGGATTTAAAAAATGTCAACATTTTTTAACAGACACAATTTACTTATGTTTAGCATGCATTTTTTTCTGCCATTATTCATTGAGAAGTCTAAGCAAAAACATCTAAAAAAAAAGCCAAAAATAGACACTGACCTAAAAAACACAAGTGAAAAATGCACTATTTGTATCATGTTTACTGTTTCCTTGCTGACTTGTTGCTAAGCCCTCGATCCTCTGCTGCAGCTGTGACAGCCATGGCGGGGATTACCTCAATCTCTGCAGTGATGCGAGGCTGTTTTCACTGGTTTCACATGGTGGGGAGCGCCAAATCGGGCCGTGATTCACAATCCAATATCGCGCTCGCCATTGTGAAGGAGCCCTAACCCGGATATCTCCTGTATATTATTATGTATGTACAGCTGCTGTATGTAGTGACTAGCTGATATACCCGGCTTCGCCTGAGTTAACTTGGTACTGGTGTTTATGTGGTGTTCACACGGAAAGTCGTGGTTACTTTAGAGATACCGGAAAAACATATGTTCACCATTTTGCATAGTTCTCTGCGTTACCCAGGAAACACCACGGGGAGGTAACCATGCGATGTTTCCTTTATATAAAATGACATCAGGAAGTGAGATAATTAGATTTCATACGTAAAATTTGGACGCAAATTCTTTTGCACTTAGAATTGAATAATCGAGTTGGGACCCATTAGCTTTTCCTATTTATGACATAATCAATGCTCATGCCAAATTTCACGTTCCTATGACACCGGAAAGTGAGAAAATTACATTCAGTACATAACATTTGGACGCTAATTCTTTTGTGCATAGAATTGAACAATCGAGTTGGGACCCATTAGCTTTTCCTATTTATGACATAATCAATGCTCGTGCCAAATTTCACGTTTCTATGACACCAGAAAGTGAGAAAATGACATTCCGTACGTAAAATTTGAACGCTAATTCTTTTGCGCTTAGAATTTAATAATTGAGTTGGGGCCCATTAGCTTTTCCTATTTATGACATAATCAATGCTCATGCCAAATTTCACGTTTCTATGACACCGGAAAGTGAGAAAATTACATTCAGTACATAACATTTGGACGCTAATTCTTTTGTGCATAGAATTGAACAATCGAGTTGGGACCCATTAGCTTTTCCTATTTATGACATAATCAATGCTCGTGCCAAATTTCACGTTTCTATGACACCAGAAAGTGAGAAAATTACATTCCGTACGTAAAATTTGGATGCTAATTCTTTGGTGCTTAGAATTGAATAATCAAGTTGGGACCCATTAGCTTTTCCTATTTATGACATAATCAATGCTCATGCCAAATTTCACGTTTCTATGACACCGGAAAGTGAGAAAATTACATTCCGTACGTAAAATTTGGATGCTAATTCTTTTGCGCTTAGAATTGAATAATCGAGTTCGGACCCATTAGCTTTTCCTATTTATGACATAATCAATGCTCGTGCCAAATTTCACGTTTCTATGACACCGGAAAGTGAGAAAATTACATTCCGTACGTAAAATTTGGACGCTAAATCTTTGGTGCTTAGAATTGAATAATCAAGTTGGGACCCATTAGCTTTTCCTATTTATGACATAATCAATGCTCGTGCCAAATTTCACGTTTCTATGACACCGGAAAGTGAGAAAATTACATTCCGTACGTAAAATTTGGACGCTAATTCTTTGGCGCTTAGAATTGAATAATCGAGTTGGGACCCATTAGCTTTTCCTATTTATGACATAATCAATGCTCGTGCCAAATTTCACGATTCTGTGACACCGTAAAGTGAGAAAATGACATTCCGTACGTAAAATTTGGACGCTAATTCTTTTGTGCATAGAATTGAACAATCGAGTTGGGACCCATTAGCTTTTCCTATTTATGACATAATCAATGCTCGTGCCAAATTTCACGTTTCTATGACACCAGAAAGTGAGAAAATGACATTCCGTACGTAAAATTTGGACGCTAATTCTTTTGCGCATAGAATTTAATAATTGAGTTGGGGCCCATTAGCTTTTCCTATTTATGACATAATCAATGCTCATGCCAAATTTCACGTTTCTATGACACCGGAAAGTGAGAAAATTACATTCAGTACATAACATTTGGACGCTAATTCTTTTGTGCATAGAATTGAACAATCGAGTTGGGACCCATTAGCTTTTCCTATTTATGACATAATCAATGCTCGTGCCAAATTTCACGTTTCTATGACACCAGAAAGTGAGAAAATTACATTCCGTACGTAAAATTTGGACGCTAATTCTTTGGTGCTTAGAATTGAATAATCAAGTTGGGACCCATTAGCTTTTCCTATTTATGACATAATCAATGCTCGTGGCAAATTTCACGTTTCTGTGACACCGTAAAGTGAGAAAATTACATTCCGTACGTAAACTTTGGACGCTAATTCTTTTGCGCTTAGAATTGAATAATTGAGTTGGGACCCATTAGCTTTTCCTATTTATGACATAATCAATGCTGATGCCAAATTTCACGTTTCTATGACACTGGAAAGTGAGAAAATTACATTCCGTACGTAAAATTTGGATGCTAATTCTTTTGCGCTTAGAATTGAATAATCGAGTTCGGACCCATTAGCTTTTCCTATTTATGACATAATCAATGCTCGTGCCAAATTTCACGTTTCTATGACACCGGAAAGTGAGAAAATTACATTCCGTACGTAAAATTTGGACGCTAAATCTTTGGTGCTTAGAATTGAATAATCAAGTTGGGACCCATTAGCTTTTCCTATTTATGACATAATCAATGCTCGTGCCAAATTTCACGTTTCTATGACACCGGAAAGTGAGAAAATTACATTCCGTACGTAAAATTTGGACGCTAATTCTTTGGCGCTTAGAATTGAATAATCGAGTTGGGACCCATTAGCTTTTCCTATTTATGACATAATCAATGCTCGTGCCAAATTTCACGTTTCTGTGACACCGTAAAGTGAGAAAATGACATTCCGTACGTAAAATTTGGACGCTAATTCTTTTGCGCATAGAATTGAATAATTGAGTTGGGGCCCATTAGCTTTTCCTATTTATGACATAATCAATGCTTGTGCCAAATTTCACGTTTCTATGACACCGGAAAGTGAGAAAATTAGATTCCGTACGTAAAATTTGGACGCTAATTCTTTGGCGCTTAGAATTGAATAATCGAGTTGGGACCCATTAGCTTTTCCTATTTATGACATAATCAATGCTCGTGGCAAATTTCACGTTTCTGTGACACCGTAAAGCGAGAAAATGACATTCCGTAGGTAAACTTTGGACGCTAATTCTTTTGTGCATAGAATTGAACAATCGAGTTGGGACCCATTAGCTTTTCCTATTTATGACATAATCAATGCTCATGCCAAATTTCACGTTTCTATGACACCGGAAAGTGAGAAAATTACATTCCGTACGTAAAATTTGGATGCTAATTGTTTGGCGCTTAGAATTGAATAATCGAGTTGGGACTCATTAGCTTTTCCTATTTATGACATAATCAATGCTCATGCCAAATTTCACGTTTCTATGACACCGGAAAGTGAGAAAATTACATTCCGTACGTAAAATTTGGACGCTAATTCTTTGGCGCTTAGAATTGAATAATCGAGTTGGGACCCATTAGCTTTTCCTATTTATGACATAATCAATGCTCGTGCCAAATTTCGAGTTTCTATGACACCGGGAAGTGAAAGAATTAGATTCCGTACGTAAAATTTGGATGCTAATTCTTTTGCGCATAGTATTGAATAATCGAGTTGGGACCTATTAACTTTTCCTATTTATGACATATTCAATGCTCGTGCCAAATTTTAAGTTTCTATGACATTGGAAAGTGAGAGATCTAGATTATGTACGTAAAATTTCGACGCCAATTCTTTTGCGCTAGAATTGAATAATCGAGTTGGGACCCAATTACTTTTCCTATTTTGGAGATAATCTATGCTTGTGCCAAATTTCATGTTTTTACGACATCGGGAAGTTGGAGAACTTTTGGCGAGTCAGTCAGTGAGTCAGTGAGTCATTGAGGGCTTTCGTCTTTATATATATAGATATACCAGGTTATACCAGCATGCTCCATATCCCTATATACATGAGATGTCTAGCTTATACAAGTAGTACATATATAATTATATACAGGAGATACTCAGGTTATTCCAGCATGCTCCATATTATTATATATAGCAGATCTCCCTGTATATAGTGATATACCAGGTTATACCAGCATGCTCTATATCACTATATACAGGAGATGATAAATCTTATATCAATAGTACATATATAATTATATACAGGAGATACCCAGGTTACACGAGCATGCTCCATATCACTATATACAGGGGATGTCTAGCTTATACCAGTAGTACATATATTATATACAGGAGATACCCAGGTTACCTCAGCATGGTCCATATCACTATATACAGGAGATATACACCCCCTGTATATAGTTATGGTGATGTAACCTGGGTATTTCCTGTACATTATTATATGTACAGCTGGTATAACGTATACCACCTAAACATACAAGATTACATGCAGTACATGGTGCAAACCTCTGTGTACCGCATTTACTGCTCCTCTGCTCTCATCCTTGGGTCCCAAAACTGTCACTTCAGGGCCGGACGGATGTCCATCCTGATCCCCACACATCACATACACAACTCTGCTACATTCATCCTGATCTCCAGACATCACACACACAGCTCTGCTACATCCATCCTGACCCCCACACATCACACACACACCTCCGCTACATTCATCTTGATCCCCACACATCACACACTCACTCCATCCATAATGACCGCCCCAGCTCCACTCACTCAATCCATCCATCCTAACCCCCACAGCTCCACTCACTCCATCCATCCACCCATCCTGACTCCCACAGCTCCAACACACACGAACACAGCAGAGTCCTACATTTTCTTATCTCCCCAGTGGTCCCACTCCTCCCACACAGGGTATCACATAGCATGACATCATCAGAGGTCCTGGAAGCTGCCAGCTCTGCAGGTCTGTGTGTCCCCTCATGTCAGGACTGCTGGGGAAGGGCTAACCGGTGCTAGGGGGCAGTGCAGGCTCTGTGAGGGGCTTCTGGCAGACTCCAGTAGTAGGTCCTCCACCTGCCGCTGCCAAGAAGTTGCGCAGGACCACAGCTGACTGGCTGAGCTGTCACCCCCTTCACTAATGGCACTCACCTTGCTATGCCACTGGCGTAGCCTCGGCCAGAGCAGTGCTGGGCGTGTTCCGGACACCCCTAGGATAGGTATGCCCAATAAACTGGAGAACAGGGATAGTGGATGTCATTGATGATGCCAACTTTCTGTTACCCATCGGTATGACCCTTGGTGGTAAATAAATGGAGCCGCACACAGAAGTAACTTACCTCAGTTTCCTGGGAATGGTCTTGGCCTGGCAAAACTTTACTGTAACAACTACTTGCATACAAGGTACAAATTACAATAATTTGCAGTGCAGGTATTAGACAGGCTTGAGAGTACCTCTACCTAGTGATCCCAGACTTCAGGACGGCCGAATGTGAAAAGCAAATGGGTGTACCTCTACGCGCTGATCCACTTGATCTGGACGGCTTCGTAGGAAAAATGAATAAAGAGTACCTCTGCACTAGGCCTTGGAAGTGATACCTGCTTCTTGCTCACGCTCTCTATCTTCAATAGGGGCTCACTCCTCTTGCATCTCTAGAACATACACTCTCAGGGAACCTCTCTTCTTCCTCCAATCTTCACCACATGAGGGTCGAAGGTACCCCCATGTAGCTGGCACTCTCTCTCAGAAACCCAGAAGAAATGGAGTCTCTTCATTCAAGCTCTCACACACTCCTATTTATATCCTCACTCATACCACGAGACAAGACAAATTGATACATTGCAAGTACCACCAACACTCTTGCAAACACTTAACTTCTCACCTGCTGCAGCTGTGTAATACACATAACAGAATGATTAGACACTTTTGCACAGTGCACCAACAAAAGACCGGACATGTATGACATTTATGGAGGCCAGGAATAGATGTACTGGACCATTACAATATGATATGCTGTCCTTAATGGCATTGCAATTAGAGATGAGCGAGCGTACTCGCTAAGGCAAACTACTCGAGCGAGTAGTACCTTATGCGAGCACCTGCCCGCTTGTCTCAAAAGATTTGGGTGCTGGCAGGGGGCGGGGAGCGGCGGGGGAGAGCGGGGAGGAACGGGGGGGGGGGGGGAATCTCTCTCTCACTCTCTTCCCCCCGCTCCCCCTGCTCACTCCTGCAACTCACCGCTCTCCCCCACCGGCCCCTGAATCTTTAGAGACGAGCGGGCAGGTACTTGCATAAGGCACTACTCGCTCGAGTAGTTTGCCTTAGCGAGTACGCTCGCTCATCTCTAATTGCAATACATTCAGTCATGGCTGGAACAAGGGACATGCAGGCAAGGTTCCCAACTGTGTTGCATTGACCATGTTGGGAAGGTTCGGGCACACGTTTATTGATAGCTGTATGAAGTAGAGAGTTAGGTAAAGATATGTATATAGCCTGAGAGGGTGGTAGCATGGGCACAGACTCATTGCCTGCATTAAAATTATTTACATCTGAAAGAAATTACTACCTATCTGGGTAAAACAGTTTAATGGCTAGCATACAGGGGTTTATTTCAGTAAAAGAGTCTGAGGAGAGTCTGTATGTCCTTGGTCACATGATACTTAAATGTAGGTGTGGGAACGCCATCAGCTAGGCACATAATAATCTTTATTTCTTTAGAGCCAACATATTCTGCACCACTCTACAATAGCAGTAGAAGCTGTGTTCCCACAAGTGAACAGTCCTGAATATATTAAAGGTGGATTTATCTACAAAGTTCATATTTGCATTTAAACATTTTAATGAATACAGAAGATAGGATTGATGGATTTTAATTACATTTCGTAGACAATGTTCGCATGCCGATCATATTTCCCACGGTTATTTAGTTGTATGATCTGAGATTCCGTCATAGAGATTTTTTTTTTCTTCTTCACGCAGCTATCTCCTACTACATTGCATTTATTCAGGCAGCAATGAAACTTGGCAGCTACTAAGAACAAAATGAAAGTATACTTAAACTCATGAACTTTTGCCATATTGCTAAAGATGTAATTAGTGCACTGTAATCTTTAGAATTGACTAGGGATAAAACAGATCAGGGTGGGTGGTGGATGTGAGCATGGTGGAGGAGAGCCAAGGTGTAACTGTAGTGAACAAAGGTTCCTGAGGGATCCTTTAGTTCCTAGTAATGCAGCCTTTTATTTCAGTATATAACAATGAAAATTTGCTTGTAACGTTCTATATACACATTTTTCAAAGTGGAGGCTATAATATTTAATAAAATAAGTAAAAGTCTGGTCAAATTAACATCTGATGGATCCTGATCAAGAATCATTTAAGGGTTTTAATGAAATGTAATAAAACAACATGGTTGACTTTTTAAGAAAAAAACACCACTGTATTCAATTAGCTGTATCCATTTAAACAAATGGAGCTGAGCTGTAATACCATAGTCCATAGGATAGAGTGGCACTGTTTCTAGAAGGAAATGCCAATATTTTGCAAATGTTTTTGGCAGGTGTTAAAAAAATGCAACAAAATAAAAATGCTTTTAAAATAGAAGTAATAGTTTATTTTCATCAATTAACAAAATGCAAAGTGAATAAACAAAGTAGAAATCTAAGGGCTCTCTCACATGAACGTATGCTACATTATGCAAGTGGGCTTTTCACATGTAATACGCAGTACCATTCTCAACATTGACTTTCAATTGTGTCTCTCATATAGTGCGCAAAATGTGCGTGCAAAAAGAGATTTGGCATGCACTATCTTGGCACGTATAATGTGCGCATACATGCCAAGATAGTGTGTGAGGATTGTCGACATGCAGAAGGTATGCATGCCATTGCACACTTGCTACATCCTGCCACACAGAAAATATACATGTGGCATGCTGCAAGATATGCTCCTGTGAGAGCCCTTAAAGGGGTTGTCCCGCGCCGAAACGGGTTTTTTTTTTTTTCAACCCCCCCCCCGTTCGGCGCGAGACAACCCCGATGCAGGGAAGTAAAGAAAGTTTACCGGAGCGCTTACCTTAATCCCCGCGCTCCGGTGACTTCAATACTTACCGCTGAAGATGGCCGCCGGGATCCTCTGTCTTCGTGGACCGCAGCTCTTCTGTGCGGTCCACTGCCGATTCCAGCCTCCTGATTGGCTGGAATCGGCACGTGACGGGGCGGAGCTACACGGAGCCGCTCTCTGGCACGAGCGGCTCCATAGAAGACTGCTGAAGACCCGGACTGCGCAAGCGCGGCTAATTTGGCCATCGGAGGCCAAAAATTAGTCGGCACCATGGAGACGAGGACGCTAGCAACGGAGCAGGTAAGTAAAAAACTTTTTATAACTTCTGTATGGCTCATAATTAATGCACAATGTATATTACAAAGTGCATTATTATGGCCATACAGAAGTGTATAGACCCACTTGCTGCCTCGGGACAACCCCTTTAATCAAATCAATACTTGGTGTGCCACACCTCTGCATTCAAAACAGCATTGATTATTCTAGGTACAATTGTACAAAGTCAAGGTTTTTTGGAGGATTATAGTCAGGTGTATGATTAACCAAATATACCAAACAGGTGATGATAATCATCAATTTTATATGTAGGCATTAAGTTAGTTATTAACTAGAGATGAGCGAACGTACTCGTCCGAGCTTGATATTCGTGCGAATATTAGGGTGTTCGGGATGCTCGTTACTCGTAACGAGTACCACGCGGTGTTCCGGTTACTTTCAGTTTCCTCTCTGAGACGTTAGCGCGCTTTTCTGGCCAATTGAAAGACAGGGAACGCATTACAACTTCCCCCTGTGACGTTCAAGCCCTATACCACCCCCCTGCTGTGAGTGGCTGGGGCGATCAGATGTCACCCGAGTATAAAAGTCGGCCCCTCCCGCGGCTCGCCACACATGCCTTGTGAGTTAGCTGAGGGACAGTGGTATCGTGCTGGAGCTGCTGTAGGGAGAGCGTTAGGAGTTAGTGTAGGCTTCAAGAACCCCAACGGTCCTTCTCAGGGCCACATCTAATAGTGTGCAGTACTGTGTTAGCACTGTATTTTTTTTTTTTTTTTCAAAATTGGATCTGCAGAGCATTGCGCCCTGCAATAGGGACAGAAGTGGTGGTTAGGCAGGGAGAGTGTTAGCAGTAAGTATAGGCTTCAAGAACCCCAACGGTCCTTTCTAGGGCCACATCTATCCGTGTGCAGTACTGTCCAGGCTGCTGTTAGCAGTGTTGCATTTTTTTTTTTTTTTCTCAAAACCGGCTGTGCAGAGCATTGCACCCGGCATTAATACTACAGGGATAGAATTGTGTAGGCAGGGCCAGAAGACATACATTATTCATTGAATAGACGCAGTGTGGCTTGTCCTTTGAAAAACAAGAGAAAAAATTGTATTTCGCCTGCCTCTGACAGTCCTCAGGGCTCTGGGTACGTGTGTGCTGCGTGCAGAACGTTAAAAAAAATCAGACGCAGCCAGCTACGTTTTACTGCAGGCTTGCGCCAATTTTTTTCCTGCATGGGAAATCCCTGATCTGCTGGAGCCAATAACTTTGCATCACTGCAGTTCTCTGACACATTTGCAGGGCCACAACACAGTTATTAAACTTAGTAGTATTCATTGAATACACGCAGTGTGGCTTGTCCTTTGAAAAACAAGGGAAAAAAATTGTATTTCGCCTGCCTCTGACAGTCCTCAGGGCTCTGGGTACGTGTGTGCTGCGTGCAGAACGTTAAAAAAAATCAGACGCAGCCAGCTACGTTTTACTGCAGGCTTGCGCCAATTTTTTTCCTGCATGGGAAATCCCTGATCTGCTGGAGCCAATAACTTTGCATCACTGCAGTTCTCTGACACATTTGCAGGGCCACAACACAGTTATTAAACTTAGTAGTATTCATTGAATACACGCAGTGTGGCTTGTCCTTTGAAAAACAAGGGAAAAAATTGTATTTCGCCTGCCTCTGACAGTCCTCAGGGCTCTGGGTACGTGTGTGCTGCGTGCAGAACGTAAAAAAAAATCAGACGCAGCCAGCTACGTTTTACTGCAGGCTTGCGCCAATTTTTTTCCTGCATGGGAAATCCCTGATCTGCTGGAGCCAATAACTTTGCATCACTGCAGTTCTCTGACACATTTGCAGGGCCACAACACAGTTATTAAACTTAGTAGTATTCATTGAATACACGCAGTGTGGCTTGTCCTTTGAAAAACAAGGGAAAAAATTGTATTTCGCCTGCCTCTGACAGTCCTCAGGGCTCTGGGTACGTGTGTGCTGCGTGCAGAACGTTAAAAAAAATCAGACGCAGCCAGCTACGTTTTACTGCAGGCTTGCGCCAATTTTTTTCCTGCATGGGAAATCCCTGATCTGCTGGAGCCAATAACTTTGCATCACTGCAGTTCTCTGACACATTTGCAGGGCCACAACACAGTTATTAAACTTAGTAGTATTCATTGAATACACGCAGTGTGGCTTGTCCTTTGAAAAACAAGGGAAAAAATTGTATTTCGCCTGCCTCTGACAGTCCTCAGGGCTCTGGGTACGTGTGTGCTGCGTGCAGAACGTTAAAAAAAATCAGACGCAGCCAGCTACGTTTTACTGCAGGCTTGCGCCAATTTTTTTCCTGCATGGGAAATCCCTGATCTGCTGGAGCCAATAACTTTGCATCACTGCAGTTCTCTGACACATTTGCAGGGCCACAACACAGTTATTAAACTTAGTAGTATTCATTGAATACACGCAGTGTGGCTTGTCCTTTGAAAAACAAGGGAAAAAATTGTATTTTGGCTGCAGGCTTGCGCCACTTTCTTTCCTGCCTGGGAAATCAAATCACTGGTAATACACCATGCTGAGGGGTAGGGGTAGGCCTATAGGACGTGGACGCGGGCGAGGACGCGGAGGCCCAAGTCAGGGTGTGGGCACAGGCCGAGCCAGTGTGGTGGCCAGGGGTAGAGGCTGGGCCAGACCGAATAATCCACCAACTGTTTCCCAAAGCGCCCCCTCGCGCCATGCCACCCTGCACAGGTCAAGGTGCTCTACGGTGTGGCAGTTTTTCACAGAGACGCCTGACGACCGACGAACAGTGGTGTGCAACCTTTGTCGCGCCAAGATCAGCTGGGGAGGCACCACCAACAGCATGCGCAGGCATATGATGGCCAAGCACCCCACAAGGTGGGACGATGCCCGTTCACCGCCTCCGGTTTGCACCACTGCCTCTCCCCCTGTGCCCCAACCTGCCACTGAGATCCAACCCCCGTCTGAGGACACAGGCACTACCGTCTCCTGGCCTGCACCCACACCCTCACCTCCGCTGTCCTCGGCCCCATCCAGCAATGTCTCTCAGCGTAGCGTCAAGACGTCGCTAGCGCCACAGTTTGAGCGCAAGTACGACGCCACGCACCCGCACGCTCAAGCGTTAAACGTGCACATTGCAAAATTGATCAGCCTAGAGATGCTGCCGTATAGGCTTGTGGAAACGGAGGCTTTCAAAAGCATGATGCGGCGGCGGCCCCGCACTACTCAGTTCCCAGTCGCCACTACTTTTCCCGATGTGCCGTCCCAGGCCTGCACGACCACGTCTCCCGCAACATTGTACGCGCCCTCACCAACGCGGTTACTGCCAAGGTCCACTTAACAACAGACACGTGGACAAGCACAGGCGGGCACGGCCACTATATCTCCCTGACGGCACATTGGGGGAATTTAGTGGAGGCTGGGACAGAGTCAGAGCCTGGGACCGCTCACGTCCTACCCACCCCCAGAATTGCGGGCCACAGCTCGGTGGTGGTATCTGCGGCGGTGTATGCTTCCTCCACTAAAGCACCTTCCTCCTCCTCCTCCTCCAACGCAACCTCTGTCTCGCAATCAAGATGTGTCAGCAGCACGTCGCCAGCAGTCGGTGTAACGCGGCGTGGCAGCACAGCGGTGGGCAAGCGTCAGCAGGCCGTGCTGAAACTACTCAGCTTAGGAGAGAAGAGGCAGACGGCCCACGAACTGCTGCAGGGTCTGACAGAGCAGACCGACCGCTGGCTTGCGCCGCTGAGGCTCCAACCGGGCATGGTCGTGTGTGACAACGGCCGTAAGCTGGTGGTGGCTCTGCAGCTCGGCAGCCTCACGCACATGCCATGCCTGGCCCATGTGTTTAATTTGGTGGTTCAGCGCTTTCTGAAAAGCTACCCCCACTTGTCATACCTGCTCGGAAAGGTGCGCCAGCTCTGCGCACATCTCCGCAAATCCCACACGCACGCTGCCACCCTGCGGACACTGCAACATCGGTTTAATCTGCCAGTGCACCGACTGCTGTGCGATGTGCCCACACAGTGGAACTCTACGCTCCACATGTTGGCCAGACTCTATGAGCAGCGTAGAGCTATAGTGGAATACCAACTCCAACTTGCGTGGCGCAGTGTGAGTCAGCCTCCTCAATTATTTACAGAAGAGTGGCCCTGGTTGGCAGCCATCTGCCAGGTCCTTGGAAAATTTGAGGAGTCTACCCAGGTGGTGAGCGGCGATGCTGCAATCATTAGCGTCACCATTCCTCTGCTATGCATCTTGAGAAGTTCCCTGCAAAGCATAAAGGCAGACGCTTTGCGCTCGGAAACAGAGTCGGGGGAAGACAGTATGTCGCTGGATAGTCAGAGCACCCTCCTGTCTATATCTCAGCGCGTTCAGGAGGAGGAGGAGGAGCATGAGGAGGATGAGGAGGGGGAAGAGACAGCTTGGCCCACTGCTGACGGTACCCATGCTGCTTGCCTGTAATCCTTTCAGCGTGTATGGGCTGAGGAGGATGAAAAGGAGGAGGATCCTGAAAGTGATCTTCCTAGTGAAGATAGCCATGTGTTGCGTACAGG
Organism: Eleutherodactylus coqui; assembly: GCF_035609145.1. Lineage (NCBI taxonomy): Eukaryota > Metazoa > Chordata > Amphibia > Anura > Eleutherodactylidae > Eleutherodactylus > Eleutherodactylus coqui. The sequence goes on along the minus strand of NC_089843.1, from coordinate 111,776,341 downwards.
TACCCTGGCACACATGGCTGACTTCATGTTAGGATGCCTTTCTCGTGACACTCGCGTTACACGCATTCTGGCCACTACGGATTACTGGGTGTACACACTGCTCGACCCACGGTATAAGGAGAGCCTTTGCACTCTCATTCCCGAAGAGGAAAGGGGTTCGAGAATGATGCAATACCACAGGGCGCTGGTGGACAAACTGATGGTAAACTTCCCATCCGACAGCGCTAGTGGCAGAAGGCGCAGTTCCGAGGGCCAGGTAGCAGGGGAGGCGCAGAGATCATGCAGCATGTACAGCGCAGGCAGGGGAACATTCTCCAAGGCCTTTGCCAGCTTTATGGCTCCCCAGCAAGACTGTGTTACCGCTCCCCAGTCACGGCTGAGTCGGCGGGAGCACTGTAAAAGGATGGTGAGGGAGTACGTAGCCGATCGCACGACCGTCCTCCGTGACGCCTCTGCCCCCTACAACTACTCGGTGTCGAAGCTGGACACGTGGCCTGAACTCGCGCTGTATGCCCTGGAGGTGCTTGCTTGTCCTGCGGCTATCGTCTTGTCAGAGAGGGTGTTTAGTGTGGCTGGGGGAATCATCACGGATAAGCGTACCCACCTGTCAACCGACAGTGCCGACAGGCTTACACTCATCAAGATGAACAAAGCCTGGATTTCCCCAGACTTCTCTTTTCCACCAGCGGACAGCAGCGATACCTAAGCAATACGTATTATGCACCCGCGGATGGAAGCATCGTTCTCTCTCACCATCCAAAACGGGGACATTTCTGCTTCATCAATCTGTGTATAATATTCCTCCTCCTCCTGCTCCTCCTCCTGAAACCTCACGTAATCACGCCGAACGGGCAATTTTTCTTAGGGCCACAAGGCTCACTCATATAATTTTTCTAAACAATTTTTATACGTTTCAATGCTCTTAAAAGCGTTGAAACTTTAACTTGAACCAATTTTTCGTTAAACTGGGCTGCCTCCAGGCCTAGTTACCACTTAAGCCACATTAACCAAAGCGATTAATAGGTTTCACCTGCCCTCTTGGTTGGGCATGGGCAATTTTTCTGAGGTACATTAGTACTGTTGGTACACCAATTTTTGTGGGCCCTCGCCTACAGTGTAATCCAATTAATTTTTTGCCCACCTGCATTACAGCTGACGTTACATCAGCTGTGTTGGGCAATGCAATGGGATATTTTTATGTACCGCCGGTGGGTTCCAGGGAGCCACCCATGCCGTGGATCCACACGGAGTTGTAACTACATGTGTCCACTTCTAAAGAGCCCCAGTCTGACTGGGGCATGCAGTGTGGGCCGAAGCCCACTTGCATTAAACATGACATTACCTCAGCTGTGATGGGCAATGCAATGGGATATATTTATGTACCGCCGGTGGCTTCCTGGCACCCACCCATGCTGTGGGTCCACACGGAGTTGCAAACTGCATGTGTCCACTTGTAAAGAACCCTAGTCTGACTGGGGCATGCAGTGTGGGCCGAAGCCCACCTGCATTAAGCACGACATTACTACCTCAGCTGTGTTGGGCAATGCAATGGGATATTTCTATGTACCGCCGGTGGCTTCCTGGCACCCACCCATGCTGTGGGTCCACAGGGAATTATAAATGCATCTGTTTCCACTTCTAAAGAACCCCAGTCTGACTGGGGCATGCAGTGTGGGCCGAAGCCCACCTGCATTAAGCACGACATTACTACCTCAGCTGTGTTGGGCAATGCAATGGGATATTTTTGTGTATCGCCGGTGGGTTCCAGGGAGCCACCCATGCTGTCGGTCGACAGGGACTTCACAATAGGGAGTTGTACCTGCCTGTGTCTATGAATTAAAAAGCCCGGTCTGACTGGGGCATGCAGAGACACCTTGACAGAATGAATAGTGTGTGGCACATAGGTTCCCCATTGCTATGCCCACGTGTGCAGCTCCTGATGGCGGTGGCACAGGATTCTATTTCTCATTGCTTCTGTACAGCATTGTGGGCTATCGCCCCACCCCTTTTAAAGAGGGTCGCTGCCTAGCCGTGCCAACCCTCTGCAGTGTGTGCCTGCGGTTCCTCCTCATGGCAGACGCACTTCTAAATAGACATGAGGGTGGTGTGGCATGAGGGAAGCTGAAGGCTGCGCAGGGACACTTTGGTGTGCGCTGTGGGGGGGAGGGGGGGCGGTTGGGCAGCATGTAACCCAGGAGAAGTGGCAGTGGAGTGTCATGCAGGCAGTGATTGTGCTTTGTTGGAGGTAGTGTGGTGCTTAGCAAAGGTATGCCATGCTAATGAGGGCTTTTCAGAAGTAAAAGTTGTTGGGAGGGGGGGTGCCCCACTCTTGCCGCTATTGTGGCTTAATAGTGGGACCTGTGAACTTGAGATGCAGCCCAACATGTAGCCCCTCGCCTGCCCTATCCGTTGCTGTGTCGTTCCCATCACTTTCTTGAATTGCCCAGATTTTCACACAAGGAAACCTTAGCGAGCATTGGTGAAATACAAAAATGCTCGGGTCGCCCATTGACTTCAATGGGGTTCGTTACTTGAAACGAACCCTTGAGCATCGCGAAAAGTTCGTCCCGAGTAACGAGCACCCGAGCATTTTGGTGCTCGCTCATCTCTATTATTAACTGAAACAGAAACAGTCGTGTAGGAGGCTTAGGGTTGGGTGAGGAACAGCCAAACTCTGCTACCAAAGTGAGGTTGTGGAAGACAGTTTCATGTCATAGGTCATACATAATGCCAAGACTGAGCAGAGCAGCAAACCACAAAGTAGTTACACTGCATCAGCAAGGTTTCTTCCAGGCCAAGATTTTAAAGCAGACTGGAGTTTAAATATATGTTGTTCAAGCTCTTTTGAAGAAGCATAAAGAAAACAGCAACGTTGAGGGCCATAGATGCAGTTGTTGACCAGGAAATTTAGTGCAGCAGATGAAAAATACATCATGCTCATTTCCCTTCAAAACTGGAAGATGTCCAGCACTGCCATCAGCTCAGAATTGACTGAAACCCATGGGAACCATGTAAACCAATTTAATTTTTGGAAAAGCCTGGCAAGAATTGGTTTTAATGGAAGAATTGTGACCTAAAAGCCATACCTTAGACATAGAAACAAGGCCAGGCAACTCAACTATTCATGAAAATATAGGAACTGGGTTGCAGGAAAAGGGCAGAAGGTCTTGACCAATGAGTCCCAATTTGCAAAATTTGGCTATAAAAGAAGGTAGTTTGTTCACCAAATTGCTGGAGAATGGTACAATAATGAGTGTCTGCAGCTAACAGTGAAGCATAGTGCAGGTCTCTTGTAAGTTTGGGACTGCATTTCAACAAATACAGTTGGGGATTTGGTCAGGATTAGAGATGAGCGAACACGTTCGGCTCCGCCCCTTTTTCGCCCGAACACCGAACTTTGCGAACACTTCAGTGTTCGGGCGAAAAAGTTCGGGGGCCGCCGTGGCAGCGCGGGGGGGTGCGGCGGGGAGTGGGGGGGAGAGGGAGAGAGAGAGGGCTCCCCCCTGTTCCCCGCTACTGCCGCCCGCGCCGCCGCGCATCTCCCCGCCCCCCGGCGGCACCCGGACACTTACGCGCGAACACTGCAGTGTTCGGCAAAGCCGGTGTCCGGGTGCGGATGTGTCCGTAACGGACACGTTCGCTCATCCCTAGTCAGGATTAATTGTGTCCTCAATGCTGAGAAATACAGGCAGATATTTATCTTTCATGCAATACCATCAGGGAGGCGTCTGATTGTCTCTGAATATATTTTGCAGTAAGAAAATGACCCCAAATATACAACCAGTGTTATTAAGAACTATTTTCAGATTAAAGAAGAAAAGGGAGTCCTGGAAGTGATGATCTGGCCCCACAGAGTCCTGATCTCAACATCACCAAGTCTGTTTGGGATCACATAAAAAAACAGAAGGATTTGAGCAAGCCGACATCCACAGAAGATCTGTGGTTAGATCTCCAAGATGCTTGGAACAACCTCCCTGCCTAATTTTTTCAAAAACTGTGTGCAAGTGTACCTAGAAGAATTGATACTGCATTGAAGGCACAGGGTGGTCACACCAAATATTGATTTGATTTAGATTTCTCTTTTGTTCATTCACTTTGCATTTTGTTAATTGAGAAAAAAAAACGTTATGTCTATTTTTTTTTAAAGCATTCTTACTTCAGAAATCTCCTGTATATAGTGATATGGACAATGCTGGTATAACCTGGTATATCACTATATACAGGAGATGTATAACTTATAGCAGCTGTACATATATAATTATATACAAGAGATACCCAGGTTATGGTGGTTTCATCTGCACTGTGGGATTCTACTTTTCTGCTCCATTCAGGGAGTAGGAAGGGGGAATCCCCGCGACTGATTGGCTTCATATCTGTACGGAACCGAACAGAGTTGGATGGACCCCATTGACTATAAATGGGTCCATCTGCCCAGATGGCCAGCTTTTGGACACATGCAGTGCTTTTTCTTGCAGTATTTTGAGCCAGATCTGTGTCAGAATCTCCATCTGGGCCTTACACAGAGACAGGTGAGTCCGCGCTCCATGTGAGCGCTTCCATAGCAACCTATTCGTTGCTATAGCAGCGTGGTTTACACATTGCTGCAGCAGCGTGTAAACTATGCTCGTCTGACTGAGCCCTTAGGGAGAGCATCTAGAAGGTGAGTAAGTGAGGAGACTTATAAGGCCATTCATGCTCTTCTGGGTAATATGCAAATAAGGGAGATGGAACAATACCTCTGAAGCCCCACCAATTAGAAGGCAGCTTCCTGCAAGTCAATGTTAGACTCTTTATATAAGCCTTGTAGCAATGACTAGGAATTGGATATCCCCTGTATGTAATTATATATATATACCACTCCTATAAGTTATACATCTCCTGTATATAATTGTACACAATTAAAATATGCATCAAAAACCTGCAAGCTGTTTAAAATAACCCACATGTATAGTTTAAATCAGCATGCGATTTTTAATAGTGTATGCAGTTTCTTTAGAAAGGTATGTGGTTTTTGAATATCGCATGCAGTTTTTAATGTGTTTTTTTATTGTGCTTCAAAAATGCAACAAAAACATGAACACGGTCATAACCGTAAAAAAATGCTGCGTGGGTCACACAGTGTTCAACCACTGTGGTACTGCCGGTGACCTGTACCATCGCCACATATGGCTGCAAAATTGTACTGTGCATGAAAGCGTATCTCACGCACGCTGTCATGTGCAGTTCCCCTGTTTATTTTTATTTTTATATTTCCCGTGCTGCTGCAATGTAATTGCATATGGGCGGCATTAATAATTCGTCCATAGAGAACAATGTGTTCTCTCACGTGTAATATGGCGTAAAATAGAACACGCTGTTTTTTTTGCATTTGCGTATCATGCAATTCCTACTCACTAATGTGAGCAGAACTGTGCAAGGCAATGTATTTAATTGCCTGTGAATTACCGTGTATCACATGCATGTACAGCACACGTGTAATACAAGCCCGGCCTAAAGGCCCATTTAGACGGGAAAAATATCAGACAAACAGTGCCTGACACTCGTCTCCACATACACTCGCTCCTATGCTGTTGCATGGGAGCTAGTATCGCTGGCTCACTCACAGAGCGGCCAGCAGGGGTGCAGGGAGGCTTCTGGAGATTTCACTCCTCTCACTCCCCCACCCCTCTGCATTGACTTAACATAGTGTCCGTTCAATACTGAACGGCTGCTATTTACACTGAATGATCAGCGTTCAGCTCATTGTCCATTGTTTATGCAGCATAAAATCCTGATCGCTCATTGTTCAGTGTAAATAGCAGCCATTCAGTACTGAACGGCTTCTATGTTAAGTCAATGGAGAGAGGTAGCGGAGCGCGAGGAGAAAAATCTCCTCCAACCTCCCGCTGTGAGCCAGTGATTCTAGCTCCTGTGCAACAGCATGGGAGCGAGTGTATGTGGGGACAAGTGTCAGACATTCCGGTCTAAATGGGCCTTAAGGGGCTACAAACAAATATTCAGGTAGTGCAGGAAATGCATGAGTTTGGAAAGCTTATGCCAAGGGGCTAGATCATGTATGTAAATTAGTTTTGCATCTGTATGCTGCGCGGTTTATGTATGGGTACGGATACAGGTGGGGGGGGGGGGGGGGGGCCCAAGCTGAACTTTTGCACTCGGTCCCCTAAGCCTTTAGTTACACCCTTGACTGTAACCTTGACTTGAATGAAAAACATTACATCGCACTCAGATGCACATTGCACTACATGCGAGTGCCATGCTGTGGCTTTTGAGGACCCATTTAAAAAAATGCGTGAGGCGCTCCACAGGAATGCCTAAAGATTGAACATGCTACAATTCTTTTTCCTTGCAGAATTGATAGTGCGAATGAGTCCACAAAACTCGTGCAAGAATATCACTCATGTGAATAAGCCCTAAAAGGTATGAGCTTTCTTTACTTTGGTATCTTAACTAGAAACTTCTGGGCCCCAATGCAAAATCTGTAACAAGGCCCCCAAATATATTGCTTTATTCCTAGTACTGGGCTCCCTATATGGAGAAGACAGACCTTATGGGCCCCCTATGGCTCCGGGGGCTGAGAGCAACCAAATCCTCTGCATCCCCTAAAGTTACACCCCTGTATGCAGAGGATCGACAATAGAGATGAGCGAGCGTACTCGGAAAAGCACTACTCGCTCGAGTAATTTGCTTTATCCGAGTATCGCTGTGCTCGGGTCTGAAGATTCGGGTGCCGGCACGGAGCGGGGAGCTGCAGGGGAGAGCGGGGAGGAACGGAGGGGAGATCTTTCTCTCCCTCTCTCCCGCCCGCTCTCCCCTGCTCCCCGCTGCGACTCACCTGTCAGCCGCAGTGGCACCCGAATCTTCAGGGACGAGCACAGCGATACTCGGATAAAGCACATTACTCGAGCGAGTAGTGCTTTTCCGAGTACGCTCGCTCATCTCTAATCGACAACGAAACTAATTTGAGGTAGGATCAATCTGCCTACTGGACTTCCAAAGGATTTCAGTATTGTGAATGTCTACTGTGTGGTCATTTAGTGAAAGAACCAGAAGATATTAGGAGCCAAAAGAGATTTGGACAAATCTGCAGTGGATCAGAAAAGCTTGAGTAGAAATAGTAATATTCAAGTAGCTCACTAAGTTATTCTAAAAGTATATAAAGCAACATTCACTAGTTGATGTATTAAAACAAATATTACAGTTTTGTTGAGAGAATCGTTCTTCTATTTCCTTTACAATTTTAATTATCTATGATTAAATATTTGCATTTTGCGTTAGTCAGCATTTATTTGGTTTTCATGGTAAGAATGTGTTTCAGAAGGAGCTGAAACAGAACAAATATTCCACAACACAAAATACTGTAGCTTGCCAGCAGTAGATATCCTTAGCAAAATCAGAAAATTCTACATACTAAATCCAATTAATAAATAGCTCAGAAAGTCGGCTACTATTACAATTATTTCTATATGGTTTTTGTGTTTAATATGTTTTACTTGAAGTAAAGATGACAAATAGCAATGTGGCATAACACATACAACATGAAATCTGGAGGTACAAGAATAGGAGGAAAAGGTGAAAAAAAATGGATGGTGCAACCACAATATATTATAGAGACGGGGCATACACTTAATACGAAGAGGCCCTGAAATTCCAGAGTATTCTTGAAAGCAATCCAAGGTGCTAGAGACTAAAGGCCCCTTTACATGCAAAGATGATTGCTCTAAATTAGTTCAAAAGATAGGGAGATTGACAGTTTTAGCGATCGTTTTGCATAAACTGCTAATGGGTACTAATGTTCATTAGCCGCCTATTACCTTCAATTGTATGTAAATGAGCCTGCTGGAGCTGTATGCAGAGAACAACAGGTGGTCTGCTCTCTGCATACAGCTCCTTTGTTCTGCCAAGGGGCTGCAAGCTGAATACAATGCTATCAGCTCTCCGGCTGAACAATAGATTTTATGCTCACCTAAAAATCGTCATTGGGCCAAAAAGTAAATGAAGGTAGCATTTACACGCAACGATTATCGCTCAAAGATATGGTTTGAGCGAATTTTGAGCGATAATCGTTGTGTGTAAATGGGCCTTTAAACACCTACCAGGGTCAGCAGAGTCTTCTGCCACTAGCTTCTTCATTATCATAACAGGATTAACACTTGCATCCACTCTACCACTGTTAGTGATTGAGTACTCCTCCAGTGCCTCAGAATAATGGCTGTTGTGGGAGCCAGAAAATGGTGTAGCACTGTAAACCTTTCTTAACCCATTCCCGCTGCAGGGCGTAAGTTTATGTTCACATATGATCCCGCGCTATGCCGCAGCGGGAGCTGGCTGTCAGTCACAGCTGGCGTCCCGCTGCAACAGCGCGGGGGGGGGGGGCGTCGGAGATGCGCCCCTGCTGTTAACCCCTTCCCTGCCACGATCTAAGTAAATCGCCGCAGGGAAAGAGTTCACAGAGGGAGCGGACTCCCTCTGTGTTTCCGGCCGACTCTCGCGATAACATCACGAGAGCCCAGCCTGTCACCATGGTAACAGGACGCCAGACACTGGCGTCCTGTGTTACCAGTGCCTGAGATCGCTGTATAAGCGATAAGGCATGGCAGAGCAGTAGCTCTGCCATGCCTTATGACAGCGATCATCAGGGCAGCGGTCAAAGTCCCCCAGGGGGACACAAATGTTGTAAAAAAAACAAAAATTAAAAATGAATTAAAAAAAAATGTAAAAAAGAGTAAAAAAAACATTTTTTATGCTTTTTCTCAGATTAGCATAAAAAGGTAAAAAAAAATTAAAACCCCACATATTTGGTATTGTCGCGTTTTGCCTCCCTAAAAACGCAATAAAAGTGATCAAAAAAGGCGTATGTACCCCAAAATGGTACCAGTAAAACTAAAGCGCATCTCGCAAAAAATAAGCCCTCACAGAGCTCCGTACATCAAAAAGTAAAAAAGTTACAGGACTTTGAATGCAGCAATTTAGAAAAGAAAAAAGATTTCCAAAAAAAAGGGTTTTTATTGCAGAAAAGTGGGAAAACCTAAAAAAATGTAAGAATTTTGGTATCGTTGTAACCGTACCGGTCCGCAGAAAAAATGGAATGTCTCATTTATGCTGCATGATTAACGCTGTAAAAAAAGAAAAAAAAAATCTATGGCTGAATTGATGCGTTTTCTCTCCCTGTTATCATAAAAAAAAAAATAAAAGTTTTACAAAATAGTCTATGTACCCAAAAGTGGCACCGATAAAAACTACAGTTCGCCACGCAAAAAAACAAGCCCTCATACGGCCGCGTCGATGGAAAAATAAAAAAGTTATGGCTTTTGATAAACGGAGAAGAAAATCCGCCAAAAATTGTTGCGTCCTTAAGCCCAAAATAGGCCATGTAATGAAGGGGTTAAAGGGTTTTTTTGGGGGGTAAAGCTATTGATGACCTATTCTCTAGATATATACAGACACATGCTTCTAGTTATATTGCCACTCCCTTGAATACTATGGCATGCCTATTCTCAACAACACCACTACCGATGTCCCTCTTACCATCCGGGCCCTATTTTCAACTACATACCTATCCACTTTATCGAATCTGCATCTCATCATTTTTTAAACAGGACCTATTATTGTTAAAACATGTTGGCAGAAATACGCTGATGGGGTCCATCCCTCAATGTTATCAGACTGGCTGAGGTTCTAACTAGTCTAGAAAACAGAGACAGAACCTATCAGCCAGTCTAATGTTATGTGGCATATACATGAATATTCAGGAAATCAGTGACGGAAGCCATTATTCAGTTTTCCATCACTGTACATGTGTGAGATCTTTTCTGAATGCATGAGATTAGCGCTTATAATGACGATTGTTGTGTGAGTTCCTTCTGCTGCTGTGTTTATCATAGCGACATGGCCCCTATCTCTTCCTGAGGGCTCTTTTCCATGAGTCTATATACGGCAACAGTGTTTTTACGTTTTCACGCTTGCTCCGTATAAGCACCTGAAAGGGTGTTTTTCCGCGATCACGGCCAGCGTTTTCTTGTCCATTCACACGACCGCAAGTATCGTTTTTAGCGAAAAAATATGCAGCACTCCGGAAAACCCTCGCTCTGCCAAATTCCTTGGGATGCCTTCCAGTGCCTATATAGAGGCACCTGTAAGCTTTTCGCAGTATTGGGTGCTGCAAAAATGCCTCCCCCTTCCTTCTTTTTCCCTGCTCCCATAGGAGACTATAGGACCTGCTGGCTTATATTGGTCAAAACATAGTTCCAGAACTATCTGAGCGTATATGCGCAGGCGGTGTATATGTTCTATTTTTCATGCCACCGGCGTATTACGCACCGTATTTTCACCCATGAGAACGGCTGCATTGGAAACTAATGCTTCAGATGGGTACCGTGTATGCACCTGGGCATGAAAACGCGGCATATATGCGCTCGTGGGAATAAAGCCTGAGAGGGCATTTCATTATACACAGTCATTGCAGCCTCCCTACCATAGGCTATTAGGACTATTAATCTCCGGAGCTCCTACAATCACAGACTAAAGCTCTGAGGATAGACCCACCCCTCTCCTATTTAAAAACTTACATCATTGGGTGGCATCTGCATAGCTCCTATATTCCCCTTAAGACACCACTTAGGTGGTGAAACATGTTGGAAGAGCTCTGTTTCATCTTTTAATATCAATATTAGACCGCAGACATTGGTATCCCATGCTATTAACTCTTTGGGTCATTGCTATTACCCAGAATATAGCTAGACAGTCATGCAGCTTCCCTCCATGTTAAATGCTGGAGGATGGTATGGCAGGTTCTGACAATCAGATCATTAAGGGCTCAGCCACATGGGCGCCGATCCGCCCGTGTTTCAGGACGGGAAGACGGCAGTGCGGACCAATCTCCTGGAAAAAGAACATATGGCTGGCAATGGAGCCGATCATGTGGAGATTCGTCCGACGTGCGGTGCGGCCGTCTTCCCGTCCTGAAACACGAGCGGATCGGCGCCCGTGTGACTGAGCCCTTAGTCAGACAGCGTTCTATAGACAGCGTTCTGAAAGCTTCCCTGTATCTCCAGCTAGGAGAATTTATTTGGTGCTATTTATCTCTATGGGGAATGCGTCCCGTTTATTTTTTGCCCATTTGATCACCCTTTGCAGTACTGACCTGCTGAATAACAAATGCAAATATAACTATAGCCATAGACTAACAGCTATCAGAATATGGAATAACATCGATAATGTGGATAGTAATAAACCACAATATAAAATATATGTCTGCAGCATTTATTGGGCTTTTAAATATTTTTGTTTCTAAGTGCAAGCTTTGTGTAATTCAATAAAAGTATTATATTTTAAAGGGATCCAATTCCTAGTTATTGCTTATGGCAAAAGCTTTTTGATTTTTTTTTTTTAACTTTGTTTTATTCAAAGATGTTGCAATGTTGGTACAAGATTCATACTGTATATACTAGAGTATAAGCCTAGTTTTTCAGCACATTTTTTTGTGCTGAAAAAGCCCCCCCCCCCCCTCGGCTTATACTCGAGTCAGGGAAGGCTTAAAAAAAACCTCCATACTCACCTCCCAGCCGGCGTCTGTGTCTCCGGCGGCGGTCCGTCAGGCTGCTTGAATTCTCTCCACTGTCACCCCCTGCCGTCCTCTTTGCTCAACTCTGTCATTCCCCGCCATCAGTGCTGTGTAAGTAAGAGCTGTGATTGGATCGAGCGTCAGCCAATCACAGCCGGTGCTCGATCATTCACAGCCAATCAAGCTGCTTTAGAATTCTCCCTGCTCGGCTTTCAAATTCCCTGCCGTCAGTGCTGTGTAAGTAAGCGCTGTGATTGGATTGAGCACCAGCTGTGATTGGCTGGGGCTCAATCCAATCACAGCCCTTACTTACACAGCACTAACAGAGCCAAGCAGAGAGGATGGCGGGGGATGACCGCGGGGAGAATTCAAGCAGCTTGTCGCACAGACACAGACGCCGGCTGGGAGGTGAGTATGGAGGGTTTTTTTTTACCCAGTATATACTCGAGTATAGCTCGGCTTATACTCGAGTCAATAAGTTCTCCCAGTTTTTTGTGGTGAAACTTATTGTCTCGGCTTATACTTAGGTCGGCTAATACTCGAGTATATACGGTAATTGTATATAGATTTTACAGCATTCATTCTGTCTTTGTACACAAAAAAACAAGACAAAATATGGCAATAGAGAGTACAAAATTTCTTCACACATTTTTTCCCCTTTTCCTTTTTTTCCTGCTTCTTCTTATAAACAGAAATTACTCTGATTTTGTTAATATATATTTTCAATAAACATTTAAATAAACAATAAACTTATTGGCCTCCATGTGTGTTTAATCACCCACATGCATAGTACCCATTGGGTCCACTGCGGCTAATCCATATACAATGTGTGGTGCGAGTTAAGCCATGTTTCCAATGTTTTCCAAAATTTGTCAGGACATCCCCTGTGTTTATTTATTATCTTTTCATATGGGATTACTACATCCACCAGCCTCCTCCAGCTCCTGACAGAGGAGGACTCCACAGCCATCCACTTCATAGCTATTGCCTTCCTGGCCAGAAACAACACCTCTCTGAGAAAAATTTGAGTATGGAACAGCCATATTCCCTCTTCCATTAAACCAAACAGCGTCATCTTTGAGTCCAAAGTAAGAGGAAGAGGTAGGAGTGGAGACAAAAAGGTGTATATATATGCCCAGAAGTCTACAATGTGTGGGCATTCTCATATTTAGGGTGGATTCACATGAGCGTGTTTATGTGCGTACAATTGTGTGTACGAAAACACGCGCCTATTAGAACCATTGGTTCCCTATGGTGTGTTCACATGTCCGTGTTTTACAGGTATGCAAATGCATTTATCTACAAAACATAGGACATGCATGCACAATAGGTCCCTGGTGCACGTCAGTATTCCCCAGCGGGGAGTCCCGTTGTCACTAAACACTGTGACAGTACTGTCACAGTGTTCAGTGACAAGGGGACTCTCGGCGGGGAGTAAAGAATACCCAGTCACAGCTGTGACAGCTGTAGCAGAGGATTTCTTCATCCCTGCGGGGAGTAAAGAATCCCCTGCCACAGCTGTCACAGCTGGGAAAGCTGTGGCAGAGGATCCCGATGTTCTCCCATTGCTTTCAATTAGACTGCAACTTCTGCAGTCCCATTGAAAACAATGGGCTGCTGGCAAGCCCTGCAGGGATTTTCAGGGAAGGGCTTTAAATATAAGCCCTTCCCTGAAAAATCATCCCTAGAATGTGTTAAAAAAAAAAAAAAAACTATACTCACCTCTCCTCAGCTGCCGGGCTCAGGCGCGTCTAGCCTGTCTTCTCCCTGCACCACTCTGAAGCTCTTTCAGCAGGCGGGGATTTAAAATCCCCGCCTGCTGAAAAGGCTGTATCTGATTGGCTGGGCGCCCAGCCAATCACAGGCAGATCTTGGCCATTCATTGAATGACAGCTGAGTGCTGCCTGTGATTGGTCACAGCACTCAGCCAATCACAGGCAGCACCTGGCCATTCACTGTAGGCAATGGGCTCGGACCTGCATTCACGTGTGTTTTGTGCGCACCTATGTACGGCACACGCTCATGTGAATGCACCCTAAGTGCTAGAATTCTGCATTCAGCTAGTGACACCTATGACATGCCGATATGGGAATCCTGCCCTTTTTCTGAAGTCTGACTGGGGTTAGATAGGACTGATGAACAATATATAGCTGAATCAGCTTATTGTTAATAGCCGGGCATTTGTCATATACAGCTAAGGGGTTATAACTGAGTTATGCTGACAATAAAATGTGTATAATACAGAAATCAAACCCTTGGGTCCTTGAGACCTTAATATTCCTATAATAGGGTAATTGGATAACTTAACTGAGGCGGGAGGAAATTGAGCGTTTAGTGCATGGCGTAGTTGGAAATATCTTAATAGCTGAAGCTGAGGCGTTTGCAGTTTTTCACACAATTGAATGAATGATATTTGTACGTTATTTTCATGCACATCTCCCAATGTATTTATACCTAACGTGATCCAGTACCTGCAGTCTGGCATAAATTGTAAGGAGGGTATAGCAGGATTGTACCATAACTGCAGATCCGATACTATATCAGTAAAATGTTTAATATTTTTGGAAATGCGCCAAACAGACAATGCCAGTTTGTGTAACGGTAGTAAGGTGCATGACCTGGTGAACTCTGGGTATTCCAGGAAATTAAGCAGGTCTCTCCCTATTACTCTCCCAGCCAGGTGCTCTCCCAGAAACCAGGGCCTTATATTATGTAATTGACCTGCCAGCTAAGCTTTTTTAATTTTGATTATAATAGGACTGGATTGCATTCTGAGTCTATCTCCCTTTTTTTGTCTAACCTCTAGATAGGTCATCAATAGTTAATTGCTTGGGAGCCACTGCATGGGATTCCCAGTGCAGAGGGCTGGACGTGCATCATTAGTGGTGAGACCATAAGTCCCTTAGCTGGTGTCATTGCCATACACTTCTGGCACTTCTGCCTCCGACACCAGTAACGGGCCTGGAAATGTAATAGCAGCTTCAGCTCCCTTTGATTGCAATGGGAATGATGCCAGCTAGGCCAATTCCAGTCCCGTCTCCTATGATGTATGTTCATCCCACTGCCCTGACAGCTGGGCTGGACAATCAGGTGATCGCAGGGGATCCTGTAAGGCAGGTCCCTGGCGATTAACTATTGAGGATTCTGATTAACAATGGATGATTCCAAGTCATAAATAGCTTTTGCCTGTAAAACCTTTTTTCAATGAAATAGTGCTGGGTATTATAGAAAGTAATGCCATTGAGGGTAGAATAATAGACCAATCTGTTACCTTTTTATGTATCAGAAGTCCACATTCCAGAAGAGTCTGAGCGGTACAGTCCCCCCATACATGTAGCATAGTTTTCCTTTCAAAACCATACCTCCAGCAAGAGACCATCGCATTGCACTTTGAGGAGGGGTACTAGATATCTGTACCACCGCTATGGGGAAATCCCTTAGGTTTCCCATGCTGGGGGGGCGGGGGGTGGGGTGGGGGAGAGGTGGAGGGAGTCCCCTGCTGCCCCTCGCTGCTGGGGAATTGCCCAGCAACTGAGTTGGAGGAAGTCACTGCTGCTTACAGCGGAACATTTAAAACTTGCAACCCAAAAGCACATTTTAAACATCCAGCTATAAACTCCTGTTAGTTCCCGTGGGGATTAAGGGAATCCCCGGGGAGATGAACAGAATCCTCGGGGCGTTCCCTCATCCCCGTGCAGACCAACAGGAGTTTACCACAGAACATTTAAAACGTGCTTCTGGGTTGCAAGTTTTAAATGTCCTGCTGTAATCCTCCTAATGACTGCTAATCTTCTTTTCCTGCACAGGAGTTTCCATAGACCATAGGTCAGGTCCTATCGTTTCTCTCACCACGGACCTTAGATGCGGACATTGTAGGCACGCATGTCCTATCTTTGTTAGCTGCGAGCATTTTGCGCTTCTAAAATTCTTTCATCTGAATGCTTCTATAGGAAACCATTGGTTCCTATAGAAGCGCTTTCTGTTTGCGCCTCTAATGCATGCCCACAGCGCTCGTATGAACGAGCCCTAATAGTAATATCTAGACACAGGGCTATCATTTAGAATGCTTCTAATTAATACATTGTTATATTTTGTGTGATCTAAAAGTGAAAACTAATAGTTAATGGTGGAATTTCCTATTTAATGATGCATGGCCATTTTCAGCAAGCCCAGCCTTGCTTACTTGTTTGTGGTCTTTAGACATCGCCTTGTGATTTTTACTAAGAATTACAAGGAACATTTAGCAAATGCTGCAATCTCAGACACAGCTAATGGACAAGAATAGTGCTGTTCCTGGAAAAGTAGACCTTTTTTATAGTCTGAAGCAGCTTTTAAGCCCTTATGCAGCCTATTTTGAGCTTTCATCACACTTCTTTTTTTTCAATATTGCAGAGCTGCATTCCAAGAGACATAACTTTATTTTTCTATTATCTTAACTGTATGAGAGCTGTCTTTGTTTAGTGTGTGGTATTTTTAATTAAACCATCTTGGGTTCAGATTAATTCATTTAATTATTTTTCTTGTTGGGGGTGTGTGTGAAATGGGAATAAACCAGCAATTCTGCCATTGTTTTGGGGAATTTGCTATTAGAGCATTTAATGTCTGGAATGAATGACAACTCTATAAATTGTACTATTTTATGATGTATAATTCATATCTCAAGAAAAATTTAAAGTAACATACATTTTTTTTATCACTTATGTTTTCTTTAAAAAGAATGTTGCATATCTTACGGATTCTGCTTGAGCTAGAGTATTTATATTTATAAAGCACAACTGTATTTTTAAGTTTACTGATAGTTAATATGCAGTACAAAGAGGTCCGTTGGTAAAAGAAGAAAACATTTCTTTAATGATACTATTATTGTTTTTTAAGAAGCTTAGATCTTATACAAGTTCATTCTTTCTGCTAGTTTTGTGGCAGTGCCTCATCATGAAAAAGTGGCATGGCTATAGGGTCTGTAGGAGAAGCTACTATCAGAGGCAAATCTATCTGTCTAGTGCCATATTTGTGGTTGTGATAAAATAAAAGGTGTGGTTAAGCAAATAAGGAATGTGGTAAAATATTGGATTTTTTCTCTACTATATGTTGCTACATTCACGTGCAGGTCTTATTCACCTTGCCAACACTTACTGAGTGAGGAGTGCATATAGATGCATCCTCTCACCATGCAGGTAGCTGACTACCAAATGGAGGAGCGAATTACACCTGTGCAGGACACCGATAAGACAGCCACTCACACTGCCTCTTGATAATGAGGGGGGTGTCTGCTTGGCGTACACTCAGGGTGCCAGACCATTCTGATATATGTAGTTCACCATGCAGACCAGCAACCTATTAATGACGCCATGATAATTCGACGGGTTGCCCTGCATATCCATCAGGGAACCACATTCCTGGGCTCCCCCTGGAATCTTAAAGCCACGCTGCATGTGAATGATAGATAATAAATGCAAGGCATTGGTTGGATGTTGGCCAAGATACATGAGCCCACTAACCACTTCACGGTTCCTTGCGTTGTAGTGGGTCCCTACACTAATATAAATGCATCACAGAAGGGGAAATTAAAAATTAAAAACAATCACAGAAAATGGCCGTTACTTACGGACTGAGGAGTGCATATAGATGCATCCTCCCACCATGCAGGTAGCTGACTACCAAATGGAGGAGCGAATAACACCTTTGCAGGACACCGATAAGACAACCGATCACCACAATAAGGACAGCCCCACACTCGAACTTATGGACCACCTGTCACGACCTAGATAGGAATAGACAGGAATACCAACATAGAACATAATAAACACCAGATGTCTGCAAACCTACAGACTCAGGGAATTCCAACACACAACATATATGGAGCACAATGTGACATGTTTAATAGAAAAAAAACTAAAGGAAGTGACTGAAACTAAGGTACTGGTTGCACACAGGTTTAAGCAGTTTCTTGCAGGGATGCAATGGTGGCAAGGCAGTCATTTTACAGGCTTAATGGTAAGTACTCAGAAGACAGTTATAGGAGAGCGCAACTTGTAGAAATTAATATTGATATTTGTGAAAAGCCAAATTCAATAGTGCAACACGTCCCAGGGCAGACTATAGTACCCCTCTGCTGCACGCCCACTTACCGTGGGTATGGCCGGAGGCCTAGTCCTTGTCACAGTGTAACCGAGTGCTAACACAGGGGAAATATTTATGGAAGTCTATATGTATATCACATTGTGATGCCACCGTTCCCACACCGTTATCTCTGTGCAGTGGAGTAATAAACACTGCACAAGTGTATCCTACCTCGGGTCCTCAGGAACGGTTGAGGCCCGGTAAAACTTTACTTGAATAAAACATTGCAAACAGGTAATTACAGGTACATTTATGGCAGTATTTACAGGCAGAAGCTCAGAGGTTGGGAGGTAAAAATACACAGGAACAATACGGCCCTATAGTCCACGTTATCTATATGTCACTGGTCCTGGACATTAAATATACTCTGGAGGAGGTATAAAGACAAGATCCTCTTCACATACTCTGGCAAGACAAAATTACTTAGAAGAAGATAGCTTAAATGCCCGTCGCACATTCTCTGCGTGGGTATCAAAATCACGTACCTCTGTGTGATGATTCTATTGGCGGACGGCCACACAGAAAAAATAATGCCTGTAGTGTGAACGGGTACCTGGTTTGTGTGAAGTAGGATGTTGGGGGTTGTGTGCTTTCTCTCTCTGTAATGGACTCACTTCTACTACATCCACTTTACATGCGCTACGGGTAGTCGTTCCTCTTCTTCCATCTTCACCAACATGGAAGCTGAGGGTGCTCCCATGCGGCTCTGTGTTAGCTCCGAGCAGCAGGTAAGATGGAACCCTGCTCCAACACAGAAAGAAGACCGAACTAACCACTTCCCGCTCTCAGACACTCACTTTTATAACCTCACTTGTACTACATGACACAGTAAGACTAGATACATTCAGCATGCAGACCGAACTGACAGGCAATGAGTTTAAGGGAGTTAACCCTTCAGACGCTGCAGCTGTGCAACACACATACAGAAAATAGACATGACAGCTTTGTACAGTGCATCCATATAAGACAATACATGTATGACAACTATGGAGGGGACCAGGATGGTATTCTGGGACACTACAATAAAAGTTTGGAAGGAGAGGTATTTTGAGAAGGAAGGTGATTGGAGAAGGATTTGAGAGAGGCAGAAGCAAATTGATAGTGAAAGGGAAATTCAGGAGGAGGGAGAGGAGCAACTGTAGAAAACTGAAAAAAATAATGGTGCCAAACAGATGTACTGCACAATAATAGTACCTCACACAGCAATGTAACTGTTTTTCTACCCTATATAGTAATAGTGCCGGGATTACAATTATAGTGCCACTTCACAGTACTACCCCTACATAGTAATATTACCCTACTAGTGCCCTCTATTTAGTTAATGTGCCAAGTATCCCCTTATACCCTACACATAAAAATAGTGTTGCTTAAGTAAGCCTCAAAACCGTAAATGCCCTCTTTAGTGCATTCTGTTTCTCTTCTAACATCTTTGTATAAGGAGCAGGTACCCCTATATTGATTGTTTGTCCCTGACCATTTCCTTATTGTTGTGTGTTTCTAACTTTCCTGTGCTCCTTTCACGTATGTCCATATTCTTCCAATGTTCTGGTTTGTCTGAGTCAGCTTCTGTTGTAGCTTTGCTTTTTTTAACCTCTTTTGTGTTCTTTTTAAGAGCACTCTGCTAGCCAAAAAAAGTTCAAGTTCTAAATCCTGGCGATCCCTGGCACCATGACACTCTTATTTAGTGATTTATCTAGTGAAATCAGTGGTCTTTGGAAATGCAGATGTTAAATGTTTTCAGGATGAAATGCAGTAAGGCTGCTCCAAATCTGCAAATAATTATAATAAGTTTTGCATTTCTTTGGTCGCTCTGCCTTGACCGTTGTCCAGCTTGGCACTTGGCACCGGCATTAACCGAGTTAAACATTTAACACACATAATAATGATAGACCAGGAAGGACATTCATTGTAGGCAATCTTTGCCCTCAGTTGGGATTGTGTTGACAAAACTGCCTGCTGGCATGGGATGACCTCTTTGGAGAAACAAAGGGGTTCATGATTGCCATATAGGATCAAGTCATAATAAAAAAACTATAGAACACACAACCTAAAAGACACCACACTTACTTATAACGTGCAGAAAATGCCACAATACAACACATCACCTCCAGTTATATATTCTTGGCACAGATTATTTACACAGATATAAGCAAATAGCAAATATAATCCACAAGACACTCATATCCCACACTACACATACACTCCACAGACAGTCCTAGAAAACAACACACACACATTGTACTATGACAGCCCATAATCACAGACAAAACAATCCACCACAACAGACCGAACATCACACTCATAGACAAACATAACACAACCACATCCATCATAGACATCTCCATCTCAAACACTCACAACATTCACAATACATACACTCAGAAAATCACTAAATACACTGAACCCACTCAGAAGGTGAGACGCCTTTGGAGAATGGGGTACTTATTGTGTCTGTCCTCCTTTCTTCTACCGGGGTTTGACAACATACACTACACAAAAGTCTAGAAACTTTACATATTGCTGCAAAAGCAGCCATACTAAATCAATGTCACATTGTCAGGAAGTTTCTAGATCTGGACACAAGAACTTACAGGTCTAATTTTTGCATTTCTTTGATCGCTCTGTCTTGACCTTTGTCCGGCTTAGCACTTGGTACCGGTATTAATTGAGTTAAACATTTAACACATCAAAATAATAATAATAATAATATTCCTTCCACACCCCAAAACACTGTTATATGAAATAATTTAATTTCCCATGTTGATGTTGTAACTATTCCTTCCTAGATATCCTGCTGGAACACATACTTCTGTGCTGTAACTTCTCAGCCACATTCGTCACCTCTGTGTATTACACTGAGATCAACTGTATTATTGATTTCTACTTATAGCATTTTCTTGGCTACTTACTCCCATAAGTTTTCTGAGCAGAGGGTTAGACAGACGCACAGGATTTATAAATTTGATTAGGCATTACAAGAAAATGACTTTGGTAAAAATTACATTACTTTGTGCGTTGGCTCCTATAGTAATAAAATAAAACTTCTTTAATCAAAATGATTTTATGCTTTTTTCTGCACTTGCCATATTTTCTTTGACAGTGAACTATTTTTGACGAGTATTCAGGTCATTTGATTTAGCCCAGCTGTCAAACCATTTCCAAACATGCGAATTTTTCCTGCCTAGAGGCAACAGTTTATGCAAGTGATGGGGTGAGAGCAGGGCTAAAAAAAGTGCTCGTTCAATGTGGCGGAGACAGGTGTATTTGTAAGATGAATGACAGGATGTTTTACTGCCTCTGGAACAAAATCACAGCAACTGTAAATAGAAAAGGTCAATGAAGGTTGGAGAGGACATGGATTTCGTATATTAACCCATTCAATAGACTTGTCCCTTCTTACCGTACTGTACATCATTCTCAAACTCATTACTCTAGGCATTCTAACTAGTATTGCTCAGTTTAACTTTGAATACATATGTTAGTTTAAACGTTTTTTTTTTACATTTTTAAGACTCTGTATAAAATAGGATATAAGAAAAACAAGAATTGGGCCTCAATTGCACTTTTATAAAGTTGGTACCTAAAAAATATTGATTGCATAAAAGGGCTTTAATAATGGTATTTTATTCCATAGTCATAACTGTATTTCCAGGGATTTGTTCAGAGCTTCTGTTGGATATGACAACAGCATTAAAACGCAGTATTTATTTAATTAAAAAATGCATATTTTTACTGTGTTTCCCCAATCACTGAATGGCTGTGATTGGTTCATTGAGTGCTGAGTCTGATTGGTTTTTGAGCGCCGCAGTTCAGCCAATCAGAGCAATTGCTTGCTGCAGGCGTGGTTTACAAATCCTGTTACCAGCAAGTAATGTTCTGTCAGCACTGAGAAATCAAGCAAGCCTGTCCGGAAATCTGTGGAGACCAGCGGAAGGACCTGGACGGCGCTTGCTAGGTAAGTATAAGACATCTGCTGAAAATAGGCCCATGGGCCTTTTTTGGGGCAAAAATTAATATAAGGCAAGATTTTATTTTCAGGGAAACACGGCAGTTGATTTATGCAGTCTGTACCCTTCATTGAAATAAATAGAAACATAAAGTAGGGAAGATAAGCTTGTGTCCCTACCTCAGTGTAGTAGTGCCCTGCTTTGTGTATTAAGCCAGTTCAAGGGCAAATCATAGTATCATATTATGTAAGGCCGAAAAAAGATATATGTCAATCCAGTTCAGCCTATTTACCCCCAATGTTGATCCAGAGGTAGGCAAAAAAAAAAATGAAAACCCTGTGGCTAAAAACCTGCATAAGAGGACATGCACACAAGCTTTTTTTCATTCGATTTACGGATTAAAAAATCAGTCTAAAAATCAGATGGAAATAGCGCCCATTTGATTGGGTGAATGCACATGGGCTTTTTTAAAATCGTACTGAGAGTCTGAGTAAAAAAAAAATTGCAGCATGTATTATTTTTGGACAAGAATAGCACATGTTAAAGTATGGGGTTCAGCACGTCGGACAGCACACAGACAGGATGTGGTGCTTGAGAATCTTGGGCATAACTTTTAAATTGCCTGTGTGCATGCATCCTTAGGGCCTATTCACACTGCCGTAGGGGCAACTGTGCACGCCGGCATGGAGCATAATTCCGCCTGAATGAAGGAAATCCCTTTGCTGGCAGTTCAAACACTAGAGCTATGGAGTTTGAAAATTACTGCAGGAAGACAGAGGTTGCCTGATCTTCCTCGCACGTGGTATTCACTATGTGTGGGGACAAAAGGGCGGGTCCTATCTTTTCCCGGCCGAGAAAAGACGTGGTAAAAACGAAACCAGTGGAATCCCATCAGTGGTTGTGTTTTGTCCCGTTATTCTGCTATGATTATCATGGCAATATAAGGAGACAAAACCATGCTCGTGTGAAATCCTCAGAGGGCAGCTTCACACAAGCGTATGTACAAATACGCTCACCTCAGCGCAACTTTTTTGCACATTGAACAAGTTTGGATGAGGAAGATTTGTGCACATATAGGCGCATAGTACTGTCGTTTTTGCGCATGCAGAAGCAGTTCATATGCGTGTGACACACACCTGTGGTTTAAAAGGCTATTTAGCTTAATGAGTTCCAGATGTGTTCTTTTTTTTGCAGAATTGCGTAGCATATTGTGCATTTGCATGCTTATGGGGTTCTCATTTGTGCACCTCCCATAGACTTCTAGGGGGCCTTTGGTGCTCAAATGCACACAAAAATAGAGTATGCTGCATTTTTTTTGCAAACACGCACATATAAGAGGGTAGTGAGAATGAAACCCATTGAAATCAATGGGCTCTATTCTTTGTGTATAGCGCGCAAATATTGCGCCGCAAATACATCCAAATAAAAGGGCTATTAGGTCGTATTTACACAGCTGATAGCAACTCCATGTGCTGTGTGATGTGCAGGACACCGCGCATTTGCATGTACTACTCTAGTGTGAGACTTGCACGAGAATAAGAAAAGCTGCAATCTTTCTGTCTCGCAGCATCGTTGTGAGAGAAAAATCGCCCATGTTGTTTTGTGGGTCTCGCAACCCACACAACCTGTGCGAGAATATCGACCGTGTAAATACGACTTAAAAAAGAGAGACATGAGAAGAGGATATGGGGAAAAAGAAAGAACAGGGAAGCATTTGTGATATGGGTGAATGACCAGAGGTTTCCATCCACATTGCCAGATAAGGTTGATTTGCACGCATGTTCGTGCATAGTACTGTACTTTTTGCGTATGCGGGGCCAGTTCACACGTGCATGCGACACGCCCCATCTTTGGTATAAAAGGCTATAAAAGGACTCCTGCACATGAGCGTGACGTGTAAATGCTTGTGAGAGCATGACATGTTTGCGTTTTGAATGGAGTGCTACTTACTATCCATTTGTGTACTGTATCAGACTCCGTGAGTGCACACATACTCAATTTCCTTCCCATTTCCCCACTGTCCAACTGTAAAGCTGCTGCTTGGTGCATGCAGCGGACTTGCTGAGTGAACGCCCGTGCTGTCCTCTCATAATGGGAGGGCAATGTGTGCCCACACTCAAAGAGTCCACTGCATGTACCATTGGGTGGGATTGCAGAAGGACAGTGGAAGAGCAGGGATTTAGGTGAGTATAAAAATCACACCCCTGGACCTCTTCTATGACCCCATAACTTTAGGTTATGGAGCTCATAGGAGTTGACTGGCTCCCTTTAAAATAACTCCTGACCACAAAAAAATGTTGCTAAAAGTCCTAAATGCCAACATGTGAAAAAAGGCTACAAAACACACTGTGTGTAAATCCAGTCTAGGCCGCCTGCACACGGGCGGAAATCCCGCCGCGGGATTTCCGCCACTGAAAGTTTGCATAGGAGTGCATTACAATACGCACTCCTATGCAGACGGCCGCGGTTTGGCCGCGCGAAATCTCGCGTGGCAAACAAACCGCGGCATGTCCTATTTTTGTGCGGGGCACGCACTCACCCGGCCGCCGGCTCCGGTCTGCGCATGCGCCGGCTGCGCGGCAGCCGGCACATGAAAGAGCCGGGGCCGCCAGGCGCGGGTGAGTACGCGCTCGTCCCTGCAGGCTCTCGGGTCGGGTCCCACGGCGAGAATTCTCGCTGCCGGATCCGACCCGCTCGTGTGCAGGCGGCTTAATCTATCACTCTTTTTTTTTTTTTTATAATCAATGTTTATTGGTTTTGTGAAAATTACAGAAACAAAAACAGTCAGAATTAATAATAATAAGAGGTGCAAACAGCATTCCAATATACTTTTTTGTGTGACCTCGGTTGACCCAGTCGGGGACAACCAAAGTGACTAAGAGCGATTCAGGAGGGAGGGAACTTTACGAGAATCGAGCACAATGAACCTCTTCTAGAAAGAAGAATAGAACGAAAAGAGGGCTGTAGCGACCGCGCTGATAGCCCTGAATATCTAAACAGCCTCCTGCTAATTTCTGACACACAAGACAAACAAGGGGACGAATAGAATAGATTGGGAGGGAGGAAGGGGGGGGGGGGAGAAGGGAGGGAAAGGGAGGTGGGGAAAGGAAGGAGGAAGATGGTGCTCTCCAGGATAGGCCAATCCCGGAATGTGAGCTTGAAATGTAGCCCCAAGGGCTCCTCCCTCGGCCCCAACAGGTGCCGAGAGGATCCACCTGAGGGGCAGCGTGGGTGGCAGGGGGGAGAGGGGGGGAGGCTCCAAAGAGAGGTATCTGCGGTGTAGATAAGGTGCCTGTCAACCGCTCTCCCTGCACTTCCTCTATGGCTCAGCCCTGGGTCGCTCTCCTGACGGCCCGCCAGGGTCCCCATATCTCTAGGAACCTGTCATGCGTTCCATTGGACCAGCTTGAGAGTTCCTCTAGGTTTCCTAGCATATCGACCCTGGACCTCCAAAGAGTTAACGTAGGAGGGTCCTTCTGCTTCCACATCGCTGGAATAAGGGATCTAGCTGTGTCCACCAGGAGAGCGATCAGTCTATGCTTAGTCGGGCGAAAGGTAGGGGTAGGTCTCCACAGGAAGACCACATCAGGGGAGAGCACCAATTCGGGGGAAATCTTTTTCATCTCAACCGCCACACTGCTCCAAAAGGGAGCAATAATCGGGCAGTCCCACCATATATGGAGATAAGAACCCGTGGAGCTCCCACACCTCCAACACTCGTTCCCCGCCGCCAGCTTGTGGTCGTGTAGCCATTGCGGGGTCCTGTACCACCGCGCCAGGAGTTTGTAATGGGACTCCTGGGCGGTAACACAAGCGGAGAGCCCAAATGCTGTTTTTAAAATTGATCTGGTCTCACTATCTGAAAGGGTGATGCAAAGTTCTATCTCCCAAGAGATGAGGAAGGCAGGTTTCATCCGGGAGGGGCGAGATACGTAGTTCTTGCGAATGTGAGCTATTTTTCTCAGGGAGGGAGTAGAGAGATTACTAATCGCGGTTTCAAAGGGAGTAAGTGGCCTGGAGGTACTGCAGGTTTTCCTGAAATCATTTAGGGTTTTCACCATATGAGTCTGGACCAGGAAGGGAAGGGGGCGATTAGGTAGGAGCTCATTTAGGGTAGTGAGGGGTGCTTCCTGGGTGAGGGCGAATACATCTTGGAAGCGTTTTTCAGAGAGCAACCTCCAAGCCCGTGTCGAGCATGAGTCCAAAGGAAGATTCATATATTTGTAAAGGGCCGATAGTGGCGTGCGTGGGGACGGGGGAGGCGCCAGAGTCTTCCCTAAGGCGTCCCATGATTCCATCGCACCCTCTAAAAGGGTTTTTTTTCTACGAACCTTACTCCTCCTGTTCTCTGGGAACCATAGGTCCTCAACCAAGGTAGGGCCATAGGACCCTTTTGCTAATCGCTGAATCAATGGGTCTCTGTTTGGATGAGTGAGTTCTATCCAGTGATTCAGGAGGTTAGCTAGGTAAAATTCCCGCGGACAGGGTAGGTCCACTCCTCCCTCCGAGCGCCCCCTAGTCAGAAGGCTGTAAGCCAGTCTGGGTTTCTTTCCCATCCAAAGATATCTGGAAAAAAGTGAGCGGAGCGCCTTGAAGAAGCTGGGTGGGAGATATATAGGGAGGAGCCTCATCTTATAAAGAATAACGGGGATAATGTAGGTTTTCAGGATGTTTTTACGACCTAGCCATGAAATAAAGGGGAGATCGTAAGAACGTAATAGCTTTTTGATCTTCGTTAAGGTAGGGAGGAAATTTGTCGCAAACAGGTCCTCCGCCTTCTTTGTTAATTTTATACCCAAGAAGTCAATGGCCGAGTCGGACCACGAAAAGGGGGATGTTTTCTTGATAGCCTTGAATCGGGTAGTGGGAATAGAGACGTTTAGGGCCACGGACTTAGTAAAATTAATTTTAAAATTAGAAAGGTCTCCGAAGGTCTCCAGCAGGGAGGTAAGACGAGGGAGCCCCTCCTCCGGGTTAGTGATAAGAAAGACGATATCGTCGGCATAAGCTGCCGTCGACAGGACATCGTTCTCAATTCTCAAACCCTGTACAAGCGGGTCTAGTCTGATTTTTTGGAGGAGTGGCTCCAGGGCGAGTATAAAGAGGGTGGGGGAGAGGGGACACCCCTGCCTAGTGCCGTTTTTTATATCAAATGGTGGGGAGAGAGAATTATTGATCTTAAGCCTAGCGTGGGGCATTGCGTAAAGAGAAAAAATTGCCGATACAAATTTGGGGGGAATATTAAAATGAAGCAAGACTTGTTCCATGTACAGCCAATTCACACGATCAAAGGCCTTTTCGGCGTCCGTGCCTACTAAGGCAAGTGGTATGTTATGGGTTTGAGAGAATCTGGCTGCATATAGGAGCCTTAAGCAATTATCACGTCCCTCTCTGCCCCCTACAAAGCCCGTTTGCTCTGGGCTGACTAGTGAGGCAATGTGTTTCTCTAGACGTTTTGTTAAGATTTTGGCCCATAATTTCATATCGAAATTAATCAGGGAGATGGGACGGTAGCTCCCACAGGACTCAGGGTCCTTGTTATCTTTATGCACCAGGGTAATGTGCGCTTCTTGCGCTTGTCTAGGCAGGGGGGTCCCACTCAGGAGAGAATTATAAAGCTCGGTTAGTTTGGGGATGAGAGAAGGACCCAGGGATTTGTAGTATACAAGGGGGAGGCCGTCCGGGCCCGGACTCTTGCCGGGTGGAGACGAATTTAGCAGGTCACCCACCTCTTGTGGAGTGATCGGAGATAGAAAGGATGCAGCTTCATCTTCTTGGATTTTGGGGAGATTTAAGTCTATGAGGAAATGGTCAATTTGTTTTTTAACGATGGGAATATTTTCAGAGGAGAGGGGAACCCGTAAGTTATAGAGGGAAGAATAGAAAGCTTGAAATTCTTTGGCAATTTCGGGAGTGGAGGTAACGCGCTGACCTGAGGGGGATTTAATGGCCTTTATGAGATTCCTTGACTGGGCTTTTTTAATGAGGGACGACGTAAACTTACTGCCTTTGTTTCCTTGCGCGTATGAGATGTGTTTGAGGTAGAGATATTTTTTATTAAATTTGGCTTCTAGGAGAAGTTTAAGTTCTGTGCGAAGGGAACCAAGTTTTTCCGCAGAGGCTTTACACTGGGAGAGTTTAGTCGAGCGCTCTAACTTGGCAATTTTTGGTAAGTAGATCGTCGATGTCCTTTTGCTGCTTCTTCTTTGCCCTGAAGCCAGCGGCAATCAGAAGTCCTCTCACAAAGGCCTTATGGGCCTCCCACACTATCGGGACTGACAGGTCCTCTGAGGTATTAAGTTGGAAGAATTCCTCCAGAGCTTTGCTTAACTGGGATCTGTCTTCCGCTGAATCAAGGAGAGATGGATTAAGCCTCCACCTCCACTCGCGCGGGGGGGAATTTGGAAGGTGGAGAGTCAGGTGGACTGGCGCGTGGTCCGATATGGCCATGGCGTCTATCATAGCTTTTTTTGAGTGTTGCAGAAGGGAGGAGGAGACGAAAATATAGTCTAAACGCTGGAAGGAGGAGTGGACCTGCGAGAAAAAGGTATAATCCTTGGTGGATGGGTTGAGACATCTCCAAGCATCAACTATGTTTAGCTGTGAAATGGACCTGATAAGTTTGCTCAGCTTTCTCTGCGATATTTGGGATTTCCCTGATGAGGAGTCCATCTCAGGGGATAGAGTGAGGTTAAAGTCCCCTCCTAAAATGACCTGACCACTAACAAAATGTTTGAGTATTTCTAATTGACTTGTAAGCCATGCTATCTGGTCTTTATTGGGGGCATAGAGATTCGCAAGGGTCACTTTATTTTCGTTAAGGCGTCCCCTCAGGAAGAGAACCCTGCCCTCCTTATCTGCGTAGCGAGCCTCACAGAAAAAATTAAGAGATTTATGAATTAACGTTGACACTCCTTTAGAAGCGGAGGAGGGGGGGGAGCTATGAAAAGCCAACGGGAACTGACCTCCCGGGAGGGATAAACATCTGTCCCCTTTAAAATGGGTCTCCTGTAGGAACACTACCCCTGAGCCATACCTTTTCAGAAGAAGGGCCACGTGGTGTCTCTTGTTTGGGGAATTCAGGCCGTTGACGTTAAAGGTCGAGAACTGGAGAGGTCCCGTCATCTCGATCCCGTGGGCGGGCAGACGATTTCCTAACTAGGAGAGGAAGAGAACAGAAAATTACACAGGTGTAGGCCTAAATATCCAGTCCAGGGGGGGGGCCCTGGGCGAGCACCGGGTTAGAGGAAGGAGTGGAGTGTGGAGGGGGAGGAGGGAAGGAGGAAAATAAGAGGCAGACACGAGAGGGGAGAACGGGAAAGGGAGTAGGTTGTGAACCACCGCCTAAAATAGAAAGTTAAGGTCAGCGGTTCCTAAAAGTAAGGAGTCCGCTGGGGTGTGGGGCGAGTTGTCTGGGCCCTACAGAGGAGGTCCAACAACTACTTTGAAAACGGCCTAACCAGGTAGGTGCCCGCAGAAGCCCCAACAATAGCGGGTAGGTAAAGAAAGCATATAATCGCTACTAAAGGAGGAAAAACAGCATTAGTGCAAATAATCAGCTTAAGACAGCAACAACGAACAATGTGAACATAATAGGCGATAGCCCAAGATCTTCAATAACGAGAGGTGAATGTCAACTTGGAAACGCATCACAAAAAGTCGCATTCACCCGGAGGGTCCGAGCTGGATAAGGGTGAAGCCAGGTCGGCGCCCGGTGGGAGGCATAGTGAGAGTTCTAAATGACATCTCTTCTTCAGTCGTCTGGGGCAACAGGAGGGTCTTTGGCCTTCTTTTTTTTGTTTCTGGGCGACTTAAGGTTACTCGCCACCTGCCAGGATTCTGGGAGGGATAGCTTTGGGAGCTTGGGGAACTCCGGAAGGGGTAGCCAGTTTGGTATATCTATTGGATCCATCCCAAGGTGCTCCCAGCAATTGCTGAGGTCGTCTGGAGTACGAATCAATAATCTGCGGCCATTGTATGATATATTAATGCCGAAAGGGAAGAGCCAAGCGTAGCGAATGTCCCTGGCTCTAAGGGCTTCCAGCAAAGGTCGCATAATTCGCCTCTTTGCAAGAGTGGCAGGGGATAGATCCTGGAAAATTTGGATTGGAGAGTCCCCGTATGTTAAATTTTTGTGTTGTCTGGCAGCTTTCAGGATGGCAGACGTGTCCTGGAAGGTGAGGAGCCTGCAGATGACATCTCTGGGGGGCTCTGCAGGCGGGGGGAGGGGTCTAAGAGCGCGGTGGATGCGTTCCACAGAAATTGTCGCCGCTCTGTCTTGCCCCAGTAGCTGGCCAAATATTTCAATGGCAACTTTAGATAAGGCCTCCGCTGCCCAGGATTCAGGGATTCCCTTGAACCGGATATTGCACCTCTGGTTACGATTCTCTAGGTCCTCCTGGAGAATGAGGGCTCTATTCAAATTTTCGTGCTGTTCCTTTAAGACTTTAGCCATGGCCAGGGCATGGGATGTAGCAGAGGCAGAGGCAGACTCCAGCTCCTCAACTCTGCCACCCATCTGCCTAATGTCATCCTTTATCTCTGCTAGCTCGTTTATGAGGGGGCACAGAGCATTTGTTATAAGCTCTTTCATAAACCCCCGGGACACAGGGCTGGAATCCTCTTCATCAGAGGAGAGTCCTCCCTCCCCCTCCTTACTGTAGGCAGATGCAGCCTCCGAGGCCGGCGCCATCTTGGTGGATGGGTGAGGGGAGCGGGAGCCGCGCTCCTTTAGGAAGCGCTGCATCCCCGTCTGATTTTTGGAGGTCCTGGGTGTGCAGGCTTGTTCTCCACCTCTGTCTCTTGAAGGTTTGGGCATTTTGATGCTGCTATCAATGCTGTGGGTCCTCCGCGGGCGCCTCGCTGAGGGAGCTCCGGTCTTAAGCGGCCATCTTGCTCCGGAGTTAGGCCACGCCCCCTAATCTATCACTCTTCTCCTCATGCTTCATTATTAGAATGCTCTTACTTGTAGAGGGTGATGCTTGATAATGAATATGTGTTTTTTTAAGAAGTTCCCTGTTTTCCTTAATGAAGAAGGGTCAACAAAGAGAAGCAGACTTAATTAATGAGGATGTCATGACGAAGATAAGCCCTTATTGAATAGACGCTGACCCAGCAATCAGCTGAACCCCATGGGTTTGGCTCCACTAACCCCTGAAGATGAGTTATTTTTTGTTAGGGAGAGCCACGTCTCTGCTAGGGAAACATTGTATTATTTGCCAACTGTTGAAATTAATGATGGACCAGTTGACCAAACAGTGCATGAACGGGTGCTGTCTGCTCTGTCGTATAGAGGCAGTTCTCTAGGGGGGGGGGGGGGGGGACTCTGTACATGATGTCCTTATGCCCCAAGAGATGTCTTTATGACTCACCAAATAAAATTTATCAAACAATTAAAAACATTTTTCATTTTTATTCTAGAAATGATTTGTAATGATTTCCCTTAAAATGCTTGTCTACAGAATCGATATACCCGTGTATAACTTCCATTTACAAGTTAAATTATGTGTCGGTACTCAGCCATCTAATCAAAACTGATGTTGTGAAATGCTCTAGGTGTCTCGATTTCAAAGAAGGCTGCTGAAAGTAGGACATATCCTATTCCCTTTTCATCTTAATTACAATGGGACACCAACTTAATAGTCTGACAGTGTAGAACGGAGCCTTCAGGATAGTGAATCTTTGGTAAATTATTACATTCATTAATGTTTTTCAGAGTGACTTCAAGGCTCTGTAAGCCATACTGTGTCCTTTAAATTAATAACCTACGCACAATGTAGCTGTGTAATTATTA
This sequence comes from Eleutherodactylus coqui, assembly GCF_035609145.1. NCBI lineage: Eukaryota > Metazoa > Chordata > Amphibia > Anura > Eleutherodactylidae > Eleutherodactylus > Eleutherodactylus coqui. The sequence goes on along the minus strand of NC_089843.1, from coordinate 111,744,921 downwards.
GACACAGCGTGTTAATTCAGTCTTTACATTCTCATTATTCATTATTCTGTTTCCTGCATTGAGAAATGCTGTGACTCTGTTCCTCAAAGTCTACTTTTGTTTTCATTCAAGGCTGACTTGTTTATCAAGGTTATCTACTAATGAATGTTATTGAACAGAGAATACTGTATGCAGGCGTTAATGCATTCCATCAAGGTTTCTTAAAATGTAAAGAAATCACATTACATGGATACGTTCCATGTGGAGCCCATGAAAGAGTTCATACATCTTTTCATGTTCGTTTGTTTGTTAACTTTTTTCTTGTACTAGTTTTTCCTAGTATCACACTAATTTCTTTGTCAAGTGACACATTATGCACTAACTCTACACAAGGAAGAGTTTAGAAATTAGTCTGGGGGAGAGGGCAACACTTACAACATTAAGTAGTATAATCTTTAGACACTTTTGAGAAGAATTGTGTTTGGCCAAAAGTTTATTTATTGGATATCTTTCATTTCTCTATTCATCCCTATCAGAAATAATAAAATTTGGGGTTGTAGAGGACTGCCTACTGTCAATGCTGCTAGGATCAGTTGTTCTACAGGGTTCCAGGAGCATACCTTCTCAGGTGAGGGAATTTGGCTGGCTGGGTGTGGTGTTCTCTTGCTAGCCAATCACTTCCAGTCTGTTTGCAGTTGTATATTCGCCCCCTGCAAGAGGAAGTTGGTATCCCTTCACTCTATGGTTTGGTTTCCCTGGTGAGCAGCCATGTTTCTTTTGCAGCTTGCTGTGTATTTGGTGTCTGTTATCCTTTCACTCTAGGGTTGGTTGGTCTTGCATGCATGTACATGTGTTGTGTTTGAACAGTGGCTGGTCCAGTGTTCCACGCAGGTGGCCAGACATTAGATGTGGATAGCCCTATTCTGTGTATATGGTGTGAACAGCATCATGTTCTGTATGTCTGTGCTGGTGGCTAGACATAAGGGGTGAACTGTCCTGTTCTGTGTGGTTGTTCTGTCTCGCATGTTAGCCCTAGTGTTGGAGTGTGATTTGTGTCCTGTGTGCCTGTCTGTCTGGCTCCGTGCATTAACCCTTCAGGATAGTCAGGACCGAGGTTCCAGCATGGGGCTACCTTTATCAAGGTGATCACCTTGCTTATTAGATCGGATCCTGCCATTCTCCCTGGAGCTTGGGGTCAGTTGTCTTGTTAGTGTAGGCACTGTGAGACACGAGGACCCTTGTTTGCTGGGATCGCTGCTTAAGTGACTTAGCCAATTCATGAACTAATCGCTCATATTTATTACCGCAATTCCATCTGTTATGTGTGCTGGTATGCAAGGTGAGTGTTGGAACCTTGTTGGCAGTCCCTATCCCTGGTAACATTCCGTTGGGTGTTGGATGTTTTCTCTGGTAATGTTCGTGTGGGCCTGGTACTCACATGCCCACACAAACATAACACTGTCTTTGCCATATCAATAAAAGCCTTGGTTTCAATGTTGAGGGCCTCCTCAAAAATTGCTGGAAGTAAAGTATTGATTAGTAGGGATACTTTCATACTGCAATTTTAAATCCAGCACTGGTTCCATCTCAGGTTTCTGTCTTCTTTGCAGAAAACTGCATAGGGATGGAAACCTGGACATAAGAATGATAGAACCATAAGGTTCAATACATGAAATGGAGACCTCTTTGGTTTTACATGGTTTACACTTTCAGCACTATTCTATCCAGCTAAAATGTCTGACACAGGTGAAAAATACTTAAAAACGAGATCACTTACTAAACCTTATGGTTCCATCCCAGTTCTATCCAGGGTTTGTCCTTATGCAGTATCATGCACAGAAAATGGAAATCTAGAATGGAACCAGCGCTAGAGGTAAAATCATGGTGTAAAAGAAGCCTAATGTTCTAGGATGATCTTGTTACCCGATTACATTTGGTGGACATATAATATGCTTAAAATAAATTGTAAAGAGCCCTAATCTAAGTGGTGACATCCATTCCATTACTAGTGGTGAAAGAGTTTATGTATTTAGGAATGACATTATTGGGAAGATGAAAGATTGTTTAGACTAAAATTTCATCCCAATAATAGACCGTTTGGTGCAAGTCACTTTGCTCAATTATTGCTCGACTTTTTTTTAAAGATGAGCTATATATGATTACTATATATAATTCAGTCTGGATCCCGCAACTGTATTTTTATAACATTAACAAAATTATAACAATCTATTTTGAAAAAGCAAACAAAAAAAAACAACCTCTTCAAATAAAATTAGAAGCACGCCAGTGAAGTGATGAATGCCAGCTTGGCAGTCCCAAAACTATAATTGTATTTCATTGTCTCCCAGCTGCATTATTTTAATGTCTGGGGGATAGGGGAACTGAAGGTAACAGTTTAGAAATGAGTATTAGCAAAACCTAATAGTATTGTACAGTAAATATTCGCTATCTACCCTGAAAGGGACAAATATTATAATATACATTATAGACAAAAGTATTTGGGCACTGCATGTCTTTCAGAAAAAGTGTTTTATCTTCTATTTAGTAAGGTGCCGGCCTCCTTTTGCTTGTATTACAGCGGCAACATGTCGAGGCACACTTTCTATAAGTTCTCTGTAAGTCTGGGCAGGAATAGCTCGCCATTCCTCGTACAAGGCTCTGAGAAGAGATTGTTGTGAAGATGGGCGTGGGTGGCGGTGTCGTACCCGTCACTCCAGTTCATCCCACAAGGGCTCGATCGGATGAGTGATTAGTTATCACAAAATGAGCAGCTTTTTATTTTACCCATGCCCTTCCCAGCTTACCGTTCGTCAAACTCAGTATTTGCATATTTGCTGATTTTCTTACGTGTCCAAATACTTTTGTCCATATAGTGTATTATATGAGAGTCAAAACCAACAGATTCACAGGTTGGAGACCCCGATAATGTACAGTGGTCCATCAATATCAAATGGTTTTGGGATGACCATTATAAGTTGAAACTATTGTTTGTTGAAACCATACTTCTATAGAAAACTAGTAATTGCTTCTGTAACCCCTAAAATCTAAACCAAAAGTAATACAAAATGAAGGTTAAAGGAAAATGAAGTAGATAACTAATACATCTTAAGCAAGTCTTTACATATAAAAGTCAGAAAAATGTAAATCACTTTCTATGTGGAGAACAAAAAGCTTCTTCAGAGTCCTGTACAGTACACCGTGTACCAGAAAAATAACATGGAGCCACCCTTACCTAGTGTCCACAGAAGCCGCTCACACTTTCTATTTCACTATGTGCTACTGCTGTGTCACAAAAAGTTTAATGCTGTGAATTCGCAGGAGATAATTATTGAAGTTTTTTTTTTAACAACCATGTGCTTTTCCTATGTCACATGTAAAAAACCCTTGCAATGGGGCATTTACAGAGCAAGAAAATGATAGTAACTAGCAGTATAAAAACCCAGCAGAGCATAATGATCAAACAATAAAAAAATTAATATGGCTGACCGTGGCACTGGCTGAGTGGCTGAGCTCCATACAGGTACAACTCTTTTCTCCAAAAGGTGACAGAAAACTAAGATGGGATTGTCATAATTAAAAGCTGTCTTCAGAATTTCTAACTGTAAAAATAATGTAACATCCAAATGAATCACTGCCACAAATGGATGTTAGTTCCCTATCAATACCCTAAGTATATGGAATAAAGCATAAAATTGTTAACCGTTATATTTCAATATGTCACATTAATAGTCTTGTTTAGAGAAAGCAGGGACCTCTTCTAAAATAAGGTTAGATATTGATAATATGCTATTTCATTCTGAGCATATCAATATCAAAGTCTAACATACCATTCTTTATATTCTTTTTTATATGCTCATTAAAAATATCAGCATCCAAAAACATCACATTAATTCGGTTCAATAGTTTTAGAGTTGCTAGATCGATATTAGAGAACATTAACAATTCCACTTGCTTTGAGACTCAGATATTCTTTGTAAATAAACAGGATATATATGAACAAGCATATACACTTGTCGAACTCCTAGTTTAAAGGGGTATTCTAGTATACAAAGCCTTACTGAAAGTAAAAATCTTTACAAATCTTTTCAGTAGTTCTCCACATAATCACTCACTACTAACTGAGCCAAATTGTGATGTTTATTACTTACTGCCTACAAGGCAAAATTAAGGGTTTCTCTTGTATAGAGCAGTCCATTAATCGGTTGGGTCCCAAGTAACGAGAGGCCCTACTCCACCACATAGTGGAATTCGGAGTGCAGTATGCCACATATTATGGATGTAATAAAATGTACAGTTAGCTAGCTAGTTACCTACCAACCCACTCTCACTACATTAAACTAATACATTACTTACTTATAGACTATATGTGCACATTCATAGACATGCACAACCAATTTAGTTAGATACTCTGTAAATAAAATGTATTACAGATAGAGTATCATCAAATCCAGGCTTAACACACAGGTACAGCTGTAGAACCCCTTATTACTTATATACGCTACTAGAACTAAGTACAAGAGTACATAAATACAGTACCAGAACCAATCTCAGTGCATAAACACAGTGTCAGAACCAAAAACAGTTTAAATGTGATGCCAGAACTAAGAAAAGTACATAAATTCTGAGCCAGAGCCATGCACTTCACAAAGATCAATTGGAAAGTCTTGTTAGCCCTTCTATATAAGTTTCTACCAAGTGAAAGTACAGATTCCAGTATGGCCTGAACAAAGGTAACAACGTGTCAGGACTTTAACAAAAACAAAAGGGGAGAACAACCAAGGCGGTGACCTGAGCATAGTATTTTAAGCTTTTATATATTGAAAAGAAAAAGAAATCAAGAGATATACATGCCTCTCACCTAATGGGTTTGTGCACATCTGGGTACAAATCCAAAAACCACCATATATTGAATGACAACAATGATCCTGTTACGATCATGTGGGCAAACTAAACACGGGGCCCACATGATCATACCCAGCGAGGAATGGATGCACGCACACAGGAGGATGGCATGGCCCTACCTAAGCGGGGATTCACCCCAATAAAGGGCGGCCCTTTAAGCATAACAACAAAAATTATGCAACTCCTCCAAAAGACACAACACAGTATAGGACTTACCCAACGGTCTAGTACCACCACATGTGTCACCAAGATAGGTGTAGCACAGGACTTATCACTATGGGCCTAGTGCAAAGGCTAAAACACCTGTGAATGGGGGAGCAAACATAACACCAAAAGTGCACGTAGCCAGAAGGGAAAAGACTCAAGTACATACAATACAGGGGTCTACAGAAAATTACGTCCGCAGGGCGCACCACGCCGCAGGACAGACACCGGGACAGGAACACAGACTGCATAATGTAGGACGGGTAACAGACAGATCTGGAACACAGACACAGACAAGAAAACAGACCAAACAAGGCCCTAACATCCGCCTATCAATGGACAAGGGGACAAGATACAGACCAGGCGTCCGCCCACCAACGAACAGATAGCCATACAGGAACAGGAATCAGGCATCCACAACCAATGGATGGGTGGATCAGGCAGATGGAATACAGGCATAAACCAAGACTCACAACACATGCATACTAACATAGCAAGAACATAGCATACTAACATACTCAGAACCAAAATAATAATGCATACCAACATACTCATACAACATAACAACATATTGCATACCAACATACTAACATAGCTAACATAACATACCAAGAACATACCAACATATCAACATAGTTATACAACATAGATAACATATAACATAGTACAACATATGCATACAACATAACATACTAACATACTCAGAACATACTAACATATCAACATAATGCCCCCCCACTTACAAAAGGGGGTGCACTATGTTATGATCGTGTGGGCAAACTAAGAAAGAGGCCCACAAAATTGTGACTAAATGAGAGGGAGATGGATGCACAACTGTTTCAGACAAACTTGCCCTCTGCTATCGGGGAGGATGGCATGGCCCAGCTAAGTGGGGGACTCACCCCAATAAAGGGCGGCCCTCCAGTCTTTGGATCTGGGCCCTAGCTGCTCCTAGGGACCACGCACCAGAACAAGACACATTCATTTGCTACATGACAGGGACTGAATGACAGGACAAAGTGAGCTGACACACAGAGCTGGATTCACAGCATACAGCAGCCAAAATGCAACCACTAGTAACAAATGATAAGATGAATATAAATACCAGGTATTAGTTGACATTTTGTACAAAATATGGAAGATAGCAGGCCACTTCACGGCTCCTGTTTATACTGCTAGTCCCTACACTAACCAGGAGTCCAGCAGAGCCAGACACAGTTCACACAGCAAGCTGCAACGGACAGGACACAGATCACAGGTCACGCAGCAAGCTGACACAAAACTGACAGAAAGTAAACGTACAAACGGACATGAACCAGAGCACACTTCACACAGATGAAACTCACAGCAAGTCTATGTATCCTCATACAGGGGTGATAGACAGTCAGCCACCGAGCTGACATAGGGAACTGTGTCAGAGATCCACCAACTGACACGGAGGGAGGGAGGGAGGGGGAGGGGGAGGGGGAGGGGGAGAGGGTGAGGGAGAGGGAGAGGGAGAGGGAGAGGGAGGGAGAGAGGGAGAGGGAGAGAGGGAGAGAGAGAGAGAGAGAGAGAGAGGGAGAGAGGGAGAGAGGGAGAGAGAGAGAGGGAGAGAGAGAGGGAGAGAGGGAGAGAGAGAGGGAGAGAGGGAGAGAGAGAGAGAGAGAGAGGGAGAGGGAGAGAGGGAGAGAGGGAGAGAGGGAGAGAGAGAGAGAGAGAGAGAGAAATAAGACGTTTGGAGGCCGCACCTGTAAAGGTGGAAGGAAAAGGGAGCTGCATGAGCTGCAGACCAGGACTACAGGTGTTCAAACCATCTAGAGGGAAGCAGAGAGACACAACCAGACCTACTTGCAAACACTGATCTGAGTGGGAACATAATAGATACATCCAAACAGTACAAGACCAGCTTCAGACTGACAAGAGCTGGGTTTATATGTGCTGAAGGCTAAAGGGGATTGGCTAGCAGGAAGTCACCACACCCAGGCAGCTCAATTAACCCTCAACCACCTGTAGCTGTGCTGCTAGGAAGCTTAGAACTACAGATCCCAGCAGCACACGTAACAGGTCCTCCAATCCCCCAGCCTCAAGCCATGGTTAATCCAAAGAAGCGTTGTCCAATGCACTTCAAAACCTGGTATTAGAAGCAATCCGCTTGATGAAGACTCCAAAGGGGGTTGAAATGCATTCTACTGTGTCGTCTAGTTGTCTAATAAAGACCTCTTGATACAAAATTGGAATTGAGAGCCTCAATCATAATTGATCCATCAGCACCTTAATATTATTCGCTATATTGTGGAATGCTGGACAAAGGTAAGGTATGATTGAAATTGTTTCACAAACTTGATTAGTACCACACACAATCTAAGAAGACAATACAGTACTGATGCAACAGAGTTAGAAAGAAAATACACAATGACATGAGTGACTCACAGGTGACATCATATCTGATTATAAATGTTCTCTTTACTTCACCAATATGATCTCCCAAACTATAAGTGGTCCAAAGTAAGCTCACCATGAACTGCATGACAAATATTTCAGGCCTCTACTTAACAAGGCAGTTGTACCACTTTCCTCTTAACGATTCGCTCTCTTTCTATGGTGACCTGCTTATCAAATCTGCACATGCCCTTCATCATGACTTCCAACCTCCCGTTCACTTCTTCCTCAGCCTAGATTACAGTTTCTCGGTGGCTCTACTGTCTCCTTTCCTCAAGGGCTGAAAGGTACCCTGGCTCAGCCATTATCATAGCAAGGGAGATAAAATTGTAGCAGGCTCGATAACTGAAATTCAGTTCTAGATTATAATCGTGACGCCAGTGTCCCTAGATGACTCATCAGTTACTCGTGATGAATAAATGGGCTCGCGGACAAACAAAATGCTTTTCAAAACTCGGTTTCCTTTAACTCACTTTCTAACTTTGATTTTCCTGTACTTTTTAACATGAAGTTACTGGCTTCGAAACAGTTTCCTAAACTCTACTTTTCAGAACACATTTGACAATAGAAGGTTCTTCTCCCAAAGCTATCTGAAGGGCACTTGCTTGGGTTACACAGTCTCTAATACAACTCTCACTTTATTTGTTAGCTGTAACAGACTTCTGTGCTTCCCCTCCATATGCAGTGCAGCGGGGGCATGTACAACTCTTGCATTCCCATACTGACTCTTAAGCAGCATCTCCTGTGCTTTCATTCCCAGAGGAGACAAATGTTCCAGCAGCAGAGACATAGCCACGGCCTAGCCCCGTCAGGAGCATCAGCCCATCTCTCCTGCGCTCATCTCCTTCTCCGACGACACACACCACACTACTACATTCTCTCACCAATTCCTCCCCTATTCTACTCAAACCATGAACTCGCTTAAAGACAGACTTACAAATGATGAAGCAACCATATTCTGGGTCACAACATTTTTATGGGTTCTCTATGCCCTCTTCTACCAGCATGGTGGCATAGCATATGTGCTTCGCCACACCCAATCTCCCAGGCAGCATTACGTCTCCCACACAGCATTACATTGTTCCTATGACTGTCTCTCAAGTGACTCTTATTCCCTTGCATAGTCATAGCATCACACTTACACAGTAACACTGCGGCAGATCGTGGTCTGTCACCAAGCTGACCTGCAAAAGAGAAGAACACATACTGTATGAATAACGCAACACAATACATGTAAATGAATGTACATGGTACAAGTTAAGTGTGTACATGAGCAGTACTTCTGCAAAAGATACAAGGTCAATTTAAAGAAACAATAAACATTCATAGCAGTCCATTTTGTGCAGAAAAGTGTTCACCCCTCTTGCATGCTCTTTTTTTTTTGTATTTTGTAACTGACAGAAGAACTAGAATGATGCAAATAACTGATTTATGTCACAGCAGTGGGACTCATATTTTAATGCACACAAATTTGTCCTGAATAAGATTGCTCTCAATTACATTCCAAATAACTGGTTATGATTGTGTCATGCAAACAACTCAGCAGGCACCAGTAAAATAGGAAAAATGAATAGGAGTTGTGTAAGAAGAGCACCATATGCATAATGATTCCTTTAAAGAATGAGATCATTCTTTTGAAATTCTCTAATTTAGAATGTTACACTGAAGAATGCAGCGGGTGGGTGACATAAATTCATGTTTTACCTGCAAAAATATCCCATATTTATAAGCAGGATTTATTTCACTTTGATGCTTAGGTTTATTGTTTGGATCAAACATGATGTTTCTGGATAAGGATATAATCCCCTAACAAATAGAGAGAGGCTAATTAAGACTACTGGTCAGCCTAGGTAATAAATAATGGTGGCTGAAAAGCTGGTTGGTTTTATTACTTTGCATCTTCTAAAAACCATAACTCACCATATCTATCTATCTATCTATCTATCTATCTATCTATCTATCTATCTATCTATCTATCTATCTATCTATCTATCTATCTATCTATCTATCTATCTATCTATCTATCTATCTATCTATCTATCTATCTATCTATCTATCTCCTTATCCTGTATATTGCAGCCATGGTTTAACATGCACCTATAGATTTCTATTGGGAAGTGCTGACGTATTTTATCCTTGTTTCTACAAATATTGTGGTGTAGTGGCTGCCTTCTCCTGGTCATGCACACCAGGCACAGTCCCAAGACAGGAGCATTCTTAGAGGTAAGTACTAGCGATGAGCGAGCACCAAAATGCTCGAGTGCTCGCTACTCGGGACGAAATTTTCGCGATGCTCGAGAGTTCGTTTTGAGTAATGAACACCATTGAAGTCAATGGGCGACTCGAGCATTTTTGTATATCGCCGATGCTCGCTAAGGTTTCCATTTGTGAAAATCTGGGCAATTCAAGAAAGTGATGGGAACGACACAGCAACGGATAGGGCAGGCGAGGGGCTACATGTTGGGCTGCATCTCAAGTTCCCAGGTCCCACTATTAAGCCACAATAGCGGCAAGAGTGGGCCCCCCCCTCCCAACAACTTTTACTTCTGAAAAGCCCTCATTAGCAATGCATACGTTAGCTAAGCACCACACTACCTCCAACAAAGCACAATCACTGCCTGCATGACACTCCGCTGCCACTTCTCCTGGGTTACATGCTGCCCAACCCCCCCCCCCCGCACGACGCAGTGTCCACAGCGCACACCAAAGTGTCCCTGCGCAGCCTTCAGCTGCACTCATGCCACACCACCCTCATGTCTATTTATAAGTGCGTCTGCCATGAGGAGGAACCGCAGGCACACACTGCAGAGGGTTGGCACGGCTAGGCAGCGACCCTCTTTAAAAGGGGTGGGGCGATAGCCCACAATGCTGTACAGAAGCAATGAGAAATATAATCCTGTGCCACCGCCATCAGGAGCTGCACACGTGGGCAAAGCAATGGGGAACCTATGTGCCACACACTATTCATTCTGTCAAGGTGTCTGCATGCCCCAGTCAGACCGCGGTTTTTTATAAATAGTCACAGGCAGGTACAACTCCGCAATGGGAATTCCGTGTGCACCCACAGCATGGGTGGCTCCCTGGAACTCACCGGCTGTACATAAATGTATCCCATTGCAGTGCCCATCACAGCTGAGGTAATGTCATGTTTAATGCAGGTGGGCTTCGGCCCACACTGCATGCCCCAGTCAGACTGGGGTTCTTTAGAAGTGGACACATGCAGTTGGAACTCCCTGTGGACCCACAGCATGGGTGGCTCCCTGGAACCCACCAGCGGTACATAAATATATTCCATTGCAGTGCCCAGAACAGCTGATGTAACGTTAGCTTTAATGCAGGTGGGCAAAAAATTAATTGGATTACACTGTAGGCGAGGGCCCCAAAAAATTGGTGTACCAACAGTACTAATGTACGTCAGAAAAATTGCCCATGCCCAACCAAGAGGGCAGGTGACACCCATTAATCGCTTTGGTTAATGTGGCTTAATTTGTAACTAGGCCTGGAGGCAGCCCAGTTAAAATAAAAATTGGTCCAGGTGCAAGTTTCAACGCTTTAATGAGCATTGAAACGTATAAAAATTGTTTACAAAAATTATATGACTGAGCCTTGTGGGCCTAAGAAAAATTGCCCGTTTGGCGTGATTACATCAGGTTTCAGGAGGAGGAGCAGGAGATTGATGAAGCTAAAAGGTCCACGTTTTTGATGGTGATAGAGAACAATGCTTCCATCCGCGGGTGCAGCCTACGTATTGTTTAGGTATCGCTGCTGTCCGCTGGTGGAGAAGAGAAGTCTGGGGAAATCCAGGCTTTGTTCATCTTGATGAGTGTAAGCCTGTCGGCACTGTCGGTTGACAGGCGGGTACGCTTATCTGTGATGATTCCCCCAGCCGCACTAAACACCCTCTCTGACAAGACGCTAGCCGCAGGACAAGCAAGCACCTCCAGGGCATACAGCGCGAGTTCAGGCCACGTGTCCAGCTTCGACACCCAGTAGTTGTAGGGGGCAGAGGCGTCACGGAGGACAGTCGTGCGATCGGCTACGTACTCCCTCACCATCCTTTTACAGTGCTCCCGCCGACTCAGCCTTGACTGGGGAGCGGTGACACAGTCTTGCTGGGGAGCCACAAAGCTGTCAAAGGCCTTAGAGAGTGTTCCCCTGCCTGTGCTGTACATGCTGCCTGATCTCCGCGCCTCCCCTGCTACCTGGCCCTCGGAACTGCGCCTTTTGCCACTAGCGCTGTCGGATGGGAATTTTACCATCAGTTTGTCCGCTAGGGTCCTGTGGTATAGCATCACTCTCGAACCCCTTTCCTCTTCGGGTATGAGAGTGGAAAGGTTCTCCTTATACCGTGGGTCGAGCAGTGTGTACACCCAGTAATCCGTAGTGGCCAGAATGCGTGTAACGCGAGGGTCACGAGAAAGGCATCCTAACATGAAGTCAGCCATGTGTGCCAGGGTACCTGTACGCAACACATGGCTGTCCTCACTAGGAAGATCACTTTCAGGATCCTCCTCCTCCTCCTCAGGCCATACACGCTGAAAGGATGACAGGCAAGCAGCATGGGTACCCTCAGCAGTGGGCCAAGCTGTCTCTTCCCCCTCCTCCTCATCCCCCTCATGCTCCTCCTCCTCCTCATCAACACGCTGAGATATAGACAGGAGGGTGCTCTGACTATCCAGCGACATACTGTCTTTCCCCGCCTCTGTTTCCGAGCGCAAAGCGTCTGCCTTTATGCTTTGCAGGGAACTTCTCAAGAGGCATAGCAGAGGAATGGTGACGCTAATGATTGCAGCATCGCCGCTCACCATCTGGGTAGACTCCTCAAAGTTTCCATGGACCTGGCAGATGTCTGCCAACCAGGCCCACTCTTCTGTAAAGAATTGAGGAGGCTGACTCCCACTGCGCCGCCCATGTTGGAGTTGGTATTCTACTATAGCTCTACGCTGCTCATAGAGCCTGGCCAACATGTGGAGCGTAGAGTTCCACCGTGTGGGCACGTCGCACAGCAGTCGGTGCACTGGCAGATGAAACCGATGTTGCAGGGTGTGCAGGGTGGCAGCGTCCGTGTGGGACTTGCGGAAATGTGTGCAGAGCCGGTGCACCTTTCCGAGCAGGTCTGACAAGCGTGGGTAGCTTTTCTGAAAGCGCTGAACCACCAAATTAAAGATGTGGGCCAGGCATGGCACGTGCGTGAGGCTGCCGAGCTGCCGAGCCGCCACCAGGTTACGGCCGTTGTCACACACGACCATGCCCGATTGGAGGCTCAGCGGCGCAAGCCAGCGGTCGGTCTGCTCTGTCAGACCCTGCAGCAGTTCGTGGGCCGTGTGCCTCTTCTCTCCTAAGCTGAATAGCTTCAGCACGGTCTGCTGACGCTTGCCCACCGCTGTGCTGCCACGACGTGCGACACCGACTGCTGGCGACGTGCTGCTGCTGACACATCTTGATTGCGAGACAGAGGCTGCGTAGGAGGAGGAGGATGAGGGTGGTTGAGTGGAGGAAGCATACACCGCTGCAGATACCACCACCGAGCTGGGGCCCGCAATTCTGGGGGTGGGTAGGACGTGAGCGGTCCCAGGCTCTGACACTGTCCCAGCCTCCACTAAATTCACCCAATGTGCCGTCAGGGAGATATAGTGGCCCTGCCCGCCTGTGCTTGTCCACGTGTCCGTTGTTAAGTGGACCTTGCCAGTGACCGCGTTGGTGAGGGCGCGTACAATGTTGCGGGAGACGTGGTCGTGCAGGGCTGGGATGGCACATCGGGAAAAGTAGTGGCGACTGGGAACTGAGTAGTGCGGGGCCGCCGCCATCATACCTTTGAAAGCCTCCGTTTCCACAGCCCTATACGGCAGCATTTCCAGGCTGATAAATTTGGCTATGTGCACGTTTAATGCTTGAGCGTGCGGGTGTGTGGCGGCGTACTTGCGCTTGCGCTCCAACACGTGCGCTAGCGACGGCTGGACGGTGCGCTGAGAGACATTGGTGGATGGGGCCGAGCACAGCGGAGGTGAGGGTGTGGGTGCAGGCCAGGAGACGGTAGTGCCTGTGTCCTGAGAGGGGGGTTGGATCTCAGTGGCAGGTTGGGGCACAGGGGGAGAGGCAGCGGTGCAAACCGGAGGCGGTGAACGGCCTTCGTCCCACCTTGTGGGGTGCTTGGCCATCATATGTCTGCGCATGCTGGTAGTGGTGAGGCTGGTGGTGGTGGCTCCCTGGCTGATCTTGGCGCGACAAAGGTTGCACACCACTGTTCGTCGGTCGTCTGCACTCTCAGTGAAAAACTGCCAGACCTTTGAGCACCTCGGCCTCTGCAGGCATGGCGCGAGGGGGCGCTTTGGGAAACAGTTGGTGGATTATTTGGTCTGGCCCTGCCTCTACCCCTGGCCACCGCACTGCTCTTCCAACCTGCCCTGCTGCTGCACTTACCTCCCCCTCTGAAGACCTGTCCTCAGTAGGCGTAGCAAACCAGGTGGGGTCAGTCACCTCATCGTCCTGCTGCTCTTCCTCCGAATCCTATGTGCGCTCCTCCCTCGGACTTACTCCAATTACTACTACCTGAGTGATAGACAACTGTGTCTCATCGTCATCGTCCTCCTCACCCACTGAAAGCTCTTGAGACAGTTGCCGGAAGTCCCCAGCCTCATCCCCCGGACCCCGGGAACTTTCCAAAGGTTGGGCATCGGTCACGACAAACTCCTCCGGTGGGAGAGGAACCATTGCTGCCCAATCTTGGCAGGGGCCCGAGAACAGTTCCTGGGAGTCTGCCTGCTCCTCAGAATGTGTCATTGTAATGGAGTGAGGAGGCTGGGAGTAAGGAGGAGCAGCAGCCAGAGGATTCAGAGTTGCAGCAGTGGATGGCGCAGAATTCTGGGTGGTCGATAGATTGCTGGATGCACTTTCTGCCATCCACGACAGGACCTGCTCACACTGCTCATTTTCTAATAAAGGTCTACCGCGTGGACCCATTAATTGTGAGATGAATGTGGGGACGCCAGAAACGTGCCTCTCTCCTAATCCCACAGCAGTTGGCTGTGATACACCTGGATCAGGAGCTCGGCCTGTGCCCACACCCTGACTTGGGCCTCCGCGTCCTCGCCCGCGTCCACGTCCTCTAGGCCTACCCCTACCCCTCAGCATGCTGTATTACCAGTAGTGCAGAAACAGAACGCTGTAATTAAATGTGCCGCTTATTGGCCTGTGGTTGGAGGCTGACTTCCCTTACGGAACGCACAGCAGAGCCAGGAAACAATTTTGCGCACGCCTGTAGTGAGACGTAGGTGCGTATGACTGAGCTAGTGGAATTCACAGCGCAGAAGCAGTCAAGTGGCCAAAGGCCAGTAGTAGGCCTTAAGTATTTTGCTTCTATTTTTTTAAAATGCTGGGCTGATACAGCAGACAGATACTGTAGGCAGCGTATAATATTATGTATACTCTTTCCCTCTGGCGGGATGACGGCGATCATGTAACAGAGACAGCAGATCCAGGAAACAATTTTGCGCAAGCCTGCTGTAACGCTTAGCTGCGTATTAATTAGGACTACTACCCCCAGCAGATAGATACTGTAGGCAGCGTATAATATTATGTATACTGTTTCCCTCTGGCGGCATGACAGCGCTGAAGTAACAGAGACAGCAGATCCAGGAAACAATTTTGCGCACGTCTGCTGTAACGCTTAGCTGCGTATTAATTAGGACTACTACCCCTAGCAGATAGATACTGTAGGCAGCGTATAATATTATGTATACTCTTTCCCTCTGGCGGGATGACGGCGCTGATGTAACAGAGACAGCAGATCCAGGAAACAATTTTGCGCAAGCCTGCTGTAACGCTTAGCTGCATATTAATTAGGACTACTACCCCCAGCAGACACGCAGTAAACTGAAGACGGTCACAGGCAGCCCAAATATAGTATTTTTCCCCAATTTTTTGGAAAAAGCCCACTGCCTATATAGCCTGAATATCTCTTTCCTTGCCTCACCAGTACTGGCCCTATACTCTGTACAATGACTGCAGACTGCGGACGCAATGCTCTGCACGCCCGATATACAAAAAAAAAAAAGTGCAACACTGCTAAAAGCAGCCTCAACAGTACTGCACACGGTCAGATGTGGCCCTAAGAAGGACCGTTGGGGTTCTTGAAGCCTAAAATAACTCCTAACACTCTCCCTATAGCAGCTCCGGCACCAGCAGCATTTTCCCTGATCTCTGTCAGAATGCATCTGTGGCGAGCTGCGGGAAGGGCCGATTTATATACTCGGGTGACACCTGATCTCGCCAGCCACTCACTGCAGGGGGGTGATATAGGGCTTGAACGTCGCAGGGGGAAGTTGTAATGCCTTCCCTATCTTTCTATTGGCCAGAAAAGCGCGCTAACGTCTCAGAGATGAAAGTGAAAGTAACTCGAACATCGCGTGGTACTCGTCTCGAGTAACGGGCATCTCAAACACGCTAATACTCGAACGAGTATCAAGCTCGGACGAGTACGTTCGCTCATCTCTAGTAAGTACCCATCTTTCCCAGGTTAAGATGAAACCACCTCATGTTAGCGTTAGGCCCCATATGAAAGCTTGGTCACCAGGACATTGGTAGATGGGCCAATATGACTTGATCAAATTTTATACCAAGAGCCTTGCATTATTTAATGTGGTTAGAGTATTTATTATAGGTTTGTATACCTCTGATAGTAAATGTATTTTGCGTGCTGTTGCCATTTTTTGGTTTCTGCTTCAATAGGTGTTCTGTCATGTCAGGGTTAGGCAGCGCCTAGAGGAAGACTGCACGTTTGTTCTTATCAGGATGCCAGCCCTGCTTACAGGCAGGGTCTTTTCTTTCCTGTATACTAGCTCAAGGCTAGCAATCTCCCCTAGTTTGCCTTCCCGGACTGGGTAGCAGTCATCTGGTATCTCACTTTCACACACTAGAGCATCAGCTGTCGGCCTCATCAAATCGGGTTATCAAATATCTGGTGGGTTGACGCAGTGCATCCACGTCCACTTCTCTAACACCTATCAGCAAAATAGGTCATCAATAGTAGATCCACAAGGGTCCTGCCCTGGACAACCAGCTGTTCGCCATGCGTGTGTGGTTATGCACAGAGCTGATTTCTGTATAAAAACAGACAGCTCTGTTCTCACTACAGTAGCCAGGCATGGTATTGTAGGTTCAAGTCTCATTGTAGTGAATGGTAAGATAGTCTGCAATACCAAGCTTGGCCACTGCAGTGAGAATAGAGCTGCCTGCTTCCTTCAGAAATCAACTAATTGTATGAACACACTAAACCAGCAAACAACAGATTAGTGGGGGTTGCGGATGGCAGATCCACACCGAGCCATTATTGATGGCCTATCCAGTGAATACACCATCAATAGTTTTCAACTGAACAACCCCTTTTAGGCTGCTTTCACATGGCCGAGATGCACAAATCTCGCACAAATATGAACACCATTCTTAGGAATGGAGAAATGAGAAATGTTTTCTTGCATCACAGTGAGGAAAAAAATTGCCGCATTGTCCTATTTTTGGGCATTCCCTTGGAATGCATAGCTACTTGTTTTCAATGGGGCCAGAAAAGCATCGCATGCCATGCGAGGTGCGTGCGAGTACGCTGCAATGTTTCCCATTGAAAGCTGCTGTGCAGATTAGCTACTTCCCTGAAGTGATGCAAGGCGTTTTTAACACAAAAATGCCTTGCAGCCACTGGTAAAATTGCACATTGGCAAGTGAGTTTCCGCTTGCCCATGTGAAATTAGGCTTAAGGGCATGCACACATTTGTCATCTGAAAGGTATAAGTTGCACCATGCTTTTGGCTGATTTCTGCATTACTATTTTTATGATTTGCATTCTCTTGCATGATTATTTGTAGACCTGCTCAGTGGACTCTGTGAAGGAAGTTCTTCTCTTTCTTTCCATTAGCCCTCAGGGTGGCTTCAGTTGGCCAACTATGCTCGCCAGCACAGACTGTAGTTGCGCATGAACAAGGCTTTTTCCCCCCCTCACTGGCTGTTCAAACTTCGTGCCATAGCACAGGAGTTTGAAAAAAAAAAAAAAGCGGAAAGATAGGTCCAGCACTATCTTTTCCACATGTAATTAATGCTACATGCAGGAAAGATTTCACCTGTACAATTAATGGGGAGAATCCTGAGAGGGAAAATGAAACCACTGAAATCAATTGAAATCAGTGGTTTATAATAATCCTTATTCGGGTATTATTGTATCTTGACACCACAGGAAGTAGTGGTTCCTAATATCTGCAGATTACCTCATTCATGAGCTTCTTTGCAGTTACCTGCGTGGTTGCCTTGGTAACAGGGTAGGCTTCAACCCAACCTGAAAAGACATCAACACAAACAAGCACATATTGATCCTTCCCAACAGGTGGGAGCTGAATGTAGTCAATTTGCAATCTCTAAAATGGGTAGAATGGCCTAGGCAAGTGTTTTTGTGGCACCTTTACCTTCTGTCCCGGGTTGGTAATGGCACATATCATGCAAGATTGGACAAATGATGCAACAGCTACAGAGAAACCAGGGGCCACGCATCCTCATTTAAGAGTCAACATCATTGCTGCTTTTGATATGTGCATGTTTTCTTGTGTCAGCTGGGCCATCATGGGATACAAGGATTGTGGTAGGCAAGTTCTGTTGACTGTTCACCATATGCCGTCCTGTTCTGTTGCTGCCATCTTAGTCCATTTATTCATTTCTTCCTTGTTGGCTTGTGACTGTAAAGTTTTTTGCATTCAATGTCCAAATCATTATCTCTGACTTGTGCTGTCAGTATCTTTTCTTCTTTCTTCCACGGCTTGAGGGCCACTGTCTTTACTGTGAAGTCTGCTAGGGTGTTGCCTCTTGCTTTCCCAGTGGCTTTAGTGTTAGCTTTCGTCTTGAGGACTGCTACTTTTTCAGGTGGGAGTAGGGCCACCATGAGACTCTGCACTGCAGCACTATTCTTAATTGGCTGTCCAGCTGAGGTAAGAAACTCTCTGGCCTTCCATATTGGGCTGTTATCATGAGCTATGCCAAATGCATACCGGGAATCAGTGTAAATGTTTGCTGTCTTAGCTTCTGCCACTCTTGATGCTTCAGTGAGGGCTTTCAGTTCCTCTTCTTGTGCTGACACATGTGGAGGCAGTGCTTCTGCTTTTAGGACATCACCTTGTGTGATCACTGCATATCCGGTGTGGAATCGTCCATCCTCACCCTTACTCCTAGAACCATCTACAAAAAGCTCAAAATGTGCATTGTCAAGTGGGGTTTTAGTAACTGTTTTAAAACCTGCAGTTTCTTGTTGCATCAATACTAGGCAATCATAGTGATGTTCTACTTCAAAAAGAACAGAATCTTGCTGCAAAGAATTTAAAAATAACTGGTCTGCAGTACCTAAATCTTCCCCTCCCCCATTTGAAGCAGGGTACTCGATTGGAAGAAGAGTAGACGGGTTCAGAGTAGTGCATCGCTGAGAAGAGATGTTAGGGGGCATGAGAAGAGCACATTGTAGCCGGATTTGATGTGCCAGGGACAAATGCTTAGGTTGAAGCTGCGTGAGTATGCTCTGGATGTCATGAGGGGTGAGGACCACTAGGGGGTAGTGCAATATCAACTCAGAGGATTTGTCAACTATTGCTTTTACTGGTGCCACTGCACGGACAGATGAGTGGGCCCCTCGAGCCACTACATCCAGTAGCATGGAGTAGTATTCAAGTGGTCGTGGTTGCCCTCCGTGTTTTTGTGTCAGTACTGCTGTTGCATGTCCAGAAGGTTCAGTGCAGAAGAGGGGGAAAGGTAAGGTATAGTTAGGGATTCCCAAGGCTGGGGAACTGAGAATAGAGAGTTTTAAAGTGTGGAAGTTGTCAGTTGCTTCAGAGGTTAGAGAGGAGGGGGTGACTGAGAGACAGTCATAGAGTGGGTGCATGAGAGATGAAGCAGAGCTGATCCATGGACGGCAGTAGAAGGCAAGACCTAAAAGGGTGCAGAGTTTGGCAACAGAGGAAGGCACAGAAATGGCCTGGACAGCGTCCTTCCATTCTTCTATTAAGGCCGCCTGCAGACGAGCGGGTCGGATCCGGCAGCGAGAATTCTCGCCGCGGGACCCGACCCGAGAGCCTGCAGTGACGAGCGCGTACTCACCTGCGCCTGGCGGCCCCGGCTCTTTCATGTGCGCAGACCGGAGCCGGCGGCCGGGTGAGTGCGAGCCCCGCACAAAAATAGGACATGCCGCGGTTTGTTTGCCGCACGAGATTTCGCACGGCCAAACCACGGCCGTCTGCATAGGAGTGTGTATTGTAATGCACTCCTATGCAGACTTTCAGTTGCGGAAATCCCGCGGGAAATACCGCCGCGGGATTTCCGCCCGTGTGCAGGCGGCCTTAATGTCTGGTTCCTTGAGCCAGGCAGTGACCCAAGAAAACAACCTTTGCTTTGCAAAACTGAAGTTTTTCCTTTCAGGCTTTGCAGCTATTTTCTGCAAGGAAAATCAACAGTGAGATGGTGACCTGTTGACAGGCTTCCAGATCAGGTGCACACAGTAAAAGATCATCAACATGTTGCAGAAGTACCACCACAGGTGGGTAGGGCCAACCCTGCAATACTGACTGGAGTGCCTGAGTGTACATGGTCGGCGAGTTTTGAGCTCCCTGCGGGAGAACCGTCCAGGCATGCTGTTTATCTTTAAAAGTGAAAGCATAAAGGTATTGTCAGTCTGGCTGGAGGGGAACACTGAAATAAGCAAGTCAGGTTCTACACTGTAAAGTGTGTGGCAGTAGAGGGTACCTGTGCCAGTAAGGTGTGGGGATTGGGCACCAAAGAACTGTCCAAAACCGTAATCTTGTTCACCTCGCGGAGGTCATGGACCGTGCGGTAGGTGTCCGACTGACCTTTCTGCGTCTTTTTCTTAACTGGAAAAAGAGGGGTGTTAGCAAGAGAATGTATCTCACGCAAAGCCCCCATTTGAACCAAGTCTCCCACCTGTCCCCAATTGCATCTTCTTGTGAGAAACTAAGGGGATATTGTTTGACCCAGGGGGTGTATACCCTGGCTTCAGATATACCATCATAGGGGGCACATTCAATTTCCCTATATCTGTCTTGAAGGTGGCCCACAATTTGTCAGGAACCGTGAAAAGTTGGGTTTCTTCAGCAGCTGTCAGGACAAACACATGAGCCGGGTCCACCAAGAAAGCAGTTAGTTTGCAAAATTCTTCTGAACTGACACCTGAGGTCTCAACCAGTACCGATCCATCTGGTGAGAATTTGATGGATGTGGATAAGGCTTGTAAGAGGTCAGTGCCAAGAACAGAGATGGGAATGTCATCGCTGACCAGCAGCTTAGCCATTACCGACTGATCCCTAAATTTGAGTGGAAGGAGTTTAGTTTCTTGCAGCTTGACAGGTTTCCCTCCAAATCCTTCTACAGATTGTGTACTCTGTTGTCTATGGGGTGGAGGTACAAGGTGCCCCTGGATGCCTGACATGGCAGCCCCCGTATCAATAAGAAATGGAATCTTATGATGTAAAACTTTCCCCTTTATGTAGACCGCTGAACCTTCTGTTTCTACATTGTCAGGGAATAGAGTCAGGGGGTCGCCTATTTCTCATGCCTGTTAGACTGTTGCTTCTGTCCCAAAAATGTTCTGCATTCATGCTTGAAATGACCTGGCTTACCCCAAAATGACATTTAAAATTGTGTTGTTTGGGTCTACCTCCTCCTTTGGGCTACCATGATGTTTTTGGTAGGGGCAGATTTTTCTGATTTTTCATTTAGTTCTATTCCCTTTGCTGCTAGTAAGAAGGCTGAGGGGAAGGGGGGGCTTTGTCTCCATTCAGGTTTGCAATCCTGAAGTTTCTTTCTGATGGAGAGTTTTAGTCATCCACAAACGCCACAGCTAACATTGTGTCTCTCATCTCTCCCACACAATTGTATGCCAAGTCAGCCCACCTGGTCAATAGTCTGGAGTAGAAACTTTCTACTTATTCACCCTTGTCCTGTACTATATTAGACAAGGACAGAGATGATTCTTGCAGTTTCTCCTTTGCCCAATGTAGCAGTCCAGTATTATAATATTATAATACAGTACGGACGCAGCCTATCTTCTATGTACATGGTCATTTCCACAATTGTCCTCTACGTGCTGATTTATAAGTCCCCTTAATGCTTCCCCAGCCTTAAGGGTAACTAACGGGGCCAGATCTGCCCATGTGGCATTATATGTGGTTTGTATCTGAACCATCTGCGTGTAGAAAGGCATAGGTATAGATATCGGATCTGGGAGTTGCTGTATTAGGGACATATGTTCTTGCAGGACCAAGGTCTATACTCAGTCAGCGCCAGAGTCTGTGGCACCTGTTGGGTAACCCTGGAGGAACTAACCCCTGTAGTGGATGCATTAAGGTCCTCGCCACCGCCTCCTCCACCCCCTTCCTTCTCCACCTGCAATGTCCCTGCCACTGCCTCAATTCTGGTCACCAGGGGGTAAATTCCTAACGTCCTGTGGAGCCGTGGAGGCCCACAGGCAAGGCAAGTGTTTCTGTAGTCAGAGTTTTGTCGTCCACAAACCCTATAGGTCCAACTGGTTGTGCATATGATGGTGGGTTGCACATTGGAGTATCAGGGGGTGCATAGTACATATGTCCTTTATATTCTTTTTTCTGATATCCCATCTCATCGATTGCTTCACTTGCCGTGATCTAACTTCCCAACATTCCTTCTAACCCATTATCTTTTATCCACCCTCCATGACTATCTTTCAATTTCTTCAAGTGTACTGGATCTAAAGTTCCACTTCCCCAGTACCCTGCCTGTTTCAGCAGTCTATCACATCCTCTCGCCACCGCTAACTTGCCTTCCCCTTTTTTAACTATTTCTCTTTCTTACTTGGGGTACTGTCTCTCTCTCTTCCCTTCTGTCTCTACTTTTTCCCTCTTTCTAAAAGGGGTTCCCCTAAAGGAGAGCTTGATTATATATATATTTTTTTAAAGGCTTACCCCAGTTCCAAGAACTGTACCTTACAATACATATATATATGTACTCAGAGATCAGTAAGAGGGCTGCAGGGCTCACTACATAATGTTATACAGTACCTACAACACAAAGAGAAAATATACATAGATTCCAGCAATCATGCAAATGTCTGTCCACCCTAGCAACATATCTTTGTCAAGTTCTTAAGGACTTGAGGACTTATAAAGAAGCATGCACATCTACTCTCAGATGGGAGAAAGATCAGCCAAGAAGCACAGATCAAAGTGGCATGATGTCTTACCTTACAGCGCTGTTTTTCAGTCTGTGGTTCCCAGTGGCTCCTTCCCACTCAGGGTCTGAGGATTGGGGTACAGGGACCCCAATGATATGTTGCTGAGTAGAAGTTATTTCAGGCCTCGAGAAGTCAGTGACACACAGACAGGTTGCTGTATTTCAAAGAATTCTAAAGTTTATTCTACAAACTTTATGGAGAGAGAAAGGGAGTGGCTTTATGCCTAAGCTGTGTACAGTTGTTTTGATAAATAGCAAGATGACAAATGATAACAGGCATCACTGCATAACATGTACATAGTCTCAACAGATAGCAAGTATAGTCATGTGAAGCTTACGACTCAACAGGCATGTAGTGAAAAACTGATAAACAGTACATTTCCACTCCAACTCAAAGCATAACAACTAGGATATGCTTCATGAGAATTGCTGTACTGGTGATGCGGTTGCAAGCTCAGAAAATCCATATCTCTTGCAAAAAAGAATTAGACTAAAGTTCATGACATGGCTGACAGGAGATGAGAAAGTTAATGTTCATAAGATGGCTGACAGAAGACAAAAATGGAGGACATAACCTGGATCTTAACATCCCTATAGGAAGCAGTGCTGCCAAACCTTGCCAGTGTTACTACCCATCTAGAGACATAGGAGGCAGATTTAGGTAGACCAGCATTTTTTAAAAGATTGTTCTACTGAAGGTTTGGTATCGGGGGTCATCCAGCCATAGCAACTTAATTTTTTATTGACATTTAATTTTGCCACTAAAAATGTATTACTGACACTGGCCTCTTAATGTAATTACCAGGGCCAGTTTACAATTATACTGTTGTTGCAAGTTAAAATTGAGTGTTCCTTTAAAGGAATGGCACCCCCTTTCATAAAGAGCTTAGACAAGGATTGCATTACCCATTAAGGGGCATGGGGGCCACATTCTAGTGTATATGTGAAGTGCATGTTGCACAGAAAGTTAGTAGCATAGAGGAAATGAGGCTCAGGGAAAATTATAAAACTGAGTGACTGGTGCAATGCCATACATAGCACTAGATAGTGAAGGTGGTGGTGGAGAGTATCCTCTAAGAGACCCATGGCTGCATAGTAGGACGGGCTGATAGCTGGGCTGATGTAACCTGACTTAATGAAACCTCTGATGGTGACAAGGTATCGGCCCTGGTATATGGACCACTCAGGAAGCTTGTGCTAGTGGGGAAAAAAAGTTATCCTGTTCATTTTCAAATGCATCATGAGTGTTCTTTAAAAGGAAGCTCTTCTTACAAGCACATTAAGCACAATGAAATAAGACATAAGCAAAGTTTGAATATAAAATTGGCAAATGGTCTAAGAAGAATCCAACATGCTTTATCCTTAGTGAGTCATCTCATGGTGCCAGTTGTACTTTTGTATAGGTACTGAATAGCACTGTTATTGTAGGTACTGAATAGCAATCCCATTGTAGGTACTGAATAGAAATGTTATTGTAGTTATTGTGTTATTGTAGTATTGAATAGCAGTTATTTGGGTATAACAATAATTTTAAAAAGGCTTTGATGAAGCTATTATTTTTTTATGGCTTGCCACTCTAAAATGAAGGCAAAAAAGAGATGAAAGTTATGAACCCCCAAAGTGGTTTTGGTTTGTCTTTAATACTTCTTTAGTTCCATTTGGGTGGGTCAATCAGCTCTACAAATAATGCAGTATGAAATGGCATCCTTTTATCTAACTTAAAAAAAACTACAAAAGAACTAAAGACTCATTTGAAAAACTTTTACATTTCATTATTTCACTTTTATTAGAAATACTATTAGCCTTTTAAAGCTAGTATTATAGAAATTTAAACTGACAAAAGATCAAGACCATTTAAAAGCAGCAATTTGGCTAAGTACTTGAACAATGCTTCTCATTGCTTTGAAAGGTTTCGTACTAAACTGTTAGTGTTCTCCTTTGTGCTTAACCTGTAAAGCTTTTTGCTGTGAGGTTTCATTCTTTCATGGTTTTTACTTCGCTCTATTTTGTACAGTAGCTCTGTCATCCATTTTTTTAAAATGAACAGAGACTTGTAAGATCAAACTGTACTAATGGCAGAAACATGTTAAAGGTAGTACTTAAGTTATTAATGCCTTCAAGCCATCTATTGACAGCAAAAGCTATTTTTACCTGAAATGCAGGATGAGAAGACCAATCCGCGCCAACCTAAATGCCATCCTCTAGTTGTTTCAAATTATGAAAACGTTATAAGTCAGTTTAATCTTTAATGATTGTCCATTTTCATTTAAGGGAGCTCTTCTTGTAGCCATTGTTATATACTCACTTATTAGCAGAGGCAATGTATCCTGAAATATCGTGTTGCTGTGAGGGCTCATGTTTGTGAGGGCTCATAAACATTTGCATTAAAGTCAAGGGTTTAATGTTTTGTTTTGATGCTAAATCAATGTTTTGTAACACTTTTGCAGGAATTTATAAATTAGTCTATAATGACACGCATCCACAAAAAGTTTTAGTATTGCTTCAGTTGGTGCTAAAATAAACGCCATAGGCCTTAAAAGATTTTTATGGGACACAAAGGAAACTAATTATTCAGAAAGTGTTTCCCTTTTCACTGGACTCCAATAGTCTTTCCATAGGGTAACGTAGAGTTTGGCATGAGCAAAATACGCCATAAGGCTTCCTGTATATGGGCGAGCTCGATATTGGGCCGAGAAACTCGGCTCGATATCGCGCTCACCAATGTTTTGTTTGTACACGAATGTGAGGCTTTTTTCTGGCAAAAATGCCTCCCATCACTTATGTGAAGTAGCGATCCTCCAGTGCGGCTTTCAAGCACGTTAGAGGATCAGCAAGTGTTTCCCATTGTTTTCAATGGGAAACATCGTATTGCACTTGCATGCACATGGCACGGCATGTGATATGTTGTACTGTCCTATTGAAAATAATGGGCGATGCGTTCTGAGGAACGCAAAAATATAGGCCATGCAGTTCATGTATATGATTCTATTCAAAAGAATGGAGTTCATATTTGCAACACACCAAATTGGCGCAAGATTCTTGCTGTGAAACCAGCCTAAAACATAAATCTCTGAGCCAGTACAGTATTCTTGCTCAGATTTGTTGACTGCTTTGCTTACCTCCACATCAAGATCTTTGCGTAGGCAGAAATCAGTTCATCACATCTGCTATAAAATTAACAGCTCTTGCCCAAGCAGTGCCAGGATATAAATTTGCAATCATGCATGCTAATGACTTGAATATAACAAAACTTGGCAGAATGGACAAAGTTTGTAATATTATGAATGTATAGTTGTTTTAATTGTATGTCTTATGTATGTATTTTTTGTTTCTAGTTCCATAACTAGATATGTGGATATATTATTTTCTTTGATTTGGCTAGCATTACCTGTTCTATGACGGGACATTACTAGAAATGACTAGGCTTTGGTATAACTGGACATGACTAGGCTGTAGTATGATTGGATATAACTAGACATACCTAGCCTGTAATATGACCGAACATGACTAGCCTGTGTAATGATACAACACAGCTAGACATGACTAACCTATGGTATCACACATGGCTAGATATGACTAGCCTGTGATATGACTGGTCATTAGTAGACATTACTAGCCTATATTCATTTTTACAACTCATGCAGCCCTTGGCATTAAGCCCAAATATGACCCTATTAAAAAGGCTCATTTACACTTAGCAATTAATGTCACAATTCACTAATTTCTGAGCAATTGTACGGATAATTAGGCAGTGTTAGGATACTATTAAGAGAGGAAGTAACAATATCTGAATAAATATTACCTGTTTAAAGGGCCTATTCAGGTTTTAAAGATTGATGGCCTATCTTCAGAATTAACTGACCTCAAAGATTTCTATACAGGTTTATGGCTCCCCTGGTGTATCATATTAAACAATGGCCCAGGTAGTGATATAAAACTATGCCTCCTCCATGTGTTCCTTATTAAGTTGTTCACAATTTTTCACACAGACTGCTTTCTCGTGCTTCATCTCACTAAAAGCCACAAACATAATACTTTACTTCCACTGAACAGCTGAGTGCAGACTGCAGCCAAGAGAAGGGCAGTGCCAGTGATGAGTATTCTGATCCTAAGGCAGCCCATGGATGGTGATGACTACGGAGGATTCTGCAGTAGTGCACTGTGACTGTATACTTGATTCCACCAATCAGTGCCCATATTATATAGTGCTCAGCAGGAGAGGGAGGTGAACTATGGCTGTTTTCCTCTCTCTCCTTCTGCTGCTGACCAGGTCATTGTGGATTGTGATCCGCCCAACCCCCCTCTAGAGATGGACTGGTAGGAGGCAAGGAAGGTGTTGGAAAATAAAATAAAAAAGAGGCATAGCCCCCGGCCTACCTTACATTCGTCTGTCAAAGCCCTAAGGGTATCTTTTAGGGCTTAAACATATGGCCGTGATTTTGTCTGGCTTTGTGGTCGTGAAAATCAAGGCCACGAAGTGGAACAAGACAAAACCATTGATGTAAATGGTTTTGTTTTCACTAGCGGGATTCTTGCGCCTTAATACTATGCGCAAAAAAAGAAAGGGCTTGCCCTATCTTTCTCGTACATAGTTTTTCTACGTGCAAGAAAGATAGGGGAGGAGCCATCTTCCTGCTTTTTTTTTTCAAATTAGTGCGCAATTGTGGGGAGTTTTAATAGTCAAAAAAAAACCACGTTCATGTGCTAATACTCTCTGTAGCGGCAAGCATATTAGTGCATGCGTCCTTTTGTTTGAGTACTCACACTGAGCAACTATCATTGAGATAGTCATTCTGAAAAGTCATTGAAGTGTATAAACAGTAATTTGAACGTTTTTATACAGAGCGCTGATTGTTCATTAGTTGTTCACCAATATACTGTTCGTAGGGGGAATCTGCATGCAAATTAGCTTGCAAGTCATTCAAGTACCAATGACTGACTTCTGATCAACCATTGACTGTTTTTTTTGACGAGCTAAAATGAAATGACTATTGTCTAGTGAGCAACTTATCACTGATCACCCTGTTGGTGGCTGTTTTTTCACAGAATGATCATCTGTGTTTGGTCTTTTGAGCATTTATAGTTACCTTTACTTTGTCTTTTGCTCTGTCCTTAAGGGCTTAAACAAATTGGTGCATTTGCTAATAAGCTTGCTGCTACGGAGTGTATTAGCTCATGAATCGGGATTTTTTTTTTTGGGGGGGGGGGGTTGACTGTTCAAACTGCATGCTATTGCGCGCAAGTTTTAAAAAAAAGTGGGAAGATGGGTCCTGCCCTATCATTCTTGCACTTCCTATCTGTTCTCGTGCGTTGTAGAAACATGCGAGAATCACGATAGAGAAAATGAAACCATTGGAATCCCGATTTTTACAGCCACAAAACGGGACTAAAATACGCCCATGTGTTTTAGCCCTTGGTTTAGAGACCCCCTGTTTTTGGACCCAATTTGTACTAGGGGCCCCCTCTGTGTAGTCCTACCTAGTAATGGCAGCCCCTGTGAACTCCAGCCCAGGTTAGGACTACTTTACTTAATGCATGCGCACACTGCCTCACTGCTTCTGACGCTGTGCCTGGTGATGTTATACAGCATACAGAGGCTTCTTCACTTCCTCCTCCCCCCGGCCCAGTACTCGTCTCGAAGTACAGTACGTGTCGGTTGAGGGAAAGAATGAAGAAGCTGCTATATGCTGTATAACATTACTGCATGCAGTGTCAGATGCAGTGAGAGGGTGCGTGTACACATTAAGCACTTTAATTGCTACCATGTTCGGAGTTTTGGCGGTGGGAGCCAGCAACCTTGAACATTTGCTGAAAGCCCGACCTGGAGGTCAAATGCCACAGATTGTATACTCAGCTCTCCAAGCTCCCTGCTATATCCAGCGGCGCAGTTCCACGTCTCCTCTGTGACGTAGTGCTTGCAGGCTGCTGGAGCCTTTGACGTCCCCTGTGGAACCTAGAGAGGTGCAAACAAGAAAGGACAAAGACTCCAGTATTTGAGTCGAAACATTCCTATTGTCTGGTAGAGAAAATAAAGAAGACCCCTGGTGGGGTTATGAAATCTGCACCAATTTGCTGCTGGACACTTTTCATTTGGAACCTAGAGAGGCGAGTATACAATCTTATTATTTTCACACATGGGCAGCCTATTGAAATAAAAATTACATAACTCTGACAACCTCTTTAACAGTTGTTATTTATGTCAATTCTTGGGAATGTAGCAAAGCAGGTTACATGAAAAGAGAAATATGTCTCAATTAAAGATGAGCGAGCACATTCGTCTGAGCTTGATGCTCGTTCGAGTATTAGGCTACTCGAGATGCTCGCTACTCGAGACGAGCAACATGCGGTACTCGAGACAATTTCGTTTTCCCTCCTCGCATGTTTAGCGCCATTTTTTAGCCAATAAACATGCAGGGAAGGCATTACCACTTCCTGCTGTGACGTGCCAGACCTGTACATGTGTACAGTAGTGAGTGGCTGGCGGGACCGCCGAATACTTAAGCTGGTGCCGTTCACGGCTCGCCTCAGACACATGCTGGCAGAGGATAGGGAAAGAGCTGCAGCTGAGATAGGGAAAGTATTAGAGTAGGGCTCTTCTCTTCAAGAACCCAATGGTCCTTCTTAGGGCTACTCCTCATTGTGTGCATTACTTTTTTTGCTGGCTAGGAGCAGTAGTGCACCAATTCTTTTTTTCAAGCATCTAGGTCTGTGCAGATTATCTCACATATCCCATTCGCTGTGTGTGGTGAATTAGCCAGAGTTCTTATTACTAAACAGTGGCCTACTTTTTTCCGGGGCTGTGCAGACTATCTTACATATCCCATTCGCTGTGTGGGGTGAATTAGCCAGAGTTCTCATCGCTAAACAGTGGCCTAATTTTTTCTGGGGCTGTGCAGACTATCTCACATATCCCATTCGCTGTGTGCACTGAATTAGCCAGAGTTCTCATCGCTAAACAGTGGCTTAATTTTTTCTTGGGCTGTGCAGACTATCTCACATATCCCATTCACTGTGTGCGGTGAAGTAGACGCAGTTATCTGCACTATTCACTGGGTTAATAGCTCTCTGCCCCTGTGCAGAGCATCTCACAGTACACTTTCCTTGTGTGCGGTGAAGTAGACGCAGTTATCTGCACTATCCACTGGGTTAATAGTTCTGGACCCCTGTGCAGAGCATCTCACAATACACTTTGCTTGTGTGCGGTGAAGTAGACGCAGTTATCTGCACTTTCCACAGGGTTAAAGGGGTTGTCCCGCGAAACAAAGTTGGGGTAAGCACTTCTGTATGGCCATATTAATGCACTTTGTAATGTACATTGTGCATTAATTATGAGCCAAACAGAAGTTATTCACTTACCTGTTCCGTTGCTAGCGTCCTCGTCTCCATGGTGCCGTCTAATTTTCAGCGTCTAATCGCCGGATTAGACGCGCTTGCGCAGTCCGGTCTTCTTCTTTTTTGAATGGGGCCGCTCGTGCCGGAGAGCGGCTCCTTGTAGCTCCGCCCCGTCACGTGCCGATTCCAGCCAATCAGGAGGCTGGAATCGGCAATGGACCGCACAAAAGACCTGCGGTCCACCGAGGGAGAAGATCCCGGTGGCCATCTTCACCAGGTAAGTAAGAAGTCACCGGAGCGCGGGGATTCAGGTAAGCACTGTGCGGTTTTCTTTTTTAACCCCTGCATCGGGTTTGTCTCGCGCCGAACGGGGGGGGCTATTGAAAAAACAAAAACCCGTTTCGGCGCGGGACAACCCCTTTAATAGTTCTCTGCCCCTGTGCAGAGCATTTCACCATACACTTTGCTTGTGTGCGATGAAGTAGCCGCAGTTATTTGCACTATCCACTGGGTTACTTTTTTCTTCCACTCCATACAGCCTCTCTTATCAACAAGTCTCTTTGAGCAGTAAATTACCACTAGCTATCAGCACAAGACAGTTTATTTTTTTCTGTCACAGCATAGAGCCTCCGTTATCTACAAGTCTCTGTGTGCGGTGAATTAGCCACAGTTCTCAGCGTTATGCAGTGGGTTAAATTATTTGGGCCCTGCTCTATCCTTTATCCCAGGGGTCCCCAACTCCAGTCCTCAGG
Source organism: Eleutherodactylus coqui (assembly GCF_035609145.1). NCBI lineage: Eukaryota > Metazoa > Chordata > Amphibia > Anura > Eleutherodactylidae > Eleutherodactylus > Eleutherodactylus coqui. The sequence goes on along the minus strand of NC_089843.1, from coordinate 111,714,091 downwards.
GACCACCAACAGGTCATGTTTTCAGGATATCCTATAGTAAGAACACCTGTGGCAATGTCCGAGGTACCGACAATAAGTACATCACCTGTGCAACACTGAGGAAATCCTGAAAATATGACCTGTTGGCGGTCCCTGAGGACTGGAGTTGGGGAACACTGCTTTATCCGACATGATGAGGAGTAGGGGCAAGGGTCGAGGACGTGGACGCAGATGCGGGCGTTCAAGTGAGGGTGTGGGCACAGGCCGAGGTCATGGGCGTGGTGAATCACAGCCGGCTTCAGAGGGATTAGGAGAGCACCGCGTCTCTCCACTCTCAAGCTTCATATCACCATTTGCGGGTCCGCGTGGCAGACCTTTATTACAAGCATAGCAGTGCGAGCAGGTCCTGTCGTGGATCGCGGATAACACGTCCAGCAATATATTCAACCACCAGTCTTCCACGCAGTCCACTACTACCGGGCTAGGGACTGCACCTCTGAGTTCTCTGGCTGCTCCTCCTTCCTCCCAGCCTCATCGCTCCAGGAAAATGACAGATTCAGAGCAGGCAGACTCCCAGGAACTGTTCTCGGGTCGCTGCCATGAGTGGTAAAAAGCGGTTCCTCTCTCACCTGAGGAGTTTGTCGTGACCGATGTCCAACATTTGGCAATTTCCCAGAGTCCGGGTGATGAGGCTGGGGACTTCCGGCAACTGTCTCAAGAGCTTTTTGTGGATGAGGATGATGAAACACACTTGTCTACCAAGTTATAGAAAAGTGTGGCAGCATCAAAGGTGATTAAAAGAACAAATTCTTTTTATTGCTTCATGTTCATACAAGGACAGGCAGCGTTTTGACAGCAATGTCTTTATCAAGCCAGGCTTGATAAAGACATTGCTGTCGAAACGTTGCCTGTCCTTGTATGAACATAGAGCAATAAAAAGAATATGTTCTTTTAAACACCTTTGATGCTGCCACGCTTTTCTATAACTTGATGAACATTGGATAAGGACTGAGGTCCATGGTCCCAGTGCATGGATTGTGATACCTTTACCTCTGCAAGATCTGCATAAAAACGTGAGTGCTGCAGGAAATTATTCTATACAGTGAGGTAGTAGTAAGGCAGTAAGTCTAAGGGAGGAGTGCACAGAGGATTCAGAGGAAGAGCTGATGGACGATGAGGTGACTGACCCCACCTGGCTTGCCAAGCCTATTATAGACAGGGCTTCAGAGGGGGAGGAAAGTGCAGCAGCAGGACAGGTTGGAAGAGGCAGCGGGGTTGCCAGGGGGAGAGGCAGAGTCAGAGGCAATAATCCCCCAAATGTTTCCCACAGCACCCCCTCGCGGCAAGCCTCCATGCAGAGGGCTAGGTGTTCGAAGGTTTGGATGTTTTTTAGTGAGAGCGCGGATGACCGACGAACAGTGGTGTGCAACCTGTGCCGCATCAAGATCAGCCAGGGAGCCACCACTACCAGCCTCACCACCACCAGCATGCGCAGGCATATGATGGCCAAGCACCCCACAAGGTGGGATGAAGGCCATTCACCACCTCCGGGTCACACCACTGCTTCTTCCCCTGTGCCCCAACCTGCCACACAGATCCAATTCCCTTCCCAGGACACAGGCACAAGCGCCTCCCGGCCTGCACCCACACCCTCACCTCCACAGTCCTCCACTCCATCCAGCAATGTCTCTCAACACAGCATTCAGCTGTCGCTAACACAAGCATTGGAGCGAAAGCGGAAATACACCGCCACCCACCCGCATGCGCAGGCTTTAAACGTGCACATTGCCAAATTAGTCAGCCTGGAGATACTGTCATACAGGCTTGTGAAAAACATGATAGCGGCGGCAGTCCCGCGCTACTCGGCCCTCATTTGCCACTATTTTTCCCGCTCCGCCGTCCCGCCCTAGACCAGCACGTCTCCCGCAGCATAAACCGTGCCCTCACCAACACGGTTACTGGAAAGGTCCACTTAACCACAGACACATGGACAAGTACTGGCGGGCAGGGACACTATATCTCCCTTACGGCACATTGGGTGAACTTAGTGGAGGCTGGACCAAGTCAGAGCCTGGGACCGCTCACATGCTACCCACACCGAGGATAGCGGGTCCTACCTCGATGATGGTTTCTGCAGCGTATAATGCCACCTTCTCCAAAACCCCCCCTCCTCCTCCTCTGCCACCTTAACTCTCAATTAAGAAGTGTAAGCAAGCCGTGCTGAAACTAATCAGTTTAGGTGACAAGCAGCACACGGCCCCCGAGCTGTTGCAGGGTCTGACGGAGCAGACCGACCTCTGGCTTTCGCCGCTGAGCCTCCAACCGGTCATGGTCATGTGTGACAACGGTCATAACCTGGTGGCTGCTCTGCAGCTTGGCAGCCTCACACACATGCCATGCCTGGCCCACGTCTTCAATCTGGTGATTCAGCGGTTTCTGAAAAACTACCCCCACTTGTCTCATTTGCTCGGCAAGGTGCGCCGCATGTGCGCACATTTCCGCAAGTCCACCATGGATGCTGCCACCCTCAGGACACTGCAACATCAGTTCCAGCTGCCAGAGCACCGACTGCTGTGCGACATGCCCATGCACTGGAATTCTATGCTGCACATGTTGGCCAGGCTTTACGAGCAGCGTAGAGCAATTGTGGAATACCAGCTGCAACATGGCCGGCAGAGGGGTAGTCAGCCTCCGCAGTTCTTCACAGAGGAGTGGGCATGGGTGGCAGACATGCCAGGTCCTCGGAAACTTTAAGGAGTCTAAATAGTGAGCGGCCATGCGTCCATAATTAGCATTACCATCCCGCTGCTTTGCCTGCTGAGACGTTCGCTGCTAAGCATAAATGCCGACGCTTTGCGGTTAGAACAAGAGATGGGGGATGACAATATGTCGCTTGATAGCCAGACCACCCTCATGTCTGTATCTCAGTTCATTTTGGAGGAAGAGGAGAAGGAGGGGGAAGAGACTACTGGCCACACTGCAGAGGGTACCCATGCTGCTTCCCTATAATCTGTTCAGCATGCATGGGCTGAAAAGGAGGAGGAGGATCATGAAAATCATCCTCCTAGTGAGGACAGCGATATGTTGCGTACTGGGACTCTGGCACAGATGGCTGACTTCATGTTAGGCTGCCTTTCCCGTGACCCTTGCATTAGATGCATTCTGACCAATGCGGATTACTGGGTGTACACCCTTCTCGACCCACGGTATAAGGAGAATCTTTCCACTCTCATTCCAAAAGAAGAAAGGGGTATGAGAGTGATGCAATACCACAGGGTCCTGGTGGAAAAACTGATGCAAAAGTTCCCATCTCACAGCGCTAGCGGTAGAAGACGCAGTTCAGAGGGCCAACTAGCAGGGAAGGCGCGGGGATCAGGCAGCATATTCAGCGCAGGCAGGGGAACACCCTCCAAGGCCGTTGCCAGTTTTATGGCTCCACAGCAAGACTGTGTCACCACTCCCCAGTCAAGACTGAGTCGGAGGGACCACTGTAAAAAGATGGTGAGGGAGTACATAGCCAATCTTACCCCCGTCCTCTGTTATCCCACTGCTCCATACAACTATTGGGTGTCAAAGCTGGACACAAGGCACGAACTTACGCTGTACGCCCTGGAGGTACTGGGCTGCCGTGTCGCTAGCGTCTTGTCAGAGAGGGTGTTTAGTGCAGCTGGGGGGATCATCACGGATAAGCATACCTACTTGTCAACTGCCTGTGCTGACATGCTTACGCTCATTAAGATGAACAAATGCTGGATTTCCCCAGACTTCTCTTCTCCACCAGTGGAAAGCAGCAGATCGTAAAGATTCTTTTCGCTGCAACAGGAGAAATATGCATCCTCTATCACCTCAAAAAAGGGGGGAAGTAGCTTGGTCTATCCCTCTCGGATCTTACTCCTTCTCCTCCTCCTAAAACAGCATGTCATCATGCTGAACTGCCAATTTTTCTGCACGCCAAAAGGCTCTGTTAAAACCAATGTTTTCGGAGGGCTGCCTCCAGGCTCTGCTACAAATTAAGCAACGAGCTGTATCTTTACAAAATGTTTATGGGTTTCAACCACCCTCGGGGTAAAGCAATTTTTCAGGGGGACACTTGTACTCCTGGTACACCAATTTTTCAGGCCCTCGCCTATACTGTTAGAAAACTAATTTTTCTGTGCTTCACCTATACTGTTGGTAAACAAATTTTTTCAGGTGTTCACCTATACTCTTGGTACACCAATATTTCAGGCCTTCGCCTATACTCTTAGCCAACTAATTTTTCCAGGCTTCGCCTATACTCTTGCTAAACAATTTTTTTCAGGTGTTTGCCTACACTGTTTGTACACCAATGTTTCAGAATTTCACCTATACTCTTGCTACAGAAATGTTTGAGGGGTTCGCCTACACTCTTGCTACAGAAATGTTTCAGAGGTCTGTCTATACACTGGCTACTGAAAGTTTTGAGGGGTTCGCCTACACTCTTGCTACAGAAATGTTTCAGGGGTCTGCCTATACACTTGCTACACAAAGGTTTGAGGGGTTCGCCTATACTATTGCTACAGAAAGGTTTGAGGGGTTCGCCTACACTCTTGCTACAGAAATGTTTCAGAGGTCTGTCTATACACTTGCTACTGAAAGTTTTGAGGGGTTCGCCTACACTCTTGCTACAGAAATGTTTCAGGGGTCCGCCTATACTCTTGCTACAGAAATGTTTCAGGGGTCCATCTATACACTTGCTACTAAAAGGTTTGAGGGGTTCGCCTATACTATTGCTACGGAAATGTTTCAGGGGTTCGGCTACACTCTTGCTTCAGAAATGTTTCAGGGGTCCGCCTATACTTTTGCTACAGAAAGGTTTGAGGGGTTCGCCTATACTCTTGCTACAAAAATGTTTCAGGGGCCCGTCTATACTGTGGGTACACAAAGGCTTTCCATACACAGAATGAATTGGGCAGAAGTGTGGGCCGAGGCCGAGGTCCTGGGCAGGATGAAACTCTGGCATGTTTGGGCACTCTCTTTTCTTCCTGTTTAATACTGTCCCTGGGTTCCAGGGGCTTGCCTATGCTTTGGGTGCACAAAGGTTTCCTAGCGTGGTGTCCAGTTGTCTAGCACAAGTACACTGAATGACTTGGGTAGGATGCAGATGGCTTTCCCATTGCATTGTTCAGCTATCTGACACACACACACAGAATAAATTGGGCAGATGTTATTGCCCGAGGACGAGGTTCTGGGTGGGGTGAAACTCTGCCATGTTTGGGCACTCTCTTTTCTTCCTGTTTAATACTGTCCCTGGGTTCCAGGGGCCTGCCTATACTGTGGGTGCACAAAGGCTTTCCCATTGCATTGTTCAGCTATCTGACACATACACAGAATGAATTGGGCAGTAGTGTGGGCCGAGGCCGAGGTCCTGGGCAGGGTGAAACACTGGCATGTTTGGGCACTCTCTTTTCTTCCTGTTTAATACTGTTCCTGGGGCTCACCTATGCTGTGGGTGCACAAAGGTTTCCCAGAGCGGTGTCCAGCTGTCTGGCACAAATACACTGAATGATTTGGGTAGGGTGAAGAGTGCAGACTGCTTTCCCATTGCGGTGTTCAGCTATCTGACACATACAAAGAATGAATTGGGGAGAAGTGTGGGCAGAGGCCAAGGTCCTAGGCGAGGTGAAACTCTGCCATGCTTGGGCACTCTCTTTTCCTTCTGTTTAATACTGTCCTTGGGTTTTGTGGGGCTCGCCTATGCTGTGGGTGCACAAAGGTTTCCCAGCGCGGTGTCCAGCTGTCTGGCACAAATACACTGTATTACTTGGATAGGGTGCAGACGGCTTTCCCATTGCATTGTTCTGCTATCTGACACATACACAGAATGAATTGTGTGGGGACACATGGGTTTCCCATAGCTATGTAACTCACGGCACCATGGGTCACACAAGGTGGAGGTTGCTCACACAAGTTAGTGATTGGCCTTGGTTGCAGCTAGTGTGGTGCTTAGCTAAGTTGTGCCAGCGCGTGTGCCTTGCTGCTTTTGGTCTGTCCCAAGTAAATTGTTAGGGGGGTGACCACCAGGCTCTTACCCCCAGTTTGGCTTAATAGTGCGACCTGGGGGCCTCAGATGTACCCATGCATGCTGCCCTTGCCATTCCCTATCCGTTTCTGTGGTGTTTCTATGACTTTCTGATGTTTTCAGGTGTTTCACACAACCTCCTCTATGCGGAGCATCGGTCAGCTTGAAAAATGCTTGAGTCCCCCTTTGACTTCAATGGGGTTCGTTACTCGAAACAAGCTCTCGAGCATTACAAAAAGTTCGACTCGAGTAACGAGCACCCAAGCATTTTGGTACTCACTCATCTCTAGTCTCAATAGATAACCTTTGTAATGCTGCTCTGGTTGATTTTGCTCTGAATCTATAGTTTATGCACTAAGACTGAGCTTTTAGAACTGAAAATAAGCATCTGGATTTGAAATAAAACCTTTGACCGCATGTTCTCCATACAGCAGCAAAGCTCTGTGTATTAAAAGTTTGTTGTGTAATTTTGCAGCTTTAATTAAAGTAGCACAAGGTTACAATTTTAATTGGAATTCCCTCTGATTGTTCAGAGGCTTTGCTGTTGTTTTGTTCAAGGAAAGCATCTTGTGAAGAATTTTTATTAAGTGCAGCTGCGTAACATTTAATCTAAGTTAACCAATAAAAGCCTTAATTCTTTTGATCCTCACATATTAATAAGCATCAGAGAAATTTCTTAGAAAACATTTTAAAAGTATAAATGATAGACATTATGGTCTTGTTTGCACAGGAGAGTTTTTGTGTAATTTTACATTTTAAATCCCTTTTCACTTTGATGGGAAAGCTGGAATTTACATGTTGTACTGCAATAAAAGTGGATACAGTGCTATCTGGGACTATTAATGTGGACATCATTTGCGCTGGCATTGCCCATCATTGTATTGGATTATTTACACATATATCTACCCTCGACTTTCTAAAGATTTCATGAAAATCTCCAGTTTCTAGCGATCTGTATGCAATGCAGTATATTCTCAAGCAGACACATATAGCATAAAAAACACCCACATAGCATTTTTTTTCCCAAAGCCAGTCATCTCTTGGCACTCATCTCAAAATATTTCTAGCCAAGAGGAAAATGTACCTCCAATTGTGACCAATTTTTCATAAATCAATAGTACATGGGAAGGTAAGAAATTTTTTAATATCTTACTACAGAAAAATCCCTCTTTCCCCACCTATCAGACTACTTTCTTCCATCCCCTCCTGGGCACTGTAAGGCAATATTTATGTGCCCACGCTATGACACTATTTATATTTGGTTTCATATTTTATTTCTATTCATTTTCATTCAAGTAACAATAACATACTGTTTTTTATTCTTTTTTGAGACAAATTATACTTTTGGTAGCATTTTGAGGTCCAATTAACATTTTGTGGGAAAAACGTATTTCATACTAGATTTGTCAATTTTATTTAATTAATTTGGGTCTTTACACACTAACATTTTCATTTCAGTTTTGCTGTTCCGTGGTAGGAACAGAAAACGGAAAGAAAACATTTTCATTTTCAAGCCAATAGAAATGTATTGAAGCAAAAGGTCTTTATTTTCAATCTGATTCCGTATTTACACTGGATCAAAAGCACAGACTATTTCGGAAACGGAATAAAGATGGATCCTTTTTTTTATTGCATTGTACTCAACGCATAGAGGATAGAACTTGAAGACAATCTGTTTTTTGATTCCAGTTTTCTGAGTAACGGTGGCAGCAGCTCTTTTATGCATGTGGCTCAGTGGTTAGTACTATTGCCTTGCAATGCTAGTCCTAGGAACAAATATCATAAAGGGCAACATCAAGTTAAAAACTTCCACTAGAGATGAGCGAACGTACTCATTTCGAGTAATTACTCCATCGAGCACCGCGATTTTCGAGTACATCCGTACTCGGGTGAAAAGATTCGGGGGGCGCCGGGGGGCAGGGGGAGGCGTGGTGGAGCAGGGGTAGCAGCGGTAGCAGCGGGGGACAGGGGGGACCCCTCTCCCTCTCCCCCCCACTCCCCGCTGCAACCCCCACTCACCCACGGCGCCCCCCCCCCGAATCTTTTCGCCCGAGTACGGAAGTACTCGAAAATCGCGGCGCTCGGGCGAAAAAGGGGCGTGGCCGAGTATGCTCGCTCATCTCTAAACTCCACATAGCCACCTGTCTTGGTCAGATTTAAAGCTGCAACTCTAATACTGCAAGGCAGCAGTGTTAACAACTGAATCACCTCACTTGTCCTTTCATTGCTAGAGAAAAAGAAGAGGACGAAGAATAAACATAAATGCCAGTACAGATATCACCCATGGTCAGATTTGAAACAACAATTCCAGCACCACAAGGCAACTGTGCTAAGGACTGAGCCACCATACTTTTTCTTCCTTCTTTCTTCTCTGGAGGTGGAGAACAAAAACACAAAGAAAACATACAAAACCCATGCAGATATTATCTTTGGTCAAATTTGAACCAGGCAACAAGGCATCAGTGGTAATGACTAAGCCATCATGCTTTTTATTTCTTCTTTTTCTTCTCCTCATCCCTCTTTCTCCTTTCTCCTTCTCCAGAAGAGAAGGAGAAGAAGAAAGTGAATGTGGAGGAGAAGGGGAAAGAGGACAAGAAGGAGAATAAAGAGAATAAGATGAAGTCTCCTCCTCCTGTTCTAGGTTCATGTTTAAGGGTGATATCTGTATTGGCTTCTATGTTCTCTTTGTGTTTATTCTTCTTGCTCTTCTATTTTCTAACAATAAAAGATCAAGTATGGTGGCTCAGTCGTAGCACTGCTGCCTTATAGTGCTAGAGTTATGGGTTCACATCTGAGCAAGAATAATGGCAGTATGGAGCGTTTCAAAGTTGATGTTTGCCTTGATGATATTTGAACCTAAGACCCCAGCATTGCAAATTTTAAAAACAGATGTAAGTGTAAAGCTTACAAATGCTTTCCAACTTCTGCTTTTAATGGAATTGGATCAGTCGAAAAAATGCTATTGGCTAGACAGTACATCATAAACAGGTTGATAAATGTACACGAAAATTTATATCAAGATGCAGGAAGGTATTTATATTCATGCCACTATTTTAAGAATTTATGATCATAATATTATATTATCTATCCATTTCTAAGGTTAATTTATTCCAATAAAATAAAAAATGCTCCTATGGAAAAAAAGCTATTCTATGTTCTGATACAGAACAGAACAGAATGGAATACCATTTTCTCAGTATCTAGTACTTGCATAGGTGACTATCATTGCTTTCAGTGTAGGAGTTGTGCACCCACACATCAATCACAGTGGTCAGACAAAAATTAAAGTAGCTAATACAATATTCAGACCGGAAATGGTCTGTTTTGCCAATAGCAGTAAAACCTGTGATGAATGCTGAGAACTCGCAGCTCCATATAGCTGCAAAAGATATATGAGGCACATGAATACAAGTTTATATTAAAAGTCAAAATGCATTTGCTATACTGATGCTCAATGTCATGGCCGAATGGCACATCATTTTTCAAGGCTTTATGATCATAATTATTTTGTCAATTTCCTTTTTTACACATCACACAAAGGTGCTGCATATTCTTCTAATTCATGCATTCATCAGAATAATCATAGCAGCAGTATATAACCGAAACCTGTATCATTGTATGACCTGGTATTTCTGGGGCAGCAGTGTAGTAAAGTTTGGCATGCCAGGGGGCTGTCCAGAAATGTTTTTTTAGTCAGAGTGTGGCAGGGAACACTAAAAAGGCTCTGGATTTTAAAAAATCTAAATTAAACAGTTTTAAATTATAGTGCCCACCTGAGTGGCATATAGTGGCATGGGTTAATGAGTGGTTTATAGGGGCACAAGGCTCCTGGTCTGAGGTTTGTATTAATTTAGGGGTCTGGTCTGAAGTCTAAATCCATTTGTGTTGCTATAAAGGTCGGAATTGGCTGCAGATACATTGAGCCAAAGCTGTCTAGGCAATAAACTCTACAGGTATCAGGAGAAATTACCATCGCGATCTGGGCAGGCTGTTGGAGAAAAGAAAAGACAATGTCTACAATCAGAGTAAACCTCATCTATCAACTCAACAGAAGAGAACAACTCAATGAATTATATTTACTAGTTATTTTTTAAATATTTTTTAATGTACGTCAGTATGTATATTGCCTCAATGGCATTTTAAATGGTTACAGACTTTTCTAGACACTTGTGTTGTAGGATAGTCAAATTAATAACTAGCAAAAGTGCAAATAACTTTTTTTTACCAAAAATTATATTTTTGTGCTTCAAAGTCCCTTTAAAGTGCTGACCCATTCCTCTAATTAGATGGCCACTCACTGTTATCAAGTGATATCCATCTCAAGCAATGAAGGTGATGAGACTGGGAACAGGTAGCATAGGAGAGTAATCACTCATGATGCCTATAAAGCAGAAGGAAGGAGGAGACAGAAGCAGAGACACAAAACAAATGTACTTTCTTACAGCCACTAGAATCACGTCTACACTGCTCAGTACTTTTCTAGTGGCCCTCCAGTTACAGAGCAGAATTTGCAGTTCTGTGTGAAATGCATAGGACACAGGATAACAGTAGTCTCCTCCCACTAGTTCAGAGAGACCTAAGAATTACAGATACGGCCTGCAGAGAGGAAAATGTTGGAAAATGCAGGAAACAATACATATAATAGCAACAAATAGGGGGGGGGGGTTTAGAAATAATGGTTAGTGATGTCCTGCTATTTATTCACATCTACACTGCTCACTCTTGTTGGTCACTGTCCAATATGTTGATGTCTGTGTGTATGTTACAGACACTTACAGAGCAGAATTTGCAATTAACTGTGTGAAAATGCATAGAACACAGAATAACAGCCAAGAATTCTCCCTACCAGATTAGAGAGAAATGAGAATCATATATACAGTCTGTAGAGGGGAAAACGATGAACAAAAGCTTAAAAATTTTTGATTAAACATCCCTTAGCATTTTGTATCTACAAATCCTATGCAGACCTTTATATCTCCATGATTACAGGGTAAAAATGAACATATGTAGCCTTATCCTGCTGTTGTTTCCGCTGCTCCCTATTGTATTGTCTGTAGGTTATCAAAAAGAAGCAATAGTAAAAGTGTAATAACACGTAATTGCAGGATGAGTTATACACAGGGGTTGTTTGTAGTCTGTAACTATAGAGACACATAAGACTGCATAGGAGCTGTAAGTACAAAACAATAGAATAGTTTAAATCAAAATGACTTGCTTCAACATTATTTTACTGTTACATTAGTCTATAGATATCTTGTAATGTGTGCCTAGCTTGTTGTAGTATAGTCTATAGTAGTCCATGTTGGGTAGCCCAGTTACTGTATATATTCCTTTGTGTATTTTTAACCTAGATAACTTTTATTTCAGAGTGCATCTGCCTTTCTCTTATGCTTCCAGGCAGTTCTGTAACTGATCATAACACCTGCTGTTTCTTTGATGCCAAGCAATGAACTACAAAACATATTACAGAGTATGTCCTCTTGATGTTCCCACTGTAATCCTGTAACTACACTAACTGCAGTAGGATACTTTTAGTTTTGTATATATGTCACCTTCCAAACATTTGCATTACACAATACAATTGGTTGTTGCAACATTTTTATTAAAGCCATATTTATTTTATCTTAGACACCTTTTACAGTAGTCTCTGTTAGCTAAACAGAGCGATATATATATATATATATATATATATATATATATATATATATATTCTTACTGTTGCAAATTCATTTTAAATGTTCTAGCTGCTCAAAGAATTACAGGTCACACAGCAGTGGTGTAATCCACTGAATTTCCTTCATTCCTCTAGCAGACATAAGTATTTATAGTTTTCAAACAAAAAACAAACTTTAGCGACACCTTACTCTTGAATATGCATAGCTTCTTACAATCCTACCATTTGTATTAGTCATTAAACCTTAGCAGTAGTAGGGATGTTAATCTTTTAGGTAGGAATTCCTTCCTCCCAGATCACAGCCTGTCTGCCGTGTTTAAAAAAGTGCATCTGCTCCAGGAGAAAAGAGAGTAGAAGCCCTGCAGGGCTTCAGGATTTCCCCAGTGAAGGGAAAGAGAGTGGGACTATGGGGGATTAATTTATAGCCCGCTCTGTCTTTCCCTGCTATGGGTTAATCCCCCATAGCCCCGCTCTCTTTCCCTGCTATGGGGGATTAACCCATAGTCCTGCTCTGTCTCTTCCTGCTATGGGTTAATCCCCCATAGCCCCGCTCTCTCTCTGCTATGGGGGATTAACCCATAGTCCTTCTCTGTCTCTCCCTGCTATAGATTTATCCCCCAAAGCCCTGCTCTCTCTCCCTGCTATGGCAAAAGAGTATGATACAAAAAATACCAGCGCTCCAGTGCTTTTTTTAAACAATTTCTTTTTATTGAAATGAATAACAAAGACGACATCAACAATGGTCAATTGCAGATTGCGCTCCAGTGCTTAAGAGTATTAGGTGTTATAATGACAGCAAGGTATATTGCAAGGCGCACAAATGCAAAATGCACTACTTACTTTACAGGGGTGCTTAGTGTAAAGCACCCCTGAGTCCCGGGAAAGCAGGCAAAGGATATGAAATATATGATAATATTCTTTAATATACGACGTGTTTCGGCCAAACAATAGGCCGTTAATGCTTTTCAAGCGTTATTGCTTGAAAAAGGCCTATTGTTTGGCCGAAATGCATTGCATATTAAAGAATATCATCATATATTTCATATCCTTTGCCTGCTTTCCGGGACTCAGGGGTGCTTTACACTAAGCACCCCTGTAAAGTAAGTAGTGTATTTTGCATTTGTGCGCCTTGCAATATACCTTGCTGTCATTATAACACCTAATACTTTTAAGCACTGGAGCGCTGGTATTTTTTGTATCATACTCTTTTGTCTTGCCTATCCCGCGGTGAAACCTCTTGCCCCTGGGACTGACCATGGCGCTTTCCCTGAGATGTCTCCAATGACCAGTGTGAGAGAGCTTTTCTGTGACCTTGGAGTGATGTGCGATTCCGGATACTGACGTACTGGTGCCCATCTTACAAGAGCCCGGCGTCACTGGGTGAGTCTATTCACACTTCGTATAGATTGTTCATTTCTACCTTTCTCCCACTCTCTGGAGCGCTGCCCACTTTCTTATTGTTTATTCTCCCTGCTATGGGGGATTAACCCATAGCCCCTCTCTGTCTCTCCCTGCTATAGGTTAATCCCCCATAGGCATGCCCTCTCTTCCCACACTCTCAGGGAAGCCCAGTAACCCTGTTATAGGGAACTCCCTTCGGGAGAGAGGAGGAGGGAGTTCCCTACTGCCCCCGCTGCTGGGTAATTGCCCGTAGCAGGGATGGAGGAATTCCCAGCTGCTTACAGCGGGACATTCAAAACATGCTGCCCAGAGGCACATTTTAAATGACCAACAGTAAATTCCTGTTATTTCCTTCAGGGATTATGGGAACCCTCGGGGGTTCCTTTCATCCCTGCGGGAACTAATAGGAGTTTACAGCAGGGCATTTAAAATGTTCTTCTGGGCAGCATGTTTTAAATGTCCCACTGTAAGCAGCTGGGAATTCCTTCAGTCATCAGAAATCCTCCTAATGTGTAATCTAATTTTCGTGCACAGGAGTTTCCATAGACTCCTGCTGCCATAGGAGTCAATAGAAACTCTTGCACATCGCATTATTTATCCATGGGGTGGCTATAGATTAAATTTTAATAGGGCTTTGGTGGTGCCGATTATTAATCCTATATTGGCTTTTGGAAGTTGGTCATCCAGGCCTATGTTTTAGTGTGTATATGCACAATTACACACATGATACTAACTGATGGCTGCTGGTCACATTTCATTTGCTACCACCATTTGCACCTTTATTTTAAATATTATTCAATGTTGTCTCTGTGTTTTTGAAAAATAAAGTATTTAGATTACTTTTTAGGGGATATTACCTATGGGTTTTTTTTGCCTTTGGCAATTAGAATTTCTAATAAGATTGCAATGTTTCTTATTTTCATTTGTACTTTGTTAGCATTCCAGAACTAATGATGTATTATATAGATACATGACCACTACAGCAAATCACTGGCATGTCATCAATAAATAATGTCTTAGAAAAAATTACCATCAACACTTACATAAATGTATGAAATTCTTGTTTGAAAGTTGATTCAATCATTCAATTTCCACTTGAGATCAGGAAGGAAATTTTTCCCTTTTTAGATCAGATTGACTTATGTTTTATGATATTTTTAACCTTCTGGATCAATAGGGGGGAAACAAAGTTCTTACGTTTATCAATCTTTCCCTTCATCCACATTCTCTTCCTTCTTCGGGTTGAAGTTGATGGATAGGCCTTTTTTTAAAAACCATATTATATAACTATGTTCTTTTATGTACTGTGTCGTATTTGCTGCTGCCAGATTTTTTTCATTCCCGGAGAATCTCTTTAAATAAGTTCTGACTGAAGAATAATTATTTGTACTGCAGTGACCCATCAGTAGTAAACATTTAGGTATCATGCACTCGATGTCTCTTGAGATGTAATCAGGTACTGATTAAGTAATAAGTATTTGTTCACAACTAGTGGGAAATAATTGTTTTGTACTAGTTTCACAAATTAAAAGTATAATAATTCTAAAAATACAAACTATGAGGCAAATTTACTAATCTTGTCTAGTATTTAGACAGTGCAAAAATAGGATCCTTTTAAATGCCTTGATCTGAGCCACATAAGTATGAGCGATGAGTTTACACAGGTTGATTCAGACTATATCAGCGATGATCATTCATATATAAACATGAGAAGATGTGCTGTTGAGAGCGATGATTTTTGGAGCAGCACAAAAGATCCAATCAGCTGGCAAACGAGCGTTTGTTTGTTATTCGGTTGATTGCTACCCTGTTTACATAGGGCAGTGATCAAATGAATGAACATCTGGAGGAATGTTCAATTATGATCATGGACCTGAATTAAAGGGCCTATAAATCAGGTAGTCTAAAGCCTCCCTCACACAGGCATTTGCAGAAACGCAGCATTTTTCAACGCTGCGTTTTTGCAGATTCAGCACGGTTTCAGCAGTACTGTCATTCAGAAAAAAAAAGTCAATACTCAACTTGCAGCTGCCGTCAGGGTCTTCGGCGCCACTCTCTGGACCTCTGGGCAGGCTGCCGGGCACTTGTTAAGCTGGCAGAAGATCTTTTGATTGGAAATCTCCGCCTCCGGCAAGAGATTTTTTTGATTGGCTGAGTCGGCTGAATGGTACATTCCACATTCCATTAATAGTGTGGTGAGCAATCTTGGATTTATTTATATTAAAGTCTAAAGATCTGCCAAATTTATCACAGTGACTCATGTTATATGATAAATTTGATGCACTTTTGTTTACTCTTACGCTGCCTGTTGGCTTACTTTACACCAGTATTTTGGAAAAATTTGACCACACATTGTCCCTTCTTAAGCCACGCCGATTCCTGCAAAGCCACAACCCTTTCACTATAAGCCACACCCACTTGACCAGCAAGACACAAAGTGTTTAAAAGATATAGTAAATGTGGTGGAAGGCACTTTATGTCTTTATGCAAATTGAGGCATAATTCTGTGCATTTAGTTTAGCAAATCTTCCCATATGTTCATAAAAATGATTCAAATAAAAAAAAACTTTCCCATTCATTAAAAATGGTGCGAAAATGTTAACTTGCCCTATCAAAAGAGAAGGTTAAAGCCATTAGCATCTTAATGATCACCATTATGCATTTTATATAGTGCTTATTAAGGAGCCTTATTCTACAATGTCCTGTTTTAAAAACATTGTAGAATAGGTCCTTCCACGGGTGTCTCGTGCAGCCATTGAGTGGGTGTTGGGCTGTCTAGTAACAGCCGAGATGCTGCTCTATATTCAGCTTTACTATCTGCTATTAGTGTTTGCATTTTGGCTGTTGTATGCTGTGTTTTCTGGCTCTGTGTGTCCTGTTGTTTTGTTCCTGTCATGTGACATGTGTATGTGTCCTCTTCTGGTGGCGTGGTTTCTAGGAGCAGCTAGGGCCCAGTTCCAAAGACCGCTGGGCCGCCCTTTATCAGGGCGATGTCTCCACTCAGGTAGGGCCATGTCATCCTTCCTGTAGCACAGGGCCAGTTGTCTGAAACTCGTGTGTATCAGTCTCTTGGTCACGATCATGTGGGCCCCATGCTTAGTTTGCCCACACAATCGTAACAGGTATACATTTTGCAGTGCAAATCCTCATTTTCATGTGCACTATAGAAAAAAAAATCCTGTCTTTAATATGACATATTTGTGAAAATATAAAATTTTATTTTTCCTCCCCACCTCCTGTGGGGTCAAAATACTCATGACAGCCCTCAGTGAATACACTAAGATGTGTATTTTTTAATATGTGGTAATTTCTGAGGGTATCTATTACTCTGATACCTATGAGCCTTTGCAATCTGGGCTTGATGTAGGAAAACAAAATATTCCTCAAAATGTTAATAATCAATGTTAAATTTGTACATCTCCTAAATGGTTTAAAAAAACCTAAAGTTTTTCCAATGTGCTTCCAGAATAAAAAAAAGAGATGGAAATATATACCTCATCAAAAATTTGTACAGTATATTTGCACATATTTGTGTAATTACAGTTGAAAATGTGAAAAAAATGTCAACATTTTCCCAATTTTGGCGCTTTTAATAAATATATACAAATTCTATTGGCCTTTTTTATCACCTAAATAAAGTACAATGTGTGGCGAAAAAACAACGTTAGAATCACTTGGATATGCAAAACCTTTACGGAGTTATTCTATGTTAAAGTGACACATTTCCAAAATCAGTCAGATTTCCAAAATTTGGCTTCGTCACTAAAGCACAAACAGGCTTCATCACTAAGGGGTTAAGAGGATTTCAAAAAAAGTCTTATAAACATTTTAAAAAAATTAAGTATTCAAAAAAAATAGCAAAAGAAATAATTATTCAATATAATATTAAAATTTTGTCTGCATACATTACCTAAAATCAAAAAAACTATATTTATTAGGTATCCACATGTTGCATCACATAGGCTCTCTTAGTAGGTCAGCAACATGTGACTCCTATCTGTAGGAGTTCTTGGATTACATGGCACATAATCCTTGTCAGACTTGTTAATTGGCTATGAGGGACCATATGATTCTACAGAACTAGAGGAAAGTGCTTTCCAACCCCTGTCTAAGGCCTCGGTCACATGGGCGTTTTTTCCCGCGATTTGCGGATCACATGACGGATGCGCATCCACAAATCGCGTAACCGGGGCCGAAAAATCTGCTCCTAGCCGTGTTTCATTAGAAACGGGCCGGAGCAGTGCAGTGCTGTCCAGCGCATTGAATTCAATGGAGCCAGCAATACGGCCAGCTCCATTGAAAGCAATGGGCTGCGGGCAATCTCAGGATGAATTTTCGGGAAGGGCTTAAAAATATAAGGCCTTCCCTGAAAATCATCCAAAACTGTGTAAAAAGTAAAAAAAAAAATATACTCACCTTGTCCCGGCAGACGGAGTTCAGCCGCGGCCGGCCGGCAGTTCTCCTGAACTGCTGTGAGTAGTATTCAGCAGCCGGGGATTTAAAATCCCCGCCTGCTGAATGAGCTGCCTCTGATTGGTCACAGCCCTCACTAATCAGAGGCAGCTCTCACTCACCCATTCATGAATTCAGTGCTGCCTCTGATAAGCCCTTCCTGAAAATTCATCCTGAGATCGCCCGCAGCCCATTGCTTTCAATGGAGCCGCCTGTATTGCCGGCTCCATTGAATTCAATGGGCAAACATCATTCTCCTCTTCCACAGCTGTTACAGCTGTGGCAGAGGAGAATGATTTGTCTAGTATATGTTCTCAATGGGGTCGGCGCTGCTGCCGACGGCCCCATTGAGCGCATATAGAGAAGAGAACAGGAATCGCAGATTGCAGATAGGCACGATCTGCGATTTCTGTTCTATAATAAATCGGACGAGCGCATAAAAAGCGCTCATGTGTCCGATACCATTGCAAAGCAATGGTTCTATAAAAACGGCGATCGCATGCGCAGATCGCACGAAAAATCGCCCGTCTGACCGAGGCCTAACACTTTGGGGTGTTATTTAATAGATGTAATTACACCAATTAGTATAATACTATAGGACATCACACTGATGTTCTAATACAAGGAGACAAACAGTGATGTGTTCCCTGTAACAACCTCTGCCATATACTGCCTGAACTGACCCTTCTTCCAAAACTAATTCTTCTGTGTATTTTTATGTTTGTACAGCAGTTTAATTCTTCTTTTTCTGCCTGAGAGTAAATGCTTCTATAAAAAATTAATCCCAAATATTCAGGATTTAGGAAGTAGTTATGTAGCCTTTTTTTTCCATTTAGGCGCACGCTGCTTCTCTCCGCTTCAAATTATACCTTTGCAAAGCATGACTGATATTCAAATGATTTTAATCATAGACCAGGCAACTCAAGTCACTTTTCAAGATGAGCATGTTTCTTTTAAAACTATTTAAATTCTAAATCATATTACAATTTTTCATGAAGTCAAAAGTCGCTTTTAAGAATTGAAAATGCCTTTGGCTATAAGAATACAAACTGTTAAGTTTCATTTATTTGCTTTCCATTTGCTATCACGGTGTCAGTGTAGTATAGTATGACTCTGTATTTCCAAATCCTTCAGTTGGTCATAGAGGTACATTTAAGATACATTGTGCTAAAAATTTCCCTTTCCCCTGCATAGCCATATTCTTCAATAGTTTTCATTTACACAGTACTACAAAAACTATTCAATATTCAAGTTGATATGCATCAAATAGCAATAAGTTATTACATTCCAGCAATAAATTATACATTCCAAAAGAAGATTACTTTCAGAACAATGTACAATAGAAAGATTTGTATCATCGGTTGAGACTATCCATCCAAAAGAGGGAAATTTGTATGTGTGTTCTAGTTTTACTACAAATGATGAGAGGGTTTACATGAGAAGGGCAAAGGTAGCCCCCTCTCTTTATTATCAGAGGCATGAACACTGTAGTTAATACTGGCATAGTATGTGAGTTGATCTCTTCCCCAACACAGCATGCACTACATTTATCAACAAGACACATGTCCTATTAATGAATATGGTGTCAGGGTTTTTACAACTTGATAAATGAGTCACATAGAGTGGCATTCTGAAGTCTCACATACCTGTATGGTGATTAATGTCATTTTTCGATGTATTTTACCCCAGAAATCTGACAATGTTACATGCAACCTATTTCTTTCATCGAGAAACTCAATAGGTGCTATGCATAAAAACTGTTGTATGAAGAAGTGTCAGTGCTGTTTAATGCAACCAATCAGATTTCAAACGGCATTTCTTCAAAGCATATTAAGTAATTAAAGGGCCACTGTCATCATCCTTGAGCCCCATAAACTATGTTATGGAGCTCAAAATGAGAGTATGTTGGTCTGGGGGCTAAGTCTCATACTCACCGGCTACCCCTTTCCAGCACGGTGCCCCCAAGAAATCAGCACATGCACATCCGATAAATGGGAGAGCACGCACGCCGATTTCTCAAGGGCACAGGGCTGGAATAGCGTACCCGGTGAGTATAAAAAGCAGTTCTCCTAACCCCCTTTCACCTTTGAGCCCACCATAACATAGTTTATAGGCCCTTTAAACTGATACGGTTGCTATGGGTAGCCCTGACACTTTCTTAGAACATTTTGTATGCATGAAATCCAATTAATACAGCTGTACAGAGCCCGAGTTACAGATTCAGCAAATGTTAACTTGACATTTAATGCGTTATGATAATTCAACTACAATGCTGTAAATCGAGTTATTAGAATGCGCCAATCATGTTAATTATTGCTACATCTATACACTGCCATATACCGCCAAATTATGTTACTATACACTGCCAAATAATACTACCATGCAATGTCAAATAATATTACTACCATCCAGTGATTGAATAATGGCATAAATCCATGACTGCATAATAATGCCATCCTTTGATTGAATAATACCACCATACAGTATGGGAATAACAGTGCTGTACATTGATCACATAAACATCATATAATTATACAGAAGACTGGATAAAGAATACAGTACTGATCATGCTCAGTCAAAGGCACAATAAAAAAAACTGTAAAATTCAATGATTCCAAGTTGTCTGGAGCAGTTACAAGAGGTCCTTGGCACTTTAAGGGTGGGGCTATAAGGTCTCTCTTACCCATGTAAAGAACTCCATACTGTGTATGAAGCATTATAATTCGGTGACCGGTTACTGGTTTTGCACTGGTAACTTCAAAGTATATCTCTGGTCATTTTCACTGATTGTAATCGTTCTCCGTGTTGTGTAGAATGTCATCAAGGTTTTATCCTTCTATAAAATTTGCTACGTAGATGGAATTCCTGGTGCAGCAATACCACTAGTTGACACATTTAAACTTCTGGTGGGAGTTGGGATTGCTGTGAGCAGTTCTTGGGGTACACTTTAAAGTTACAGGTTGATTACTTTAGTAAAGTAAACTTTGAACTCATTAGGAGATGACTCAGTTGAATATTTATTATATCTCTATTGCACTTAATATTGACTAATAAGAGGTTAAAAATGTAAGAATGACTTACTGTAGTTTCATCATCCGCTACAAAGGCAAGCGTTATGATGTAACACTAGTGAAGCCTGGTCTATTTACCAATGTATGTACATTGCAATGACATTTATATTTCAGCTGATTTAAAATAAAGTTTTCTCTTGAAAGTTCTTTCTGTTACCTTCCTGTATCTGCATAATTACTTTTAGATATATTGTTTACTAGACTTTAGCATTGTGGTACATTATGCTCATTTTGAATTCCATTTGTCAGAAAACTATAGAAAAAAATAAGATTGCTGTCAACCATATACTCCCAAGATAAGGCTCCTTATCTTAATCATTGCACAGAGACAAGATTGTCAGGATAATAAATTAGACAACAATGTTCAATCTATTCACCCAGTGTTCATGGTGGAACATTAATATTTTATTTGCTTTAATATTTTCTATGTGATGCATCATGCAGGTGAAGTGTAAGTGGATTTGACGACTCTCCAGGGTTGACTTGACAACCAGAGGGAAACAAAATCCTGTATTATCCTTCTTTTATTTTCTACTCAATACACTAAATTACTTTCCAATTTGAAGCTGTCATGCATAGCAAGCAGAATTATTCAAAGTAATAGCAGGCGACTAGACTAGTCAGCTGTCTTTACTGTGCACATTTAATTGTGTGTGATATATATACCAGCTGGAAGAACAGGACACCTTTAAAGTATACTTCTATAAGTATAAAACTTCTTTCTGTTTTCCTCTGTACCAGTTTTGTTCTGTTATTATGTTAGGTGCTTTAGATGATAGAACTGATAAAATATCATATCACTGGAATATTTTCTCAATATATGGTATCATTTTCTGAATACACTCAAATGACATGATTAGAGATGAGCGAACGTACTCGTCCGAGCTTGATATTCGTGCGAATATTAGGGTATTCGGGATGCTCGTTACTCGTAACGAGCACCACGCGGTGTCCCGGTTACTTTCAGTTTCCTCTCTGAGACGTTAGCGCGCTTTTCTGGCCAATTGAAAGACAGGGAAGGCATTACAACTTCCCCCTGTGACGTTCAAGCCCTATACCACCCCCCTGCAGTGAGTGGCTGGGGAGATCTAATGTCACCCGAGTATAAAAATCGGCCCCTCCCGCGGCTCGCCACACATGCCTTGTGACTTAGCTGAGGGAAAGTGCTGCTGCTGGTGCTGCTGTAGGGAGAGCGTTAGGAGTCAGTGTAGGCTTCAAGAACCCCAACGGCCCTTCTCAGGGCCACATCTACTAGTGTGCAGTACTGTGTTAGCACAGTATTTTATTTTTTTTTTGTCCAAAATTGGATCTGCAGAGCATTGCGCCCTGCAATAGGGACAGAAGTGGGGGTTAGGCAGGGAGAGTGTTAGGAGTTAGTGTAGGCTTCAAGAACCCCAACGGTCCTTTCTAGGGCCACTTCTATCCGTGTGCAGTACTGTCCAGGCTGCTGTTAGCAGTGTTGCATATTTTTTTTTTCTTCTCAAAACCGGCTGTGCAGAGCATTGCACCCGGCATTAATACTACAGGGATAGAATTGTGTAGGCAGGGCCAGAAGACATTTATTATTCATTGAATACACGCAGTGGGGTCTTCCCTTTGCTAAAAAGGAAAAAAATTATATTTGGCCTGCCTGTGTCAGTCCTAAGGTCTCCGTGTACGTGTGTGCTGCGTGTACAACGTACAAAAATCAGACGCAACCAGCTACGCTTTACTGCAGGCTTGCGCCATTGTCTTTCCTGACTGGCAAATACCTGCTCTGCTAGAGTTAATAACTCCGCTACACTATAGTTGTGTGACACTTTTTGAGGGCCACACCACAGATATTAAACTTCTTGTTCATTGAATATACGCAGTGGGGTCTTCCCTAAGCTAAAAAGGAAAAAAATTATATTTGGCCTGCCTGTGTCAGTCCTAAGGTCTCCGTGTACGTGTGTGCTGCGTGTACAACGAACAAAAATCAGACGCAACCAGCTACGCTTTACTGCAGCCTAGCGCCATTGTCTTTCCTGACTGGCAAATACCTGCTCTGCTAGAGTTAATAACTCTGCTACACTATAGTTGTGTGACACTTTTTGAGGGCCACACCACAGATATTAAACTTCTTGTTCATTGAATATACGCAGTGGGGTCTTCCCTAAGCTAAAAAGGAAAAAAATTATATTTGGCCTGCCTGTGTCAGTCCTAAGGTCTCCGTGTACGTGTGTGCTGCGTGTACAACGTACAAAAATCAGACGCAACCAGCTACGCTTTACTGCAGCCTAGCGCCATTGTCTTTCCTGACTGGCAAATACCTGCTCTGCTAGAGTTAATAACTCTGCTACACTATAGTTGTGTGACACTTTTTGAGGGCCACACCACAGATATTAAACTTCTTGTTCATTGAATATACGCAGTGGGGTCTTCCCTTTGCAAAAAAGCGAAAACATTATATTTGGCCTGCAGGCTTGCGCCAATTTATTTCCTGCCTGGGAAATCAAATCACTGGTAATACAGCATGCTGAGGGGTAGGGGTAAGCCTAGAGGACGTGGACGTAGCCAAGGACGCGGAGGGCCAAGTGAGGGTGTGGGCACAGGCCGAGCTCCTGATCCAGGTGTGTCGCAGCCGACTGCTGCGCGATTAGGAGAGAGGCACGTTTCTGGCATCCCCACATTCATCGCCCAATTAATGGGTCCACGCGGGAGACCTTTATTAGAAAATGAGCAGTGTGAGCAGGTCCTGTCCTGGATGGCAGAAAGTGCTTTGAGCAAGCTATCATCCACCCACAGTTCTGCGCCGTCCAGTGCTGCAAATCCGAATCCTCTGTCTGCTGCTCCTCCTTCCTCCCAGCCTCCTCACTCCACTACAATGACACCTGCTCAGGAGCGGGAACACTCCCAGGAACTGTTCTCGGGCCCCTGCTTAGATTGGGCAGCAGTGGTTCCTCTCCCACCAGAGGAGTTTATCGTCACTGATGCCCAACCATTCGAAAGTTCCCGGGGTCCGGGGGAAGAGGCTGGGGACTTCCGCCAACTGTCTCAAGAACTTTCTGTGGGTGAGGAGGACGATGACGATGAGACACAGTTGTCTTGCAGTGAGGTAGTAGTAAGGGCAGTAAGTCTAAGGGAGCAGCGCACAGAGGATTCAGAGGAAGAGCAGCAGGACGATGAGGTGACTGACCCCACCTGGTGTGCAACGCCTACTCAGGACAGGTCTTCAGAGGGGGAGGCAAGGGCATCAGCAGGGCAGGTTGCAAGAGGCAGTGCGGTGGCCAGGGGTAGAGGCAGGGCCAGACCGAATAATCCACCAAGTGTTTCCCAAAGCACACCCTCGCGCCATGCCACCCTGCAGAGGCCGAGGTGCTCTAAGGTCTAGCAGTTTTTCACAGAGACGCCTGACGACCGACGAACAGTGGTGTGCAACCTTTGTCGCGCCAAGATCAGCCGGGGAGCCACCACCAACAGCCTCACCACCACCAGCATGCGCAGACATATGATGGCCAAGCACCCCACAAGGTGGGACGAAGGCCGTTCACCGCCTCCGGTTTGCACCGCTGCCTCTCCCCCTGTGCCCCAACCTGCCACTGAGATCCAACCTCCCTCTCAGGACACAGGCACAACCGTCTCATGGCCTGCACCCACAGCCTCACCTCCGCTGTCCTCGGCCCCATCCACCAATGTCTCGCACCGCACAGTCCAGCCGTCGCTAGCGCAAGCGTTGGAGCGCAAGCGCAAGTACGCCAGCACGCACCCGCACGCTCAATCGTTAACCGTCCACATAGCCAAATTTATCAGCCTTGAGATGCTGCCGTATAGGGTTGTGGAAACGGAGTCCTTCAAAGCTATGATGGCGGCGGCGGCCCCGCGCTACTCAGTTCCCAGTCGCCACTACTTTTCCCGATGTGCCGTCCCAGCCCTGCACGACCACGTCTCCCGCAACATTGTACGCGCCCTCACCAATGCGGTTAGTGGCAAGGTCCACTTAACTACGGACACGTGGACAAGCACAGGCGGGCAGGGCCACTACATCTCCCTGACGGCACATTGGGTGAATTTAGTGGAGGCTGGGACAGAGTCAGAGCCTGGGACCGCTCACGTCCTACCCACCCCCAGAATTGCGGGCCCCAGCTCGGTGGTGGTATCTGCGGCGGTGTATGCTTCTTCCACTAAAGCACCCTCCTCCTCCTCCTCCTCCTCAACCTCTGTCTCGCAATCTAGATGTGTCAGCAGCAGCAGGACATCGCCAGCAGTCGGTGTCGCACGGCGTGGCAGCACAGCGGTGGGCAAGCGTCAGCAGGCCGTGCTGAAACTACTCAGCTTAGGAGATAGGAGGCACACGGCCCACGAACTGCTGCAGGGTCTGACAGAGCAGACCGACCGTTGGCTTGCGCCGCTGAGCCTCCAACCGGGCATGGTCGTGTGTGACAACGGCCGTAACCTGGTGGCGGCTCTGCAGCTCGGCAGCCTCACACACGTGCCATGCCTGGCCCACATCTTTAATTTGGTGGTTCAGCGCTTTCTGAAAAGCTACCCACGCTTGTCAGACCTGCTCGTAAAGGTGCGCCGGCTCTGCGCACATTTCCGCAAGTCCCACACGGACGCTGCCACCCTGCGCACCCTGCAACATCGGTTTAATCTGCCAGTGCACCGACTGCTGTGCGACGTGCCCACACGGTGGAACTCTACGCTCCACATGTTGGCTAGGCTCTATGAGCAGCGTAGAGCTATAGTGGAATACCAACTCCAACATGGGCGGCGCAGTGGGAGTCAGCCTCCTCAATTCTTTTCAGAAGAGTGGGCCTGGTTGGCAGACATCTGCCAGGTCCTTCGAAACTTTGATCAGTCTACCCAGGTGGTGAGCGGCGATGCTGCAATCATTAGCGTCACCATTCCTCTGCTATGCATCTTGAGAAGTTCCCTGCAAACCATAAAGGCAGCCGCTTTGCGCTCGGAAACAGAGCCGGGGGAAGACAGTATGTCGCTGGATAGTCAGAGCACCCTCCTGTCTATATCTCAGCGCGTTCAGGAGGAGGAGGAGGAGGATGAGGAGGATGAGGAGGAGGGGGAAGAGACAGCTTGGCCCACTGCTGACGGTACCCATGCTGCTAGCCTGTCATCATCTCAACGTGTATGGCCTTAGGAGGAGGAGGAGGAGGAGGAGGAGGATCCTGAAAGTGATCTTCCTAGTGCGGACAGCCATGTGTTGCGTACAGGTACCCTGGCACACATGGCTGACTTCATGTTAGGATGCCTTTCTCGTGACCCTCGCATTCAACGCATTCTGGCCACTACGGATTACTGGGTGTACA
This sequence comes from Eleutherodactylus coqui, assembly GCF_035609145.1. Lineage (NCBI taxonomy): Eukaryota > Metazoa > Chordata > Amphibia > Anura > Eleutherodactylidae > Eleutherodactylus > Eleutherodactylus coqui. Next base: position 111,688,189 of record NC_089843.1, on the reverse strand, counting down.
CACTGCTCGACCCACGCTATAAGGAGAACCTTCCCAGTCTCATTCCCGAAGAGGAAAGGGGTTCGAGAGTGTTGCTATACCACAGGACCCTGGCGGACAAGCTGATGGTAAAATTCCCATCCGACAGTGCTAGTGGCAGAAGGCGCAGTTCCGAGGGCCATGTAGCAGGGGAGGTGCGTAGATCGAGCAGCATGTACAGCCCAGACAGTGCAACAGTCTTTAAGGGCCTGGCCAGCTTTATGGCTCCCCAGCAAGACTGTGTCACCGTTCCCCAGTCAAGGCTGAGTCGGCGGGAGCACTGTAAAAGGATGGTGAGGGAGTACGTAGCCGATCGCACGACCATCCTCGGTGACGCCTCTGCCCCCTACAACTACTGGGTGTCGAAGCTGGACACGTGGCCTGAACTAGCGCTGTATGCCCTGGAGGTGCTTGCTTGTCCTGCGGCTAGCGTCTTGTCGGAGAGGGTGTTTAGTGCGGCTGGAGGAATCATCACAGATTAGCGTACCCGCCTGTCAACCGACAGTGCCGAGAGGCTAACACTCATCAAGATGAACAAAGCCTGGATTTCCCCAGACTTCTCTTCTCCACCAGCGGACAGCAGCGATACCTAAGCAATACGTAGGCTGCACCCGCGGATGGAAGGTACGTTCTCTCTCACCATCCAAAACGGGGACATTTCTGCTTCATCAATCTGTGTCTAATATTCCTCCTCCTCCTCCTGCTCCTCCTCCTGAAACCTCACGTAATCACGCTGAACGGGCAATTTTTCTTAGGGCCACAAGGCTCACTCATAATTTTTCTAAACAATTTTTAGATGTTTCAATGCTCTGAAAAGCGTTGGAACTTTAACTTGAACCAATTTTTCGTTAAACTGGGCTGCCTCCAGGCCTAGTTACCACTTCAGCCACATTAACCAAAGCGATTAATGGGTTTCACCTGCCCTCTTGGTTGGCCATGGCCAATTTTTTTCAGGTACATTAGTACTGTTGATACAGCAATTTTTGTGGGCCCTCGCCTACAGTGTAATCAAATAAATTTTTAGCCCACCTGCATTAAGCACGACATTACTACCTCAGCTGTGTTGGGCAATCCAATGGGATATTTCTATGTACCGCTGGTGGCTTCCTGGCACCCACCCATGCTGTAGGTGCACACGGAGTTTTTACTACATCTGTACACTTGAAAAGAACCCCAGTCTGACTGGGGCATGCAGTGTGGGCCGAAGCCCACCTGCATTAAGCACGACATTACTACCTCAGCTGTGTTGGGCAATGCAATGGGATATTTCTATGTACCGCCGGTGGGTTCCAGGGAGCCACCCATGCTGTAGGTGCACACGGAGTTTTTACTACATCTGTAAACTTGAAAAGAACCCCAGTCAGACTGGGGCATGCAGTGTGGGCCGAAGCCCACCTGCATTAAGCACGACATTACTACCTCAGCTGTGTTGGGCAATGCAATGGGATATTTCTATGTGCCGCCGGTGGGTTCCAGGGAGCCACCCATGCTGTAGGTGCACACGGAGTTTTTACTACATCTGTACACTTGAAAAGAACCCCAGTCAGACTGGGGCATGCAGTGTGGGCCGAAGCCCACCTGCATTAAGCACGACATTACTACCTCAGCTGTGTTGGGCAATGCAATGGGATATTTCTATGTACCGCCGGTGGCTTCCTGGCACCCACCCATGCTGTAGGTGCACACGGAGTTTTTACTACATCTGTACACTTGAAAAGAACCCCAGTCTGACTGGGGCATGCAGTGTGGGCCGAAGCCCACCAGCATTAAGCATGACATTACTACCTCAGCTGTGTTGGGCAATGCAATGGGATATTTCTATGTACCGCCGGTGGGTTCCAGGGAGCCACCCATGCTGTAGGTGCACACGGAGTTTTTACTACATCTGTACACTTGAAAAGAACCCCAGTCAGACTGGGGCATGCAGTGTGGGCAGAAGCCCACCTGCATTAAGCACGACATTACTACCTCAGCTGTGTTGGGCAATGCAATGGGATATTTCTATGTAATGCCGGTGGCTTCCTGGCACCCACCCATGCTGTAGGTGCACACGGAGTTTTTACTACATCTGTACACTTGAAAAGAACCCCAGTCTGACTGGGGCATGCAGTGTGGGCCGAAGCCCACCTGCATTAAGCACGACATTACTACCTCAGCTGTGTTGGGCAATGCAATGGGATATTTCTATGTACCGCCGGTGGCTTCCTGGCACCCACCCATGCTGTGGGTGCACACGGAATTCCTATTGCGGAGTTGTACCTGCCTGTGACTATTTATAAAAAACCGCGGTCTGACTGGGGCGTGCAGACACCTTGACAGAATGAATAGTGTGTGGCACATAGGTTCCCCATTGCTATGCCCACGTGTGCAGCTCCAGATGGAGGTGGCACAGGATTGGATTTCTTATTGCTTCTGTACAGCATTGTGGACTATCAGCCCGCCCCTTTTATGGGGGGGGGTCGCTGCCTAGCCATGCCAACCCTCTGCAGTGTGTGCCTGCAGTTCCTCGTCATGGCAGACGCACTTATACATAGACATGAGGGTGGTGTGGCATGAGGGCAGCTGAAGGCTGGGCAGGGACAGTTTGGTGTGCGCTGTGGACACTGGGTCGTGCGGGGGTGGGGGGGTTGGGCAGCACATAACCCAGGAGAAGTGGCAGCGGAGTGTCATGCAGGCAGTGATTGTGCTTTGTTGGAGGTAGTGTGGTGCTTAGCTAAGGTGTGCATTGCTAATGAGGGCTTTTCAGAAGTAAAAGTTGTTGGGAGGGGGGGGGGGCACTCTTGCCGGTATTGTGGCTTAATAGTGGGACCTGTGAACTTGAGATGCAGCCCAACATGTAGCCCCTCGCCTGCCCTATCCGTTTCTGTGTCGTTCCCATCACTTTCTTGAATTGCCTAGATTTTCACACATGAAAACCTTAGCGAGCATCGGCGAAATACAAAAATGCTCGGGTCGCCCATTGACTTCAATGGGGTTCGTTACTCGAAACGAACCCTCGAGCATCGCGAAAAGTTCGTCCCGAATAACGAGCACCCGAGCATTTTGGTGCTCGCTCATCTCTAGACATGATCAATTCAAGGTAGACGTATACAATAAAAATATGTACGGTATACCAACATGGCAATGCCTGCTGCCTGCATATGATATTTTTTGGACTGTAAAATTAAGTAGATTATAAGCACCCCGAATACCTTTCCTAGTATGTTTTAATTAAAGGGGATTTCCAGGTAAATACTATTTATGACCTATCCTCTCATTAAAATCAACCCCTCTATAGAGGGGTTAGAGCTGTAGCTTCCACTCTATATCCATGTGTGTTTTGGTGCTAATAGTAGACCCCCGAATAGTTGAACAACCAGTGCCTTGAGCAGCAGATCCTAGCCAATCAACTATTGATGACCTATTCTGAGGATAGGTTGTTAATAGTATTCCCCTGAAAAATTCCTTTAAAGTCTTTTGTACATTACAGAGCAGTGTATACGGAGCCTGCCAGGAAATACATAGAAGCGTTTTTGTGTGGAGCCATGAAGCCCCAATATGCAGCCATATAGGCTCCATTGTGTGCTATATATACAAAGATATTCTCTGACAACAGAACTAAAGCTTTTAAGACAGAATACCTTTGTACGTATAGAGTCCATTGGAGCAAGCTACAATATTTTTTCCTGCTAGATTTGTATAGAGCCCGACAGGAAATGTTCTCCCTATGTCTTTGAATTACTTATGTATGAACAGTTGACTTGATTCCACTATTCTATATTTGATCATTCATACTTATGTATGAACAGTTGACTTGATTTCACTATTCTATGTTTGATCATTCCGTTAACATAAACACTAGAGATGAGCGAGCACACTCGTCCGAGCTTGATACTCATTCGAGTAATAGGCTACTCGAGATGCTCAGTACTTGAGTCGAGCAACACGCGGTACTCAAGAAAATTTAATTTCCCTTCTCCGCATGTTTAGCGGCATTTTTTAGCCAATAAACATGCGGGGAAGGCATTATTACCACTTCCTGCTGTGACGTTCCAGCCCTCTGCCTGCCAACAGCAGTGAGTGGCTGGCGGGATCAGGTGACCGCTGAGTACTTAAAGTGGTGCCGCCCATGGCTCGCCTCAGACGCATGCTGGCAGAGGTTAGGGAAAGTTCTGCTGCTGATATAGGGACAGTGTTAGAGTAGGAGCCTCTGTTCAAGAACCGCAATGGTCCTTCTTAGGGCTACTCCTCATTGTGTGCATTACTGTTGTGGCTGGCTGGGAGCAGTAGTGCACCATTTAAAAAAAAAGCATCAAGGCCTGTGCAGACCATTTCAGCTATACAGTTCTATGTGTGCAGTGCATTAGACAGAGGTCTCATCGCTAGACAGTACTCTAATATTTCCTGGGCCACTGCAGACCATTTCAGCTATACCGTTCTATGTGTGCAGTGCATTAGGCAGAGGTCTCATTGCTAAACAGTACTCTAATATTTCCTGGGCCATTGCAGACCATTTCAGCTATACCGTTCTATGTGTGCAGTGTATTAGGCAGAGGTCTCATTGCTAAACAGTACTCTAATAATTCCTGGGCCACTGCAGAACTGCATTTCACAGATACCATTTTCTGTGTTGGGTGAAGTAGCCGCAGTTATTAGTACTGTCCACTGGCTGTATAGCTTTCTGTCCCTGTGCATAGCGGCTCACAATACCCTTTCCTTGGGTGTGGTGAATTACCCGCAGTTATCATCACTATCCACTGGCTTTAGAGTTTTCTGCCCCTGTGCAAAGTGTCTCACAATACCCTTCCTTGGGTTCGGTGAGGTAGCCGCAATTATGAGCACTATCCACTGGCTTTACAGTTTTCTGTCCCTGTGCAGAGCGTCTCACAATACCCTTTCCTTGGGTGCGGTGAAGTAGCCGCAGTTATTCTCACTATTCACTGGCCTTTTAGCTTTCTGCCCCTGTGCAGAGCGTCTCACAATACCCTTTCGTTGGGTGCGGGGAAGTAGCCACAGTTATTAAAACTGTCCACTGGCTGTATAGCTTTCTGCCCCTGTGCAAAGCATCTCACAATATCCTTTCCTTGGATGCGGTGAAGTAGCCACAGTTAACAGCACTATCCACTAGCTTTATAGCTTTCTGCCCCTGTGCAGAGTGTCTCACAATACCCTTTCCTTGGGTGCGGTGAGGTAGCTGCAGTTATTCGCACTATTCACTAGCTTTATAGCTTTCTGCCCCTGTGTAGAGCATCTCACAATACTTGGGTGCGATGAGGTAGCTGCAGTTATTCGCACTATCCACTGGCTTTATAGCTTTCTGCACCTTTGCAGAGCGTCTCACAAAACCCTTTCCTTGGGGGGTTTGAGGTAGCCGCAGTTACCAGCACTATACACTGGCTTTCTAGTTTTCTCCCACTCCATACAGCCTTTCTTATCTACAAGTGTCTATGAGAAGTAAATGACCCCTAGGTATCAGCGCAAGACAGCGGTTTAATTTTATTCGGTCACAGCATGGAGCCTCCGGTATCTACAAGTCTCTGTGTGCGGGGAATTAGCCACAGTTCTCAGCGCTATACGGTGGGGTAATTTATTTGGGCCCTATCCTTAATCAGACATGATGAGGGGTAGGAGTAGGGGTCGAGGACATGGACGCGGGCATCGAAGTGAGGGTGTGGGCACAGGCCGAGGTCCTAGGCAGGGTGCATCACAGCCGGCTGCTGAGCGATTAGGAGAGCACCAAGTCCCTACGCTCCTCAGCTTCATATCACAATTTGCAGGTCTGCGTGGTAGACCTTTATTACAAACAGAGCAGTGTGAGCAGGTCCTGTCGTGGATGGCAGAAAACGCGTCCAGCAATGTATCAAACCCCCACTCTTCTGCCCAGTCCACTACTCCCGGCCTCCTTTGGCTGCTCCTCCTTCCTCCCAGCCTCGTCATTCCAGGAAAATGACAGATTCTGAGCAGGCAGACTCCCAAGAACTGTTCTCGGGTCCCTGCCCTGAGTGGGAAAAAATGGTTTCTCTCTCACCTAAGGAGTTTGTCGTGACCGATGCCCAACCTTTGGAAAGTTACCGAAGTCCGGGTGATGAGGCTGGGACTTCCGGCAACTGTCTCAAGAGCTTTTTGTGGATGAGGATGATGAGACACAATTGTCTGTCAGTGAGGTAGTAGTAAGGGAAGTAAGACTGAGGGAGGAGCACACAGAGGATTCGGAGGAAGAGCTGATGGACGATGAGGTGACTGACCCAACCTGGCTTGCTAAGGCTATTGAAGACAAGGCTTCAGAGGGGAGGCAAGTGCAGCAGCAGGACAGGTTGGAAGAGGCAGTGGTGTGGCCAGGGGGAGAGGCAGGGCCGAGCAAAGAATCCCCCAACTGTTTCCCAAAACACCCCCCTGTGGCAAGCCTCCATGCAGAGGGCTAGGTGTTCAAAGGTGTGGATGTTTTTTAGTGAGAGCGCGGACAACCGACAAACAGTGGTGTGCAACCTGTGCTGCACCAAGATCAGCCAGAGAGCCACCACTACTAGCCTCACCACTACCAGGCAGCATGTCCAGCGCAGGCAGGGGAACACTCTCCAAGGCCTTTGCCAGTTTTATGGCTTCCCAGCAAGACTGTGTCACCACTCCCCAGTCAAGACTGAGTCAGAGGGTGCACTATAAAAAGATGGTGAGGGGGTACATAGCCGACCGTACCACCGTCCTCCGTGATGCCTCTGCTCCATACAACTATTGGCTGTCAAAGCTGGACACATGGCACGAACTTGTGCTGTATGCCCTGGAGGTGCTTGCCTGCCCTGCTGCTAGCATCTTGTTAGATAGGGTGTTTAGTGCAGTTGGGGGTATCGTCACGGATAAGCGTTCCCGCCTGTTAACTGCCAGCGCCAACATGCTTACACTCATAAAGATGAACAAAGGCTGGATTTCCCTAGACTTCTCTTCTCCACCGGTGGAAAGCAGCGAATCCTAAAGATTCTTTTCGCTACAACAGGGGAAAAATTCATCCTCTATCACCCCAAAAAAGGGAAGAATTAGCTTCATCTATCCCTCTCGGATATTATTACTCCTCCTCCTCCTTCTTCTCCTAAAACAGCATGTCATCACGCTGAACTGCCATTTCTTCTGCGGCCCAAAAGGCTCTGTTTGAAAACTTTTAAAACTTGTAAAACTTTTAAAGTTTAACTTAAACCAGTTTTTTCAGAGAGCTGCCTCCAGGCTCTGTTACAAATTAAGCAACAATGAGCTGTATCTTTAAAAAATGTTTATGGGTTTCACCTGCCGTCGGGGTTCAGCAATTTTTCAGGGGTAAACTTGTACTCTTGGTACACCAATTTTTCAGGCCCTCGCCTATACTGTTATCAAACTAATTTTTCTGGGCTTCACCTATACTCTTGGTAACCAAATTTTTTTAGGTGTTCGCCTATACTCTTGGTACACCAATGTTTCAGGGGTCCGCCAATACTCTTGCTACAGAAATGTTTCAGGGGTCCGCCTATACTCTTGCTGCATAAATGTTACAGAGGTCCCCTTATACGCTTGCTGCAGAAAGGTTTGAGGGGTTCACCTATACTCTTGCTACAGAAATGTTTCAGGAGTCCGCCTACACACTTGCTACAGAAATGTTACAGGGGTCCGCCTATACACTTGCTACTGAAAGGTTTGAGGGGTTCGCCTATACTCTTGCTACAGAAATGTTTCAGGGGTCCGCCTATATTCTTGCTACAGAAATGTTTCAGGCGTCCGCCTATACACTTGCTACTGAAAGGTTTGAGGGTTTTCCCCAATACTGTTGCTACCAAAATGTTTCAGGGGTCCGCCTGTACACTTGTTACTGAAATGTTATAGGGGTCCGCCCATACACTTGCTACTGAAAGGTTTGAGGGGTTCGCTTATACTCTTGCTACAGAAATGTTTCAGGCGTTCGCCTAACTCTTGCTACAGAAATGTTACAGGGGTCCGCCTATACACTTATTACTGAAAGGTTTGAGGGTTTCGCCTATACTCTTGCTACAGAAATGTTTCAGGGGTCCACCTATACACTTGCTACATAAATGTTACAGGGGTCCGCCTATACACTTGCTACAGAAAGGTTTGAGGGGTTCGCGCATACTCTTGCTACAGAAATGTTACAGGGGTCCGCCTATACACTTGCTGCTGAAAGGTTTTGAGGGTTACACCTATAGTCTTGCTACAGAAATGTTATTGGGGTCCACCTATACTCTTGCTACAGAAATGTTTGAGGGGTCCGCCTATACTTTTGCTACAGAAATGTTTGAGGGGTCCGCCTATACTTTTGCTACAGAAATGTTTGAGGGGTCCGCCTATACTTTTGCTACAGATATGTTTCAGGGGTCCGCCTATACTGTGGGTGCACAAAGGTTTCACATAGCGGTGTTCAGCTGTCTGGCACAAATACACAGAATGACTTGGGCAGAAGTGTGGGTCGAGGCCGAGGTCGTGGCCGAAGTGAAACTCTGCCATGTTTGGGCACTGTCATTTCTTCATGTGTAATACTGTCTTTTGGTTTCATGGGCTTGCCTATGCTGTGGGTGCACAAAGGTTTCCCATTGCGGTGTTCAGCTATCTGACACATACACCGAATGAATTGTGTGGGGACACATGGATTTACCATAGCTATGTAACTCATGGCACATTGGGTCAACCAGATGGAGGCTGGGACTGAGCCTGGCCCTGGGCCTGCTCACGTGCTTCCCACACAGAGTATTGCGGGTCCTACCTCGGGCATGGTTTCTCGGGCTTCTTATGCCACATCTTCCTCCTGCTTGGGCTCTGTAAATCATCGCTAGTCGACATGTGTTACCACAGTTATCTGAAACACTGGTTTGGACCAATCAAAAGAAGCATAACTGAGGGTGTAGGGCAGAGGCCAGGGTCCTGGGGGGATGGTGCAACTGTGCCAGGTTTGGCCTGTGGAACTTCTTGGTGGTTCATCCAGTCTTTGTAGCGATGTATTTGCTCTGCCATGTGTGGGCACTAGAGATGAGCGAGCACCAAAATGCTCGGGTGCTCGTTACTCGGGACGAATTTATCGCGATGCTCGAGGGTTCGTTTCGAGTAACGAACCCCATTGAAGTCAATGGGCGACCCGAGCATTTTTGTATTTCGCCGATGCTCGCTAAGGTTTTCATGTGTGAAAATCTAGGCAATTCAAGAAAGTGATGGGAACGACACAGAAACGGATAGGGCAGGCGAGGGGCTACATGTTGGGCTGCATCTCAAGTTCACAGGTCCCACTATTAAGCCACAATACCGGCAAGAGTGGGCCCCCCCCCCCTCCCAACAACTTTTACTTCTGAAAAGCCCTCATTAGCATGGCATACCTTAGCTAAGCACCACACTAGCTACAACAAAGCACAATCACTGCCTGCATGACACTCCGCTGCCACTTCTCCTGGGTTACATGCTGCCCAACCCCCCTCCCCCCTGCACGACACAGTGTCCACAGCGCACACCAAACTGTCCCTGCGCAGCCTTCAGCTGCCCTCATGCCACACCACCCTCATGTCTATTTATAAGTGCGTCTGCCGTGAGGAGGAACTGCAGGCACACACTGCAGAGGGTTGGCACGGTTAGGCAGCGACCCTCTTTAAAAGTGGTGGGGCGATAGCCCACAATGCTGTACAGAAGCAATGAGAAATCCAATCCTGTGGCACCTCCATCAGGAGCTGCACACGTGGGCATAGCAATGGGGAACCTATGTGCCACACACTATTCATTCTGTCAAGGTGTCTGTATGCCCCAGTCAGACTGGTAATATGTACCTTAACAGTAACCGTGTTGGTGGTAATGTGGTGGTGACTGCGGACCTAGTAGCACGGTTGTATTTTGTTGCTTTTCGGAATGTGGCCAGGATTAAGTGGGCCATGGCGGGGGGATGGTGGGGGGGCTCTCTTGTTGTGTCGGTAAAGGTGAAATTCTTGGACTGCCACCAGACGAACCAATGCAAAGGCATTTGCCAAGAATGTTTTCATTGTTGGAGGAGGAGGGGGATGTTTTTGAGGCACTACGTGTCCTCTCCACGTGTCCGTGGTTATATGCACCTTAACAGTAACCGCGTTGGTGGTAATGTGGTGGTGACTGCGGACCTAGTAGCACGGTTGTATTTTGTTGGTTTTCGGAATGTGGCCAGGATTAAGTGGGCCGTGGCGGGGGGATGGTGGGGGGGGCTCTCTTGTTGTGTCGGTAAAGGTGAAATTCTTGGACTGCCACCAGACGAACCAATGCAAAGGCATTTGCCAAGAATGTTTTCATTGTTGGAGGAGGAGGGGGATGTTTTTGAGGCACTACGTGTCCTCTCCTCGTGTCCGTGGTTATATGCACCTTAACAGTAACCGCGTTGGTGGGAAATTGCCTCGCCGCCATCATGTCTTTGGGAAGCCTCTGTTTCCACACCCCAGAGACATACCATTAGCAGCGGTATAGGCAGAGCCCAGAATTCGTAACATTTCAGCCGTAGCATTAGGACAGGCCCCACTAACATATCACTAGCAGCATTAAAGGGGGAGCACAGTATTAGTTCCATTTCAGTTATAGTAGCACTCAAGACAGGCCCCAGTAACAATTCTGAAGCAGCAGTATAGGAGGAGCATAGTCTAAGTTCCATTTAAGTAATAGTAGCAGCCTACACAGGCCCCAGGAACAATTCCGAAGCAGCAGTATAGGAGGAGCATAGTCTAAGTTCCATTTAAGTAATAGTAGCAGCCTACACAGGCCCCAGGAACAATTCCGAAGCAGCAGTATAGTGGGAGCGCAGTCTTAGTTCCATTTCAGTAGCTGCAGTATAGCCAAGGCCCAAGTTACATTTATGTAGCTAAAGTGTAGGCCAACCCCACACACCTTTCTGTACCATGAGTGCAGGCGAAGAACATAGAAATTGCTATGATTACACTGTAGGTGAGGGCCCAAAAAAATTGGTGTACCAACAGTACTAATGTACCTCAGTAAAAATTGGCCATGCCCAACCAAGATGGCAGGTGAAACCCATTAATCGCTTTGGTTAATGTGGCTTAAGTGGTAACTAGGCCTGGAGGCAGCCCAGTTTAGCGAAAAATTGGTTCAAGTTAAAGTTCCAACGCTTTTAAGAGCATTGAAATGTATAAAAAAATTTTTAGAAAAATTATATGAGTGAGCCTTGTGGCCCTAAGAAAAATTGCCCGTTCAGCGTGATTACGTGAGGTTTCAGGAGGAGGAGCAGGAGGAGGAGGAGGAATATTATACACAGATTGATGAAGCAGAAATGTCCCCGTTTTGGATGGTGAGAGAGAACTGAGCTTCCATCCGCGGGTGCAGCCTACGTATTGCTTAGGTATCGCTGCTGTCCGCTGGTGGAGAAGAGAAGTCTGGGGAAATCCAGGCTTTGTTCATCTTGATGAGTGTTAGCCTGTCGGCACTGTCGGTTGACAGGCGGGTACGCTTATCTGTGATGATTCCCCCAGCTGCACTAAACACCCTCTCCGACAAGACGCTAGCCGCAGGACAAGCAAGCACCTCCAGGGCATACAGGGCTAGTTCAGGCCACGTGTCCAGCTTTGACACCCAGTAGTTGTAGGTGGCAGAGGCGTCACGGAGGACGGTCGTGCGATCGGCTACGTACTCCCTCACCATCCTTTTACAGTGCTCCCGCCGACTCAGCCTTGACTGGGGAGCGGTGACACAGTCTTGCTGGGGAGCCATAAAGCTGTCCAGGCCCTTAAAGACTGTTGCACTGCCTGGGCTGTACATGCTGCTCGATCTCCGCACCTCCCCTGCTACCTGGCCCTCGCAACTGCGCCTTCTGCCACTAGCGCTGTCGGATGGGAATTTTACCATCAGCTTGTCCGCCAGGGTCCTGTGGTATAGCAACACTCTCGAACCCCTTTCCTCTTCGGGAATGAGAGTGGGAAGGTTCTCCTTATAGCGTGGGTCGAGCAGTGTGTACACCCAGTAATCCGTAGTGGCCAGAATACGTGTAACGCGAGGGTCACGAGAAAGGCATCCTAGCATGAAGTCAGCCATGTGTGCCAGGGTACCTGTACGCAACACATGGCTGTCCGCACTAGGAAGATCACTTTCAGGATCCTCCTCCTCCTCCTCCTCCTAAGGCCATACACGCTGAAATGATGACAGGCAAGCAGCATGGGTACCGTCAGCAGTGGGCCAAGCTGTCTCTTCCCCCTCCTTCTCATCCTCCTCATGCTCCTCCTCCTCCTCCTGAACGCGCTGAGATATAGACAGGAGGGTGCTCTGACTATCCAGCGACATACTGTCTTCCCTCGGCTCTGTTTCCGAGCGCAAAGCAGCTGCCTTTATGGTTTGCAGGGAACTTCTCAAGATGCATAGCAGAGGAATGGTGACGCTAATGATTGCAGCATCGCCGCTCACCACCTGGGTAGACTGCTCAAAGTTTCGAAGGACCTGGCAGATGTCTGCCAACCAGGCCCACTATTCTGAAAAGAATTGAGGAGACTGACTCCCACTGCGCCGCCCATGTTGGAGTTGGTATTCCACTATAGCTCTACGCTGCTCATATAGCCTAGCCAACATGTGGAGCGTAGAGTTCCACCGTGTGGGCACGTCGCACAGCAGTCGGTGCACTGGCAGATTAAACCGATGTTGCAGGGTGCGCAGGGTGGCAGCGTCCGTGTGGGACTTGCGGAAATGTGCGCAGAGCTGGCGCACCTTTTCGAGCAGGTCTGACAAGCGTGGGTAGCTTTTCAGAAAGCGCTGAACCACCAAATTAAAGATGTGGGCCAGGCATGGCACGTGCGTGAGGCTGCCGAGCTGCAGAGCCGCCACCAGGTTACGGCCGTTGTCACACACGACCATGCCCGGTTGGAGGCTCAGCGGCGCAAGCCAACGGTCGGTCTGCTCTGTCAGACCCTGCAGCAGTTCGTGGGCCGTGTGCCTCCTATCTCCTAAGCTGAGTAGTTTCAGCACGGCCTGCTGACGCTTGCCCACCGCTGTGCTGCCACGCCGCGCGACACCGACTGCTGGCGACGTCCTGCTGCTGCTGACACATCTAGATTGCGAGACAGAGGTTGAGGAGGAGGAGGAGGAGGAGGGTGCTTTAGTGGAGGAAGCATACACCGCCGAACATACCACCACCGAGCTGGGGCCCGCAATTCTGGGGGTGGGTAGGACGTGAGCGGTCCCAGGCTCTGACTCTGTCCCAGCCTCCACTAAATTCACCCAATGTGCCGTCAGGGAGATGTAGTGGCCCTGCCCGCCTGTGCTTGTCCACGTGTCCGTAGTTAAGTGGACCTTGCCACTAACCGCATTGGTGAGGGCGCGTACAATGTTGCGGGAGACGTGGTCGTGCAGGGCTGGGACGGCACATCTGGAAAAGTAGTGGCGACTGGGAACTGAGTAGCGCGGGGCCGCCGCCGCCATCATAGCTTTGAAAGCCTCAGTTTCCACAACCCTATACGGCAGCATCTCAAGGCTGATAAATTTGGCTATGTGGACGGTTAACGATTGAGCGTGCGGGTGCGTGGCGGCGTACTTGCGCTTGCGCTCCAACACTTGCGCTAGCGACGGCTGGACTGTGCGGTGCGAGACATTGGTGGATGGGGCCGAGGACAGCGGAGGTGAGGGTGTGGGTGCAGGCCAGGAGACGGTAGTGCCTGTGTCCTGTGAGGGGGGTTGGATCTCAGTGGCAGGTTGGGGCACAGAGGGAGAGGCAGCGGTGCAAACCGGAGGCGGTGAACGGCCTTCGTCCCACCTTGTGGGGTGCTTAGCCATCATATGTCTGCGCATGCTGGTGGTGGTGAGGCTGTTGGTGGTGGCTCCCCGGCTGATCTTGGCGCGACAAAGGTTGCACACCACTGTTTGTCGGTCGTCAGGCGTCTCTGTGAAAAACTGCCAGACCTTAGAGCACCTTGGCCTCTGCAGGGTGGCATGGCGCAAGGGTGCGCTTTGGGAAACAGTTGGTGGATTATTCGGTCTGGCCCTGCCTCCACCCCTGGCCACCGCACTGCCTCTTGCAACCTGCCCTGCTGCTGCCCTTGCCTGCCCCTCTGAAGACCTGTCCTGAGTAGGCGTTGCACACCAGGTGGGGTCAGTCACCTCATCGTCCTGCTGCTCTTCCTCCGAATCCTCTGTGCACTCCTCCCTCGGACTTACTGCCCTTACTACTACCTCACTGCAAGGCAACTGTGTCTCCTAGTCATCGTCCTCCTCACCCACTGAAAGGTCTTGAGACAGTTGGCGGAAGTCCCCAGCCTCTTCCCCCGGACCCCGGGAACTTTCCAATGGTTGTGCATCAGTGACGATAAACTCCTCTGGTGGGAGAGGAACCACTGCTGCCCAATCTGAGCAGGGGCCCGAGAACAGTTCCTGGGAGTCTTCCCGCTCCTGAGCATGTGTCATTGTAGTGGAGTGAGGAGGCTGGGAGGAAGGAGGAGCAGCAGACAGAGGATTCGGATTTGCAGCACTGGACGGCGCAGAAATCTGGGTGGATGATAGCTTCCTCGAAGCACTTTCTGCCATCCACGACAGGACCTGCTCACACTGCTCATTTTCTAATAAAGGTCTCCCGCGTGGACCCATTAATTGGGCGATGAATGTGTGGACGCCAGAAACGTGCCTCTCTCCTAATCGCGCAGCAGTCGGCTGCGACACACCTGGATCAGGAGCTCGGCCTGTGCCCACACCCTCACTTGGGCCTACGCGTCCTCGGCCGCGTCCACGTCCTCTAGGCCTACCACTACCCCTCAGCATGCTCTATTACCAGTGATTTCCAAGCAAGGAAAAAAATTGGCGCAAGCCTGCAGCCAAAATAGAATTTTTTCCCTTGTTTTTCAAAGGACAAGCCACACTGCGTGTATTCAATGAATACTACTAAGTTTAATAACTGTGTTGTGGCCCTGCAAATGTGTCAGAGAACTGCAGTGATGCAAAGTTATTCGCTACAGCAGATCAGAGATTTCCCATGCAGGAAAAAAATTGTCGCAAGCCTGCAGCCAAAATAGAATTTTTTCCCTTGTTTTTCAAAGGACAAGCCACACTGCGTGTATTCAATGAATACTACTAAGTTTAATAACTGTGTTGTGGCCCTGCAAATGTGTCAGAGAACTGCAGTGATGCAAAGTTATTCGCTACAGCAGATCAGGGATTTCCCATGCAGGAAAAAAATTGGCGCAAGCCTGCAGCCAAAATAGAATTTTTTCCCTTGTTTTTCAAAGGACAAGCCACACTGCGTGTATTCAATGAATACTACTAAGTTTAATAACTGTGTTGTGGCCCTGCAAATGTGTCAGAGAACTGCAGTGATGCAAAGTTATTCGCTACAGCAGATCAGGGATTTCCCATGCAGGAAAAAAATTGTCGCAAGCCTGCAGCCAAAATAGAATTTTTTCCCTTGTTTTTCAAAGGACAAGCCACACTGCGTGTATTCAATGAATACTACTAAGTTTAATAACTGTGTTGTGGCCCTGCAAATGTGTCAGAGAACTGCAGTGATGCAAAGTTATTCGCTACAGCAGATCAGGGATTTCCCATGCAGGAAAAAAATTGGCGCAAGCCTGCAGCCAAAATAGAATTTTTTCCCTTGTTTTTCAAAGGACAAGCCACACTGCGTGTATTCAATGAATACTACTAAGTTTAATAACTGTGTTGTGGCCCTGCAAATGTGTCAGAGAACTGCAGTGATGCAAAGTTATTCGCTACAGCAGATCAGGGATTTCCCATGCAGGAAAAAAATTGGCGCAAGCCTGCAGCCAAAATAGAATTTTTTCCCTTGTTTTTCAAAGGACAAGCCACACTGCGTGTATTCAATGAATACTACTAAGTTTAATAACTGTGTTGTGGCCCTGCAAATGTGTCAGAGAACTGCAGTGATGCAAAGTTATTCGCTACAGCAGATCAGGGATTTCCCATGCAGGAAAAAAATTGGCGCAAGCCTGCAGCCAAAATAGAATTTTTTCCCTTGTTTTTCAAAGGACAAGCCACACTGCGTGTATTCAATGAATACTACTAAGTTTAATAACTGTGTTGTGGCCCTGCAAATGTGTCAGAGAACTGCAGTGATGCAAAGTTATTCGCTACAGCAGATCAGGGATTTTCCATGCAGGAAAAAAATTGGCGCAAGCCTGCAGTAAAACGTAGCTGGCTGCGTCTGATTTTTTTTAACGTTCTGCACGCAGCACACACGTACCCAGAGCCCTGAGGACTGTCAGAGGCAGGCGAAATAGAATTTTTTCCCTTGTTTTTCAAAGGAAAAGCCACACTGCGTCTATTCAATGAATAATGTATGTCTTCTGGCCCTGCCTACACAATTCTATCCCTGTAGTATTAATGCCGGGTGCAATGGTCTGCACAGCCGGTTTTGAGAAAAAAAAAAAAAATGCAACACTGCTAACAGCAGCCTGGACAGTACTGCACACGGATAGATGTGGCCCTAGAAAGGACCGTTGGGGTTCTTGAAGCCTACACTCACTGCTAACACTCTCCCTGCTCAACCACCACTTCTGTCCCTATTGCAGGGCGCAATGCTCTGCAGATCCAATTTTGAAAAAAAAAAAAAAAATACAGTGCTAACACAGTACTGCACACTATTAGATGTGGCCCTGAGAAGGACCGTTGGGGTTCTTGAAGCCTACACTAACTCCTAACGCTCTCCCTACAGCAGCTCCAGCACGATAGCACTTTCCCTCAGCTAACTCACAAGGCATCTGAGCCGAGCCGCGGGAGGGGCCGATTTTTATACTCGGGTGACATCAGATCTCCCCAGCCACTCACAGCAGGGGGGTGGTATAGGGCTTGAACGTCACAGGGGGAAGTTGTAATGCCTTCCCTGTCTTTCAATTGGCCAGAAAAGCGCGATAACGTCTCAGAGAGGGAACTGAAAGTAACCATAACATCGCGTGGTACTCGTTACGAGTACCGAGCATCCCGAACACGCTAATATTCGCCCGAGTATCAAGCTCGGACGAGTACGTTCGCTCATCTCTAGTGGGCACTCTAATTTCTTCATATTTCATACTGTCCCGGGGTTGCAGGGGCTCGCCTATGCTGTGGGTGCCCAAAGATTTCCCATTGCGGTGTTTTAGCTATCTGGCACAAATAAACTGAATGACTCGGGTAGGGCGCAGAGTGCAGACGGCTTTTCCATTGCGTTGTTCAGCTATCTGACACATACACCGAATGAATTGTGTGGGGACACATGGATTTCCCATCGCTATGTAATGCACGACACATTGGGTCAACCAGGTGGAGGCTGGGACTGAGCTTGACTCTGGGCCTGCTCACGTGCTTCTCACACAGAGTATTGCGGGTCCTACCTATGTCACAGTTTCTTGGGCTTATTATGCCACCTCCTCCTCCTACTTGGCGTCTGGGGATCATCGTCGGCCGACATGTATTATCTCTCGTGCTACAAATTACCACAGTTATCCGAGATCATGGATTGGAGCGTTCACAGGAAGCGAAACGGATTTCATGAGACTTTCACAGGGTCACTGTATACCTGTGGTGGCTACTTTTGAGACACCTCCTGCTTCAAACCAATCTTTGGTATTAGTATGGGCTGCTGCATTGTGTGGAGATGTGTAGAAGTGCTGGCACCTGAGTCCCCTTTATGCCCACGTTTGCGGCTCCTGACAATTTTGTGACGGAGGTGGCACGGGATTTGAATTATGATCGTACGTCAATTTATCATCAATTCTCAACAGCATTGTGGGCTATGGCCCACACTTTCAAAGAGGGTCGCTGCCTGGCCCTGCCAACCCTCTGCAGTGTGTGTCTCTGGATCCTCCTCATCCAAGATGCACTTATAAATAGACATGGGGGTGGTGTGGCTATCAAGTGAGCGTGTGGCAGGAGGGCAGCTGAACGCTGCGTAGGGAAAAATTTGAGTACGCTGTGGATGCTGGCTCATGCGGATGATTGGACAGCAATGCCAGCATGTAACCCAGGAGAAGAGGCAGCGGTGTCACCACAAGCGGTGATTGGCCTTGGTTGCAGCTAGTCTGGTGCTTAGCTAAGATGTGCTAGTGCGTGTGCCTTGCTAATGATGGTCTGTCCCAACTAAATTGTTAGGTGGGAGACCGCCAGGCTCTTGCCCCCAATTTGGCTTAATAGTGGGACCGGGGTGCCTCAGATGCAGCCATGCATGCTGCCCCTGCCATTCCCTATCCGTGTCTGTGGTGTTTCCATGACTTTCTCATGTTTTCAGGTGTTTCACACAGCCTTCCCCATGCAGAGCATCGGTCAGCTTGAAAAATGCTTGAGTCCCCTATTGACTTCAATGGGATTCGTTACTCGAAATGAGCTCTCGAGCATTACAAAAAGCTTGACTCGAGGAACGAGCACCCGAGCATTTTGGCGCTCGCTTATCTCTAACAAACACATAAAAAGGACTCCAGGACATGATTTTGGATAAGATTGGCTACATTGGCTGTTAAGGGAAAAAAAGCTCCTTAACATATGCAAAAATACATGTAAAATAGTCCTTTTACATGGACAATTAACTTTCAGAATCGATCAGATTCCCATGCTCCTACAGGAATTGGAACAAATCGGCCCGTGTAAATGCATTCAACTACTGAACGAGAATTGTTTAGATATTCAGTTTCTGCATGCAGATGTTTAATGCTCAAGTCTGAGGAAATCTACAAATCGCACACAATTCTGAATGTGATAGGCAGAAGCCTGTCTTTATTAGTGCTGCATCTCATATTATAGTGTTAAGTAAAGCAGAACATATTCTTGAGAAACTGGTGCTGATAACTTAAAGGTTGCCAGTCTTGTCTCAAGTTGGTTAATAATCAAGGTTGTTTAGTACGTCTGCAAAGTTCTCATAATGGAAAGTGACAAAATATGATATAACATACTGAAGCATATAAGATGGATACAAGACACAAAATGGATACATATTTATTGCTCTCACATTTCCCCCCTTATTGTAAATACTTTATGACCCCAGATATATGATCTGTCTCTATTTCTAAAATCGATTCTGTTTGTCCCATTGCCATGGAGATGTCCCTTGATTGTAGGGAGGTCCATGCGGTAACACAACAGTGGCATGGCTACTACCGTGTGATCTAGGATACCAGACAACTGTCATCCAAAAAGCAGGATATCCTATGTTCTGGCCTGATTCTTTTTACTGTTATGTTGTCCCACATGTTGTACATCTTTATTAGGTAATCCATTGGAATCCATAATTTTGGAACCTCCACACACGTACGCTTTGTCCAGGAGGGATAACAGTCTATAGTGGCATTTTTGGGGGCATGAGTCTTACTATTTTGCACAGTTTTGACTGAGAAGAGGGCTAATAAAATGTGTACGTCTTTGATTTTCTATTACTTCTGAAACACCATATGTACAAATTCAGCAATTTCTTAGCTGTAGTTTTTTAAAATTTATTTTATTTGTCAAGCCACGCCTTTAGCTACAAACCAACAAAAACTCCAAAACACCTACCTTTGGTAGCTGTATGTAGTCGATCTGCAGTCACTGAAACAGATAGTCTGGCCTTGAAGTAACAGCAAGGAGGTACTTTGACCAATTTATCTGGGTTGGGACAGGCGCATACTATACATCCCAGTACAAACTGGGCTACAGCAGTGTTAAATCTGGGGACCAGCCAAGCAGAAGACACTATACAACACATTACCTTCTTGGTTAGCTCATAGCTCAGGTGTGACATTGTGGAGTAGAGATTGCAGGGGAGGCACAGGAGATAATCCTTCCTTCAGACCCCATCAGTGTTCTTTTTAATCTACTCTTTTGCCCCTCTTCCTTTTCTCCCTCTGAGTCCTGCCCCTGCAAGTTAAGCAACAGAGAGATATCCACACCCATTTTGTGTGCAACCAGGTTAACAGCCATTACCTCAGTAAAGGAGAGTCAGGCTGCCGTGTCTAATCTCCAGTTCTTTAGAGCCTCAGGTATTACTTCCTTGTGTGAGCCTGAACCTTGATGATAGCCATCTGTTTGGGAAGAGCTAAAGCCTTGTACAACTAAGCAACTGTTTCTGTGTTCTGAATTTGTTTACCCGATAATCCAACAAAATTTCTACTGTGCCACAAGGGTGTGAAACTGAATGCGGTTCCTAAAGCGTACCTGAAGTCCGTGCAAACACTAATAGTCTTACCTTCAGCCAGTATATACACTGCAGCGAGCACCATCAACTCCAGCCTCCTGAGAAGGCTTCCATGGAAGGGAGTGTGTTTTTCCCTACGATTACCAATATTGGTTATCACTGTATAGCCTGTTCTGCTTATCTATCTTCATGATATCTGCAACAATCTCCAAAAAAACCTGAAAATCCGCATTAGCAATTGGCTTACCTTTAACATGCTCAAATGCAATCATGTTGACATAGGACATAATTTTGTTCTGTGGGCTCTAGTGATTTAAAATACAGAGTATTTTCAGGCTGCCTAATGGTTACTGAATCCATTCTTCCCCCTTAGAATCCAACAAAAATGACATAGTAGGATTCAACGTAGTTTTTTTTACCTGTAGCATGAATTGTTACTTCAATGGCTGCCACTTGTGTGGCGCTCAGAGGGTACTGGTAGGATATTCATGAGCTTGTGTCAGCATGTACCTCCTGTGCCCAGAACAAGATGGTTAGGTCAAGACTCTCAGATCTGCTATGTCCAGTACCCATTCCGGAGACCCCATGGCAACAAATTGCCATGGATTTTATCACAGATCTGCCACCTTCCAACAACTGCACCACCATATGGGTGGTGGTTGACCATTTCTCCAAAATATCAAGAAATTAGGACAGTGCTCCACTTAATACAATCAGGTAGAAATAAATACACAATAGGGACTCACCCGGTAACCAGTGGAGTTCCTGCTTAGGATACTCCACTAGCACCTCTACATCTTGATAAGCGTGTAATAAATATGGGTAGGATCTTCCTGTCATACCTCAATCCTGAAGTTAATTAGGAGAGCTGCTGAGTGTTTGTGTCCTCTATAGCCAGAGGACCCAAGAATTAGTAATCGATGAGAATGAAAAAAGCTCTGTGCTCCCAGAAATAGACTACCAAAGACCCTCCATAATGAACAAAGTAAATCTTTTATTCCAATGCAATGCATTTCGATGCCCAAGTCGTGACTTTATTAAGCATCTTGATATCATGATAAAGTTGCGACTTGGGCAACGAAACGTGTTGTATTGGAATAAAAGATTTACTTTGTTCATTACAGAGGGTCTTCGGTAGTCTATTTCTGGGAGCACGGAGCTTTTTTTATTCTCATCATTTCTCCAAAATGGCGCATTTCATGCCTCTACCTGGGCTGCCCTCTGCAGGGCAGCTGGCTGAAAAGTTCATTGAGCACATTTCCACCTACAAGGATTCCCTAAACATATTGTTTCAGACTGAGGAGTTCAGTTTACGTCCAAGTTCTGGAGGTCCTTCTGCAAATTGCTGGGCATATCCTTGGACTTCTCCTCATCCTATCACCCACAATCCAAGGGCCCGGTGGAACGTGTGAATCAAATTCTATCAGGATACCTCTGTCACTTTATTAATGCCCATCAGAATGAGAAAAAACTACTTTTTAGTATACTGGAGGGGCACATGTTAATGCTATAAATGTCAGGTATTTGTTGACATTTTGGTCAAAGTATGGAAACTAGCGGTCCATGTCACGGCTCCCGGCAATACCGCTAGTCCAGTGACATAACCAAACAAAACCATGAGACACAAACCTTTCTTGCAGCCACCACACATAGAACCTGCTCACACAACACAGAGAGAGAAATGAGACCAGAGAAAGCTTAACACACCCCCACCTGGGAAAACAGCTTTTATGTTTACTGACCTAGAGTGACTGGCTGACTGTAGCACAATCCCCCACACCCGAGAAGGGAAAGCTCCAGAGAACCTAAAATACAACAGATCTCAGGAGACAGACGTGACAATACCAAAGTATAAAAGATGAATACAAGACACAAAATGGATATATATATTTACTGCTCCCACAAAGAAAACTGAATGATGTGCCGTTCAGTGTAAACAGCAGTCATTCACTTTTGAACAGCTGTCTGTTTACTGTGAATGAAGGTAAGTGGGGGGTGAATGCTCACCAGCCAGCTCCACCTCCATTCCGGCAGTGCTGTGAGCAATGCCAATGATAATTGCTCTTATGCAACAGCACAGGAGCGAGCATCACTGGGATGAGTGTTGGCGAGCTCATCCCATGTAAAAGGACCAAGGAAGTCCATGGATATGTCAACTATTTGCAATCCACCTGCACCACTTACTTTTATCCTCAGTCATTTCATTGGCTCAAGGTTACTTGATTACTTGAAATTATCATATTAATCTTAACCACTGCCCTATGGAGGCCAAACCTCCTTATAATTTAGGGTTCAAGTTACATAAAGTTTTTCTGCCAGATTCTGAATTATGTGTAAGGTGTTCTACAGCACCCTGTATAAGGATCCATATATGGTGGGACTGCCCTCTTATAGACACACCCAGATAACACCACATTACACAAAATGTGGGTCAGTTGCTCTCCTTTCTATGTTCCCAGCTTTCTATCTATGACCAAAAAAGGTCTTTTAAGACATTTTATAATGGCCATGAGACAGGTTATTGACAGATTTTGGAAACAGAGTGTTTCCATACCAAGAGTGGTTTGGATCGAGGCCCTAGATTCCTTTAGAGATTTGGAATAGTTCAGATTTATAGACCATGATGATACCGATCTCAACCTGCTTTTTATAGTTGGTTATCTAGTGGTACCATATTGTCTTAAGATCCTATGAACTACTCCATAGAAGCCCAGACGACATGAGGGGCTCCACATTCTTCTAATTTTTCTCCTTACTTTGTTTCCAACACTTTCAATCTCCCTGTCTTTTTTCTTGCATTTTTTCCCCTTCTATAACTCTTTTTTGCTGTTTCACTCGATTACAAATACTTGTTATTTTACTTCAACTTTATTATGCTCAATACTGTATCATTGTTTTTATTACTATTGGAAGGACATACTGTACCTCTTTAATCTGGTGTTGAGCTTTACTGTTTGCAAAGTTTGTAAATTCTGTGGACGTGTGACTTTGAATAAATACTTCTAGAACTAAAATCTGTGGATTTACTCTCCACATTAATTCCTTCCATTAAATTTGACACTGATAAGACAGGTTGATGAAACGCTGTTTTGCAGTACTAGAGTCCTGGGTTCAAATCCTACCAAGTGCCACATCTACATGTAGTTTGTATGTTCTGTCTGTGTGACTTTCTTCCTATACTCTAAAAAGATTACAATTGATCGTGAGACCCATGGTGTCACGGCTAGTGACATGGGCCACAACCACAGGGGTTGACTTATTTCAACTTCCTCAATTCTGCAAGGATGTGACCAATGAATATGAATGAACCTGCAATATTACATACTTCCATAACACATGGAAACATGGCCAAATGCAAGTAATGACAATCTGTATACAGCGCTGTGGAATATATCTGTGCTATATAAATGAGCAAGATAAATAACCAGTATATTGGAATTTAAAGATACCTCTTACTAGCAGGGAAATGAGAAATGTGTCAAGATATATTTTGTCCATTTAGAAAAGTTGAATAACCATAAAATACCTGATGGCAGTAATTTAATACTGTAAGAACTGACCACATGCTATCTTCCTCTGCTTCATCATGAACTTCTCTTTCTCTTGTTGCAAGTACTTTTGAAGCTGGCAAGAATGATAACAAGTCTATAGATTCAACTTTCCATATTTTTTCTTTTATGTGAGATGAAAGATGGTGCAGTATCTTAATGGAGATACCACACAAGAAAATGCCTTCTTGAAACACGCTGTGCTTTGCTTTTTAGTTCCCTGGAACTAGATATGAAATCGGAAGTTGCTGTTAAACTTCAGTACCTTGTGGCAAATTATCCAGACTACTATGAAACTGAGTTGGGCGAGCAGCAAATTGGCACTTCTGATATAAACACAGCTAGGAGTTATTTTTTATTACTTTTTCAAAAAGCATTTACACCTAAATAGAAAAAAAACAGTATGTGTATTAGTCATTCATCTGTCCTTACCACATTTTTAACCCTCTTATTCAGACATTTCTAACATATATCTGTTTCAATGAAAGCTGGTCAACATCTCATATGCACTTTTTTACAACTGTAAGGCTACTTTCACATGGATGATTTTAAAGTTGCGCAACTTGCATTGGACAGCACTTGGACATCCTGCCCGTGTGTTGTGCAATGTGCTAACCATAACACAATAGCGTGTTTTTTTTCTCATATGAAAATCAGACTAGAAAAGGACATGCCGTGATTTTTTTAACTCGGACACTAGAGTAAAAAAAAAAAATTGTATGCCTACACCCATTCAAATGAATGGGTGCTCTTTCTGTCTAAATTTCAGACCACTTCTTCAGTATGCACATCAGTTCGAAAAACAGCCCATTTATAAGTTGCCTAACGTGGGTCATCACCAGATTTCTGAATGGAAAATCTGCCTATTTGTGCAGTACTCATAGTATAGGAGCAGAGCAGCACAAAATAAATGGTGGACTTCTCAATGAAACCTGAGGACAGTTGTATGACAACCTTTGGTCACTCTAATTTTGGCCATGCTAGCTTTCAATCAGTCTGTAATGAAAAATATTTTCAGGGACATTACTGATGACTGGAAACTGGGTGTGCATGGTATTTACAAGTGAAGTGATTATTTTGTGATAATGGGCCCTGTCAAACAATGGGATGTAGCAAGTGAACAGTCAGTTCTTGAAGTTGCTGTCCTTGTAGCAGGAAAAAGGCGATGGGTAAGGTTCTGAGCAGCTTTGATAAGGTTTACATTGGGATGCCAAGACAACTGGGCCAGATCCTTTCTTAAATAGCAAATCTTTTGTTCTTAGTATGCAGTGATTAGTACCTGCTAAAAATGGTATTCATGCTGCTCTCTGACTCGGAGTCTGGCCTTTTTCACACTAGCATTTTTACGTGGCTAACTTAGTCGTGATAAAAAATTGCGACCATCCGAAGCATTGGTTTCCAATGTATTCATTCAGAGGAGCGATTTTTAGCCACATAAAAATGTTGTGCCAGGAATAATAGGACACTAGCGACCAAAAACAGCTACCGATATTATACGCTGAAAGAAAAGATTGATTTTGCCCTATCTTTTGCCGAGATACGCTGGAGGCTCCCATAGGCTTCTGTGGGAGCTGAAATAAGGGAGGGGGGGGGGGAGTTTAAGAGCATCCAGCACTGGGAAAAGATTACAGCTGGCTCTATTTATTCATTAGAAGTAATTCCAAAGATTTATGCCGACCAAGGGATTTCCACGTTGCAATTATATTCTTGCTAATACGCCACAGCGTGTGAATGCATGAGAAAATGCTAATTTTGATCGGGACTATTCTTCACTTACATGATTTTTGGCCTCTCTATGAGATCTTGTACAGCAGAACGTCTTCACTACTTCTCCCCGACTCCAGTGCTTGGAGTACAGTGAGTGCTGGCTCCAAGGGAGGGTTGCTCTACTGCTCTAGGTTAGCCATGACCCATATAGGTTGGCAATACTCCTCCAGGTTAGTCACTCCCTCAGAAGGCGACTTCTATCACCCTGTGAAAGGCTCTTTCAGGTTGACATCTCTGTTCATGACTGTTTCGTAAATCTGCCCCAGATTGTTCTTTTACTGCAACTTGAGCTCCGTCTCTTAATCAACCTGCTTTGTGGGGTCTCCTACAGGCTGTCATAGGGAGTAGAGGATGCGCCTACAGTTTAATGTACAGGGTATTTATATACAGACAATACTGAGCATTTTTATTGTACCAGCAAACCAGTAGGGAGATTATTACTGTCCATCAGTATATCTTGGTTGTAGCTTTGATTTATGTTTGCTTGTGGCTGCCATTTAAAGGAGGCAATGGCTGGTACTGTTATAGGGTGCTTTGGCTATCATTGTTATAGACGGCGATGACTGACAGTTATGAAGGGCAGTAGCTCTTAATGTTCTTGAGGGCTTTGGCTGTCATCATAAGGGGTTTGTTATTGATACTGTTGTGGAGGGGCTTTCTTTAGTACTATTAGAGAGATCTAGGGCAATAACTGTTATGGGAAAGCTGTGGCTGACACTTTAAATGGCTTTTAGTGATCATAGTTATAGCGCATTGTGTCATTGCTATGAGGACAGTGTTTATCATTGTTATGGAGGGCTGTACCTGTCACTGTTGTGTGAATGGTGCAAAATGCAAAATTAGTTAGCATCTCTTAACAGAGTGAAATTAATTGCCAGAAACAAATCTACTGTGACTCTAATGCAAAAGCAAACAAAAATATGCAGCAGCACCCTGCAGATGCTACATTATATGAAAACATACAATTTTGTACTATTTTAAATTTTATCATGTCCTAATTTACTGTACTGAATTTAAGGCTCTTAGTGCACATTTTGATCAAATTCTGCAAGCCCACCTGTTCAGATGAGTCCACTCAGATGGATCCCTACACTACGCAGTGTACGTATGCAATAGGAAAATGACAATAATTCTTGGTTCTAGGCTTCCAAAAGGAACTTAGGATAGGTAAGAACCAACTTTATTCTCTACTAATTCTATACTAATTAAAACAGCCTCAGACAGGAGGCAGAAAAACATGACCAAGATGAAGGAAATCACCATCCACACATGTAGAATGCCGAAGACAAAGTTAGTCAGCACCTCCTAACAAAGTGCAGAAAATACAGGGTGATCCAAACAGTGGTCCACTGTTACCTGCTTAATGTTTGCCTCCATGGAATAAAAACTACTTTATCCCCACCTTCCTTTTATTGGACCCTACTGACACCTACGGAGCACCCCACAAATCTCACACGGGCACCAAGAGGTAGGGGTTTCTTCCCTTTGCAGTCTAAACCCCTTTTTTCACAAGAAAGTCTGTATAACTAATACACCTGATGTCAGAATTTCTACGACACTAAATTATACGATTACATGTTAAAAGGTATCTATATCACTCTAACCAAATTACCCAATGCTTTCAGAAAACCTTTTTCCTTTCCCATTTAAGGTGAAAGTAAAGGTTGATGTTCTATAGATGTAAAAATACACAACCAGAAATCCTTGATTCATTGCATTGCAAGAAGTCTTTTGTAATGGAAAGGTGAATGCACTTTATTGACTTTCTGCTATCCTTCTGTAAGCTCTTATCCACTGCAAATGCACAAGACGTATGGCTTCCTGTTATAAAGGCGACACTTACTTAATGAGCAACTATGTCCTACTGTATGAGTCAATATGTATGCCGCAGGGGAGAAAGAGCACATCTCACATAGATAGATAAATAATACAACATGATTTTGGGCCATCTCTATTGACTTTGGATTTTGTTGCTCATGCATTTTATATTTGAGCTGGAATAATTTCGTGTGAGAAATATTTCAGAAAATCTTTTAAGTCAGCCATCAGTCTTTACTAAAATATTCTGCCTTAAAACTTTGCACTTTACTCAGACCAGAAAGCAGAATCACTTTGCGAGAGCTTGAAAAAGATAAACAGTAAAAAAAAAGGAAAGTTAATAGTTAACTGTGATTTGTTGCCATGTTTTATGCTGGTGCCAGGAGATCATTTAGCAAATATAACATTTACAAAGAAAATCATAAAAAAATGATTACCCAAAATGAAATATATGAGTTGGTTTTGTTGCATCAATGTAATGAATATACTGAAATATAATTTTAAAATTCTGAAGGATTTAAAGGTGTATTCCGGGCTTTTTGAAATGTGATTATTCTCAGCAAGAGAAACCAAGTAATCTTGTAGATATGATACCTTTTAATGGCTAACAAAAATACATGATGTTATAGCGAGTTTTCCAATCTACTTAGGGTTCTTCCTTAGGCTTAGGGTGGGATCCCACTGTTGGTAGACTTGGATCCACAGCAGGACAGGTCAGCAGTTATGCCGGACATTTTGCCATTCCTTCGTTGTGGTCCAGAGACTGACAAAGTGGTGAGTCTAACCTTTGAGACTCCATGTGGCACTGTGACCTGGGACTTGACTAAATGTGAGAGTCTGCAAGTGGAGCTTGTGTTGGGCATGGAATTTCCCCATTTTTTCAGCTGTGGGAGGGAAAGGATCCACTGCAGTCTCATACAAAAACTGCAGGTGTGAACAGTGCTCAAGGACTGTCACTTGTGTGCCCAGAGGAGTGGCTGCACTGCCACACATCAACTCAGGGGAGTGAGGAGAGCACTCCAAGGACTGATGAAAGGGGGCAAATGGACTGGAACATTATAATAATGTGGTTTTCTTGCAGAATAAGGGAAAACATGATAATGCAAAGCCATATGGAGTACCTAATATGTCTTTGGTGCAGGTTGGTGCAGAGAAATCTGCACAATATAAACACGTCTAGTAGAAATGCTTATGATGATGAAGTGAAATCTGCACAATGTGAATTGGTGTCTAAAAATGCATGTGTGGGGAATTGCTCAGGCATGGTTAGACTAGATAGTAACCATGAAAAGGTGCTGTGTGGCACACCTAGAGTTAAAGAGATTAACCCCTCAGGTCCTGACCCTTCAGTTCAGCTGCAGGAAGAAGAAAAGTTACTTTCTGCTACTAGAAAAGAGATTGCTGTATTGAAGGGTCAGTGTAGTCAACTCAGGCAGGAGTTAGTAGTAGAGAAACAGAAACCCAAAATGGTGGAAGCAAATGCAAGAAAATGCATCAACTGGTTGGAGGAAGAATTGAATGATAAAATACAGTCTAAAAAAGAAAAATGGAGAATGGAAGTTTCAGATAAGTCAGCTCAAGGAAAGACTGGAAGTTAAGAAAGCTGCTTGCAACCGAGCAGAGAAGCAAGCAGAGGTCTTGAGAGGCATACTGGACTTCAAGGAAGCCCAAGAAGCTCATCAGGAGCAAGTGCTGACCCAGCTACACATAAGCAGGGATGAAAAAATAGAACTATATGAAGCTCAGATCCAGAACCTTAAGCAGACTCATGCGCTAGCTATGAGGGAACTCTCCCAATGGTTAGAGCAAGCTGAAAAAATGAATGAAACCTTGGAAGAGGTCAAAGAGGCTGTGGAAAGCAAGTGTACTGAGCTTACCCATAAGCTGAATGTGCTTTTGCAGGCTAAGCAGGAGTCTGAATGCAAGAGAAATACAGTAGAGATTCAGCTTCAAGAGCTACAAATAAAAATAACTGAAGGTGACAGTATGCAGACTGCATTGTCTGAGCAGGTGAGCAGGCTGCAGGTGGAGCTGGAGGCTCAGAGTGAAGAGTCCCAGAAGCTACTGCAAGAAGAGACGCAGCAGAGGCTTGGTCTCAGTGCAAACCCAAAGACAATGCAAGATGAGAACAATGTGTTCCTCAAGCAGGCAGAGGAAGATGCAGAAGCTAAGAGAAACCTATCAGAGCAGATTGCAACACTTCAGGCTGAGGTGGTGGATCTGGAATATAGACTGGAGAAGAGTGCTGTGTGCTTGGATTCTGTGGAAAAGCAGAAAAGAGAAGTACAAGGAGAATTAGAAGCTACAAGGCAGCCGTTTGAAGAGAAAACAGCCGCCTATGATAAACTTGGAAAGGTTAAAGTAAGTCTTCAGCAGGAGTTAGAAGATGTTACTGTGAAGCTTGGTCACCAACAGGAGCTTGTGTCCAACTTGAAGAAGAAACAGAAGAAGTTTGATCAGTTGCTTAGTGAGGAGAAAACCATCTCTGTTAAGTATGCAGAAGAACATGATCGTGCGGAAGCAGAGGTTTGTGAGAAAGAAACCAAAGTGATCTTGCAGCACACCCTGGAAGAAGCCTTCGAAATGAAGGTTGTGTTAGAAAGACTTAACAAGCAGTTGTGTTCAAGCCTGAACATGGAGGAACAGAAGCAAGAGAGGCTTAAGGATGAGCTTGAGGAACAGTCAGAGGACTTAAAGGGACAGATTGTGATTGTCCAAGCATTGCAAGAAGACCTAGCTCAGGTGAAGCTCCAGCTGTCACAGGTACAAGCAGAGATGGAGAACGTCAAAGCTATGGCGGCAGTGACTGAGAACGCTAGGCAGGAAGCCGAAGATAAAGTGAGAAAGCAATGGCAGGATGAAGCATCCCAGCTACAAAAGAGCTTATATGAGGAAGCTAAAATACATGAAGCTCAAGTCCAGGAGCTTAAACAGAAACAGATAAAACAAATAGTGAATTTGCAGCAGTACATACAGGTTCTACAGCAAGAAAACGAAGATATTAAGGGGTCTGTTGTTGATTGCAAGGCAAATTAAATCAAAATCTAGAAAGGTTTGCAGCCTTTACTCAGAGTTTGTGGTCTGTCCAAAAGGATCGAGACCGAGTTCTAGAAGAATCCAGAACATTGAGTGAGACATTCACAGATGCAATGCAGAAAAAGGAAATGGAGATTGGGGTATTGAAGGAGAAACTTTCTGACACTGAAGAGCTAAAGAGAGAGTTACATGAAGTATGTTGTCTTCTGGAGCAGGAGAGGCAGCAGCAGAATCAGTTGAAAGAGACCTGGCAAGAAGTAAGTGAAAGGTTTGCAGAGTCTCAGGGTTTGATGAAGTGTAAAGAGGCTGAAGTCCAGAGGTTGTACAGAAAACTGACAGACATGATGGTGGCCAACCAGCAGATAGAAGTAGAGGTGACCCGTCTGCAGGAAGAGCTTGCAACGGCAGAATGTGCCAGAAGACAAGCTCAACAGGAGACAGATGAACTCACTAGTGAGACTGCAAGTAGCAGAAGTAAAGATGCTCTAGTTGTGGAGGAAAAGGGATGGTTAGAATACAGCACGGCACAACTAGAGGAAGATGAAGTAACTGGAAGAGTGTTAGTGGTTCTCACTATCTCATATGTGGAGACCATTCAGAGGGGAATAGTTCTCTGTATAGCAAACACAGTCATGGTGGAGAGTGAAAACACATAAGCTGTGCAAGATGCACTCTCAATGAAGGAGTGTGAACATGGCCTGAAAACACAGCAAGAGTTCCTGAACATATACAGGGAAGGTGAGAAAGAGGCCATTGAAGGGTTCTTGGGCCGTTCATCAACTGATCAGAAATATCAACAGTGGCTGAAGGGACTGATTGAGAATGAAATGAATGTATCCTCTGCAGAGAGTGAAAAGACTTCAAGAAAATTGTGCAGAATACTTCTCCAAGAGCTTAGTGTGACTATGGAAAGTTACATGTTGGAGGAAGCGTTTTCCATGCCAGGGCAATGCCAGAAGTACTTAAGGTAGAAGGTTAACGGAGTGGAAGCTTATCATATGACATCACAAAAAGGTGTAAAAGCTCCTGAAGGAATACAGAAGTATGTCTTTAAGAGAGATGCTGTAGCTGCCACCATTCAAGCAGGTGAGGCCCTGCCTGAGCAAGGGAAAGAGATTAGGGAGCAAAATAACAAAGACGGCTGGCAACTTGTGAGTGATGGCTGTCAAATGATGGAGAAGAACGCCATGTCTGCTGAAGATGCAGAAGAGTGTGACCTGTTGGAGCAGATGGAGAGAGAAATGGCTGACCAGTATGGTGCTGGAGCAGAGGCTCCTAAAAAACCTAAGCAAAGTGCTTGTCTTGAATGTACAAGAAGGAAAAGTAAAGATACAGTTTGAGGATGAGTTGCCAGTCCCCGGGAATGCCGAGTGGCACTGGGAAGTTAACCCACACGCTGTGAGGGCGCCAGTGTGAGAGAGATGTGCAGAGACATGATAAGGCTGAAGACAAGAAGAGACAGCTTATCAGACAAATGAAAGAAAATGTTGAGGAACAACATAGGCCCCTTGTTGGAGTTCAGCAAGTATTTGATCCTGGTGGGTCTAAGTTGCTTATGAAAAGACTGATGGTCTTTGTCATGGGGAGGCCTGTAGAGGGCCTCTGAGCACAGTCATTGTGTTTGATTTAGTTAACCTGCACCTGCAAGGGTGCGGCTACAGTTTAAATTTCCCCTCTCTTAGGTCCTTGAAGCTGTGGAGCTTAGGTCCATGTAGGCCTGTGGGGCCTGAGGTCTATGAAGACCTGCTGCGGGTCTGTGAGGGACCTGGAAACACGGAGCAGACAGGGGGTAGTCAGCCCCTCACTCATCGCCTGTCGGGGCGAAGTCACCTTCTTGGAAGATCTGCTGGAAGAAGCGGTTTGCATTGCTGTGTGCACTGTGACAGACAACAGTGTGAAGTCGCATATGATATGCTGGACTGTATGTTACTGAATGCCTAAGCTATGCTGAAATAAAAGCTGGGAGAACCAGCAATTTGGACTTTACCCTGTTTCTGCACATCATTGCTGTGCTGCCACCCTGGGCAGGGGGAAAATAAGCAGGAGATCCCGGGCAAGTAACCCCAACTTGCCACAAGATGCACACTTGTTATTTATTGGCTAGGTAGAGAGGCACACCCTTTATGAAACAACACTGCCCAGCATACACTTACTATTACTTATATTAACTAGCCTTTATTACAAAATGTTTAAAATTGTACTTTAAAGAGTGTTCTTGCACTTTTTTCATTTATAGAATAATCAATTCTAAGCATTTTAAAAACAGGTTTTATTAGCCTATACTGTACATTTTGCTTACAAACCCCCTGTTTTTCTATGCAGCTAGATGAGGCTACGAAATCTGTCTTCACCTAGCTGTATAACAGTAGAGGTTGCTCCATATGTGTCTGCACCTGTTCTCTATAGAAAAGCTACAGACACAACTATTCTGTTCACATATACTTGTCTATTAACAAATGTTTCTATTATATAGAATTTATTTTCAAGAGCCCTGTGCCTTCTGTTTCTCACCATCCCTGCGATTTACTCCTCTCCCTGTCATATGTTGCTGTCCCTGGGAACTATGAAGGAGAAGCCATTCTATTCTGCAGACAGTTTCTCCTCTAACAGTGCTTGCTTTCCGCTAGACTCGATGCATTGACAGAAAGGCTTTTCTCCCTTGAGAAAAGGAAAGAAGTAAAGCACAGAGGTGATGGGACACAGGGTTCTCAAAAATAAATTCTATATAATAGAGATACTTGTTAATAAACTGGTATATGCGAACAGAACAGTTGTGTCTACAGCTGTTCCGTACAGAACAGGGACACACAAATCTGGAGTACCCTCTACTGTTATACAACTTGGTGAAGACTGATTTCTCAGCCCTATCTTCACCTAGCTGTATAGCAAAAGAGGGGTTTCATAAGCAAAAAGCACAAAATAGCCTAATAAAACCTTTTGAGAAAAATGCTTAGAATCCCTTATTCTGTACAAAAATGTGTAGATACTCTTTACATTTCCAAAAAGACAAAAAGAAAATAAAAACAGAATGAAAACTAGAGAGAAATAAATCAAAGCCTAGAGCAAAAGCAAATCTGGGCAGCGGACTTGAGCCAAAGCATGAGAGTTTGCAGAGCTCTAATGTATAATGTATTGAACAATTTAGTAATACAGACATGCAAATGTTATACTTCAGCAATGACCCATAGTAAATGACATTGGTGACTGAAAGTTACGGCATACATAATTTAATTGAGGAGAAAAAAAGGATTAAATATATGTACAGTATGTAGCCTATGTATGTATGCAGACGATGTACTATCATTTCACTGTTCATTTGTGATGAAATGGATGACACATAAGCACATTAAAAAGCTTGAGTCAAATGAATGTTAGATTACCAATATAATAATGAATGTGACCTAGGAGAGGTCTTCTGGAGAAAGAAACTATTAGTCAAGATTAATATGTGCATATTAATTGAGTCAGATTAGGGTTTGTGTTTAGCATTACTTTCATCTAGATCCTGTAGGGTGACATTTAAACATCACGGAATATTAAATGTTGCTTTCATAGATTATCTATTCTTAAGGAGCATTCCTAAAGATAGATTCAATCTATGCAAAATTGCAAAGAAATCCATCTTCATCTCATTTTGCATATGAGAAAGAAATTAATTAAGATATGTGTGACAAAACTATTATGCTTTTATGCTTGTATGCTGCATGATTACAGTATTCTGGGCACATCGTAGCCTTTGACAAGCCTGTAGGATAAGTCCTATTGTTACGGTGGAAATATCTTGCTGATCTTGACTATAGAAAAAGCAGCAGTGGCATTAAAGCTATTTCATTCTTTTAAAGGATGATTGACTGTTTTTCCATACAAACATGGTATACGATCCTTTTCAACATCCAAAATGTCAACACATCTCTTGTTTGGCATTATTCCCTTTGCTTGTCTCTCTCTGGTTAAGCTACTCTTTATGTCCTCTATATTATCACAACCTCATATTGCAAATTATAGTATGGTACTTAGAATTCTAGAAGAGAATTTTATGAATAGCAACATTTTATTGTTTCTCAGCATTGAGAATTCCATTAACTTTGACTATACTCATTAAGGGGGTTGTCCGTGTTATGACATTTTTTAAGTTCTTCAAACATTATCAAATTAAAAAAAAGCTATACTTATCCACTCAATCGCTTACCACTCTGCCACTGCTTAGGGCCTATCCACTCGGCCTTTTTTGGGTTGGAGAGATGATGTGCTGAGTGCTAGAGATGAGCGAACGTGCTCGTTTAGAGCAATTACTCGATCGAGCATCGCTTTATTCGAGTAACTGTCTAATCGGGTGAAAAGATTCGGGGAGGACCGGGCGTGAGCGGGGGGTTGTGGTGGGGAGTGGGGGGGGGGGGGGAAGAGAGAGAGAGAGCTCCCCCCTGTTCCCCCCTGCTAATCCCCGCTCCACCCCGGTGCCCCCCGCATCTTTTCGCCCGAGTAGGCAGTTTCTCTAAAAAGGCGATGCTCGATCGAGTAATTGTCCTAAACGAGCACGTTCGCTCATCTCTACTGAGTACATATATGACCACTGCAGCCAATTACTAGTGTAATTGAAGCAGCGGTGCCGAAGCAGCAGGGGATTGAAGTGGTGATTTTATACTGCAGCTTATTTGTTATTGTCCAACATTCCAAACTTTTCTTAATAGGGTTCAGCTTAAGTTAATGGATGCCCTGTCAACTAGTTAAAAGCTTGTTAGGCTAAACCGCTAAGAGCACAAACTTGCAAAGGCACAGGGAGCCCCTCTATTCTAATGTGTAGTGGTGGCCATATAAATGTTAGTGTATATGCATTAAGATGCATTTACATGTTCAAGTTTCTTGTGCGAGTTCTGTCCAGTTGTGATATGGGCAGAACTCGCGCCTGAAAATAACACATTAAATTCATATGTGTATTATCACGAGCAATTTTTCTCTCACAGTGATGCTGCAAAAATCACTTCTGGTTCTATTTTTGGGTGATTCTTAACAAGGAATCGCCCATTATTTTCTATGGGACCTTTTAAAAAAATCACATTGCACTTGCATGCCATGCAATTTGATTGTGAGTGCAATGTGAGTTTTACAATTGAAACTATTGTAAGCACTGGTGATTTTTTTTCACGGCTTTGAAAAATGCATGTGAAAATCGCAAGTAAATGACTCCGGCCTTTACTCTTACTCGAGAAGTAGCCCTCCTATGGAAACCCTCTAGGTCCTTCTGAAAACAAACTAATAGCTTCTCTAATAG
Organism: Eleutherodactylus coqui; assembly: GCF_035609145.1. Taxonomy (NCBI): domain Eukaryota; kingdom Metazoa; phylum Chordata; class Amphibia; order Anura; family Eleutherodactylidae; genus Eleutherodactylus; species Eleutherodactylus coqui. The sequence goes on along the minus strand of NC_089843.1, from coordinate 111,652,710 downwards.
ATGCAGCCAAAGCCTTAATCCCCTGCTTCTGGCAGCAAAACACACCTCCCACTTTGAAGCAATGGAAAGAAAAGGTCAATCTTCTTTATAATCTGGAAGAATTACACTGTTGTTCTAAAAATACCTATGATAACTTCTTAAAGATATGGTATCCCTGGAAGACCGTGAGCTCCTCTGCCATGTGGGATTAGTGTCCCCCCCTCCATGGTCAATTGAGACTTCCCCCCCAACACTTGCTCAGGCTCATAAAATCACCCATACCTTCATACCCCCCCACCTCTCTTTCCTCCCCCCCTCCTCTTTACCACCCCTCCTTCCCCTCCCTATTCTATCTTCCCTTCTTAGTCCCCTTGCTGTTCATTCGATCGTTATTCCCTTAACATCTACTCTTTGTTATTACATGGGCCTCTTCTTATGGGAACCATAAAGCTCGCTGTTTTCAAGAGTCCCTCCCTTCATGCATAGTTAGTTTGTGATTATGCTATCCCTTGACCTACGTACAAGAGCGTTCTAATGTATCCACTTTCAGTCTGTTCCTTTTTTATGCTCTGTCCAACGTTGGATTCTGAATAGTCTTGTATTGTAAAAACCTGAATAAAACTGATTTAAAAAAAAAAAAATAAATAAATAATTGTGACTCCGGAAAAAAAAGAAAAAAAAAAAAAACTAAATAGATGCGATGTGTTTGTTAAGCAAAAATGCATTGTGTTCACATCCAGAATTACACGTTTAAGGGCGACTTCAGATAACCGTTTTTACGCATGGTTTTGTGTGGCATTGCCAAAGAATAGAGCATGTTGTTTTCAATGTGTTTATTCTCAACGTTTTCGCTCATGCAAAAAAAAGTGACATGCTCTACTTTTGTGCGCATTTGCGCACTTAAGGCTCCATAGGAGTCTATGGGGGTGCAGAAATGATCCCTTTGAAATTTTGCAATGAACTGTGCAATGTCGTGGGGAAATCAGTTAAACTGGGAAATAATTAAGCTGCACAGGCTTTTCATTGCGATGTGAGTGATTCTCAGCAATGCAGAAACTACCGTAAAATGCACTGAAGTGCGCAATAGCGCGGCCTTCAAAGCACAGAAAGTCTCACCATCACAAGCACCTGAAGCTGCCCTAAGAGTTTGGTATCGGTCCGAATTTCTCAGACCAATATTGTAGATCGATGGGCTAGATGTAAAGGGCACAGTGCTAGCAAAAGCACAGGGGTCCCTTTGATCTAATGATCAATGGTGGTTATGTTAATTTTTGAACTCTGTCTTTGACAAATTGAAACCTTATAATTGACACGTTAATTCTATGTTCCTCTGCTCACAGAGATGACAGTCTATTAAAGGGGTTGTACACTATCTATTATAAAAAAGCCTATGGGCTTTTCTTGCACCACACTTTGACCCCTTTGCAGGACCTTTGGGGGATGATTTTGGTGTCATTAGATTTGTGACATCTTCACCACTGCCGTAAAATCATAAAGTTTGAGTTTGATACAGTGAGTGACCTGTCAGGCAAGGTCAAAGTTCCTATGTTAAGTCTAGCTATGCTGTTGTGCTTCAGCCAACAGTGCCGCTATGGAGAGTCAGGGCTCATTTACACAGGCGAGTGTGATATTAAGCTGTGATCGATCCATGGCCAGATATTGCCCTCGTAATCCATGTGGAAATCCCTGGATGAGAAGAGTTTTCACACGGAAATAGCCTTGCAACACTGCGTGGCTGAAGGAATCCCCTGGCGCACATGTGAATGAAACCATTTTATGTTTGCGTAACGTCAATCTATTTAGGAATACATGCCCACTTTATTCAAAAAATCTCTCCACAGGCAGTGGGTGCTTGCAGCAGCTCAGCTTCATTCACTCAATGGAGCTGTGTGACAATACCAAGCACAACTCCAGGACAGATTTGGCACTGCTTCTGGAAGAAAGCAGCTTTTTTCCCCCTGTACAATACTTTTAACTTGTACCAGCTTTAATGCTGTAACACTCAACAGTTAGTCTGTATATAAGCTTCTTTAAAACATCTTGCATATTAACTTTAAACTATTTTGATGATTTATGGTTTGGAATCTTTTCAAACCCCCTTCAATATGCTAACAACAAATGCAATATAGATGCAAAAGGAAAGACCAGTTTATCAACATTGTCAGTGCTTGCAAATGCTTTGTCCATAGGTAGACTCACCTATTCAGTGACAGGAGTAGTGATAGCAACCCTTATCGTCCCCACAATCCAGGATAAATTTCCATTCGTCACTGTGTAAGTGCCTGTGATTGCTTCTGGCGTGGGTCCTGGAGACTCAACTAAAAGTGGGGTCTATTGAGGTTCTACGATTGTTTTACTACATGGAACGACATAGTGGTAGGAGTTGATCTTCCTCACTCTTCTTCCTCACTCAAAGCTGAATGAGTAAAAAATCATAGTGTGTCTACATATCCATGTAGGTTTACTGTCTCTTCATATCCTATTATAATAGAACAATTGTTTTAAATATTAGAACAATAGAATATTTATTTTCTTCCTTTTCCCTCTTTTTTGTAAATGTTTTCTACTTTAACGAGACACTTGGTAGTAGTGTGAGTAGGAACCACATATTTTGTACTTGTAAATTATATGTATTTTCCAATTTTTTATTTCTTTTCAATATATTAATCAGCTCTATTCACAATCATTAATGCCCCCTTTTTTCCCGTGTTAAAAAAATAAAAACAATATACAATATGTAAAATAAACAATAACATAGAAAACTCACACAAAATATTCATCTCACTAGGGGGTGATTTATTTAGCATGGTGTTTCATGCACCATCTTGAAACCAATGTACAATGGAGTTTAGATGTGTCAAATTTTTTAAAAGGTGCACACATCTTTAAAAATTTAGGATAACTTTTGAGTGTCATGCTAGAAACAGAAATGCAAGCTTGCTATGAGAAGGCACAGAATTGCACTATACTTTATGCTAATTTCCAGTGTAAATTGTAGGAAATCTCTCAGATCAATGATGGTCCAACCTAATCCCACCCCTTTTCAAATGTGGAAAAAGAAGTATGAATTTGCGAATCTTAGTGTGAAAAATGTGTAGCCCGAAATTTTCAACTTTTCTATGCCAGAAAGCTGCTATAAATTCTTTAATAAATTTCTCTGATACTCTGGCTGCTCGTGATATGAAGAAATGCAGATGATCACAGAAATCGGAATGACAGATCCTTGCAACAGTGAGAAAGTTTGCAATACCTTGTATACACTGTCATTGAAGGGATCATTGGCAGTAATGTGCTTCCCTTATAGACAAATTGGAAAATAACAACCATGAAAGGAGTTACAGTTTGACTTAAATCAGTCCTATTTTTGTAAAAAGACTTCATGGGATATTCATAAAAGCCCTAGGAAATAGTTAACAAGCTTAAAAAATTTAGAATTGAGTTTAGCTCTTTAATTATAGATCGCCTTCAGTGTGGTCTTATATCAAATAAAAAAAATGCAAATATTGCTGAAGCCCATCCTAACATCCCCTTAATCAAATAGGATGCTGGCTAGAAACACAACTCTAGTCCCTTGTAGTTTGTATATATTTATATGTAGCAATACTGTGATGTGCACCAAAACGTATTTTCATAAATGCAAAAATGTAACCATGTCTAGCTTAACTTTCCCGGCAGGATTCCACACTTTCATATTAATCTTCTTTCTGGTGACAGTTGTCACTGCCTGTATTGAATAAGGCTTGATGTACCTGAAGGGAAGTGATAAGAACGCTCAGGGTTTAATTAAATGCTTTTTTTCTGCGGAAAAAAAAATAATCTGACAGTTGACAGCTAAGTGGAGCAACCCCTTAGCACTGCTTGCCTGTGCTCACACTATACCGGCACCTAGACAGCAGACTGCAACAATCTGCGTTGTTCAGAAGACGACCTCTCGAGCGGTTTAGTAAAATATAATTTCAACTGACCTACTTCATGCTCTTATTAAATAAAATAATCCAGCCAATGTTCAAAGTAGCTTTGTAATATGCCACAAAATCATATTTAGTTGATTCTCATTTCAGCATGTGGGAATCATGACAGATCCATCTGAGCTGAACAAACTAAATGATAACCTGAAGCCACTATCACCCTTTTTTAGATGAATTAAGTCAATTTAAGGAAATGCCAAAACATGTTTCTAGTACAGTACCTGGTAAAAGATTCTAAATAAAAAGCATGTACACAGTTTATACAGTTGGTACAGCAACTTTACGAATAGAAATATTCCTCAGGCTGGTGTCACACAGGTTTTTGTTCTAAAACACAACGTTTTTGGAGTTTTGGCCTTAGGCATTTTTTCACCTTTTTGTGACAAGAAACGACCAGATGTTTGTTGTAGGTCAATAGGGAATTATGAAATTCCTTTTTTTTGTGGAATTTTTATCCACTGTTTTCGTGAATTTTATGGGTCCATTGCAGTTTTTGATAAATCGCAGGGTGCTCTAGGTATGGGTGTTTTTTTTCTAGGGGTTTCACATAATCTTCTCCATAGGAAAAAAATACCCAGAAAAATTGTGTTGGAGTAAAAAATGCCACCGCAAAAAACACCTTTAAAATAGCAAGTATCATTGATTAAATCTTTGTAGATACTCCACTCCTCTGCAAAGAAAACACACCAATGCTGGCTGTGTGTCTGCAGCTAAAGTACTGAGGAAGGGGCGTGACGGCCCTTAAAATGTGTCTAATATTAAATGCTGGGTTAATTCTTAACAAAAACAGCGAAGTTGAGCTTTAAAACACATCTCGTGTCTCTTTGAGGTAAAAGGGATTGCACCTACAATCACATTTTTTCCTACATTCATTGTTATGATCTAGGAATCTAGCTCTTCAACAGTTCTAGGTCGTCTTTGACAGATTTTTTGTTTCCTAATGAGCCAAATGTTTTGTATTGTTGAAACGTCTTGACTGCAGGCATTCGAGTCCAGCACCAGGACTCGTGTTCTGCAAAGCCTTGCTATTGTGAAGAATATATTCTCTTGTTATAAAATTCAAGGCTTTCCCTCAAAGAGACATTGTTTGGATAGTGGTTTCCAAAAAGAATTCAATTTTTTTATTCATCTTACCATAGAACAGTTTTCTATTTTGCCTTAGTCCATTTTAAATGGGCTTTGGTCCAGAGAAGTTGCCATCTTTCTTGGATTCTGTTGGTATATGGCTTCTTCTATGCATGAAACAGCTTCAGCTTGCATTTGTGGATTGCACGGTGCACTGTGTTCACAGTCAATGATTTCTGGAAGTATTTCTGAGCCCATGCAATGATTTGTATTACACTATCATGCCTGTTTTTGATGCAGTGCCACCTGAGGACCAGTAGATCTCGGGCATCCAATACCCACTGTCAGCCTTGTCCCTTGTGAACATGAATTTCTCCAGATTCTCAGAATATTTTGATGATACTATGCACTGTAGATACTTGCTTCTGAGAGACTTTAACATGCCGTTTTTTATACACAGTTATGAGCTTAAAAACTAAAGATCAATTTTTTAATGAGTTAATTTTTTTAATGAAATGGAAAAATGTCTTGCTTTCAATTTTTGATAAGTGCTCTATGTTCTAGTGTGAACAAAACATGGTTATATGAGAGCTCCAAATCATTACATTCTTTTTTTCTTCATATTTATTTACATTTCACACAGCATCCCAACTTTTTTGGAATTAGGGTTTGGTTGGGAGGAACAGAAGGTAGAATTAATCTGGTCAATTTCCGGAGCTTTAAAAGCTTTAATACTTAAGTGTTTGATTTGATTTCTTTATTGTGCAATCTTAAGGGTATTTTTTAGGACTTTGATAGTGACAGCACCACATCACCTTCATTGTTAACCAGTTACAGATTTGTACATTGTATGGCAGCTGTACTAGGTATTGCAGCTCAGTCCAATTCACATATATGAGACTGAGAAGCAGTGAGCTGCAGTACAAGGCACAGGGGCTACAAAATGTACAAAGGTAAACAATGAAGGGGACTCATTATGATTTATAGCTGGGATTAAATAAAAATTTCTGTTAAGAAAAAATGTTCCTGCTTTGCTCTGATAGAATCCTTTTTCTGTTCTTAGTCCTCAGACAAAAAATGATTGCATATCTCTGTAATAGAGAATTCTCTTTAGCACATTTGAGTAGTTGACAATGGGAAGCAGCGCTGTGATGCTTTTTGGTTAGTTGGAAGTAAGTGTTCACATGGGCCTACCAGACAGACCTTGGGTACTAAATATGGAGCACTGGGGCCTACCTTAGGCAGAAAGATAGTCTGTGGAAACCTCCAATAAAATTCCCAAAAGCAGAGGTATCATGTTGGGAGTTGGTGTGGAGGCAAGCTACCAGGATTCGGACACATTTTCTTGCGGAGAACTTTTATTAATGACAAACAGTAGATTAGCAGAGATCAGTAGAGGATTCAGGAGGGTCATAATGGTAGTTGCTTTCAAGAATAGTGTTCACAAAATTGCTCTCGTGGCTTACAGCCTTAATTGCTCCCAAATGGTCCTGGTATAGGATCCACTTTTCTCACAGATCACAGCACTTCTCACTCTCAACACTTGCAAAATCCAGCTGCATCACACAGAACACACCTCAGCAGTGTCTTATATAGGCTGTAATTTTGGCTGCCCAATTTCAACTCCACTTACCACTTTCTGTGAGATCACGCTCCTGTTTCTGAGACCATGGCCTTTATCTCAAACATGTTAAAACATAGTGAGCAGTTAGGTGTTTAGTGACCCCTATTACAAGTTTCTGTTTAATATTGTTATTGAAGTACTCATTTTGTGGTTTTCAGATTAAATACATATAGCACCAATTAATGCATAGCTGTATATTTTTATTAATAAATACAAGTTTGGGGAAAAATTTTAAGAATGCTAGCACTTTGCAAAACACATGGACTTTTTCTCTGGAGTTCCAAAAAAACTGGAGTAACAGACAAAAATGCAGCACAGAAAACCAACGATAGCATGAAGTGGAATAAAATAAGAACATCAGTATCTTTGCCTATAAGGGGTACCTCCACTCCTTACATCATGGCCACTTTTCATCTTCATGTGTCCTTGCAGCAACTTTTTATACTTTATGGAATGGCCCACCCTACTATACCATTCTGCATATACTACTAGTATTATTTTTGAGGGCTCAGTGACTGACAGTTAGAAGACGGCCATATCTCTCCAGCGCTGATCACAGAATACATGACCAGCAATGGAGCCAGTCACATCTCTTCCTCCTGGCGCTGCAGAGAGACGTCCGTCTTCAGGTACGTCCGTCTGCTGGCTGCAGTCACACGGGCGCATCGGCCCATGTGACTGAGCCCTTACACTGTGCAGTATCAATTGTAACAGTAGTTTCTCCCACTGTCAAGCACCCACAGCTTACCATAGACAAAGCAGTCCACAGGTTTGTATATGACAATCAGTCTTTTTGGGGAACATAGTGCAAGTTTAATTATACAATTCACAGACACGATAGGTATATAACTCCGCTGGAATGTGCAGCAGGGATAGTTGATACTTCTCTTGCTACAATCATGCTCATTAGGGCTAGCCTCAAGAGGAACTACTTACAGTCAAATCATTCTGCAACATTTTTCCTGTGGAAGTAGCTGACAAGGAACCCCGTAGTTCTATCACAACAGAAAGGAACATCAACTTCCACCAATCAACAATGATGTTAAAATCACCTGCCTAATATTGTGTAGGCCCCCTTTGTGTCACCAAAATAATTCTGACTATGGACTCCACAAGACCACTGAAGATGTCCCGTGATGTCTAGTGCCAGGATGTTAGCATAAAATCCTGCAAATCCTGTTATTTGTTGGGTGGGTCTCCATAGATCAGACTTGTTTTTCCAGCACATTGTCAGAGTGTGCATGCTAGGACTTGTTGTTCTACAGGTTTCCAGGAGCACACCTTCACAGGTGTGGAATAATTGTGCTGGCGGGATGTGGATTTCTCCAGCCTGCCAATCTGTACTGGTCTACTGTATATAAATATATATATATATACCAGCTCTTCTGCATAAAGATGCTGGTATCCCTTCACTCAGAGCAGGGTGTTATGCATGTTGTCTGAAGTGTTTCTCTATCCTTCACTGAGAACGGTCTGGACATCTGTTGTCTCTGTATGCACTTTATGCTGACCCCCTCTCCCTTCCCCTTTCACAGGTAGGGCCTCCAGATGTCTGATGTCTCATATGGTCAGATGGGTGATTCGTGACACTGTACCCTGTATGTCAGCATGGTGGCTGACTTTCTTTCTTTTCCCTTGGTGTAAGGATACTTGGGACAGCTACTGTTTGATATCTGTTTGCATGAGAGTTCTGAATGGAGTCTTTTTCTGTGGTGTGAACAGCGACATGTTCTGTGTCTGTGCAGGTGGCTGCACATGTGGTGTGAACAGTCCTGTTCAGTGTGCATTGGTGTGAAAAGTGACATGTTCAGTGTCTGTGCAGGTGGCCAGACATGTGGTGTGAACAATCCTGTTCAGTATGCATTGGTTTGAACAGTGATTTGCTCTGGATGTCTGTGCAGGGGGCCAGACATGTAGTGTGAACTGTCCTGTTCTGAGTTACATGCAGTTCCTGGTGTATTGGTGTGAACTGTGTCCTATCCTTCTGTGGATCATTTACCATCTCTGGGTGAGTTAGGTCCTTAGGTCCCAGTGCAGGGCTGTCCTTATCGGGACGATTGCCCTGCTTGCAGGCAGGTTTCCTGGGGGTAGTTCTCTGTGGCACACATGTTGCCAAATGACCACTCCACTCATGCTACTAATCTGTCATTCAAAACTCATCCAACAGGTCTCAAGGGCTAGATGTCCATAGTAATTCATTAATTCATAAAAAAGCTGTTCTGCCTGTAATCAGCCTACATGACCAAAAAAGGAGCCTATCAGCTTGGGGTAATGATTTTCAGTTGGAATTTTCCCCTATATCAGTGCTTTCTTTCATTTTTTGCAAAAATTGTTTATATATTTATCCCCAACAAACATTAAAAGGTAGCATCAAGCATCATTAGAGCCTCGTGTGGCGCAGAGTGTAAGCTCTCGCTCACGACCTGAAGGTGGCAAGTTCAATCCCCTTAGGTTCAGGTAGGCGGCTCAAGGTTGACTCAGCCTTCCATCCTTCCAAGGTCAGTAAAATTAATACCCAGCTTGGTGGGGGGGGGGGTAATAAAATAAAAAATTGCCTGAAAGCACTGCGGAATAAGTTGGCGCTATACAAATAACAAGGTTTTTTTTATATCAGCTATTTCAAATACACAAAATACCCAGGGGAAGCCAACGTTGAGTTCCCGTCGTTGTCTCATTCTCTCTGCTTGCGCAGCTCGGCACTCCTCTTCGCTATTATAAATTCAAGAATGTACTGTGATTTCATAGGACTTAAATTTGGACTTTGTTAAGTCAAGATTTTGCCACTTTGTGAAAACGTTGCTGTGGAACCTCCACAGATGATTGATAAAAAAAGTGTGCATTTTACAATGCAGACTTGTGTGTTTGAGAGAGTTAGCTTTGGCCGCTTCTATGGATGTAGATGATGTGAGGGATGAAGTTTCTTGTAGATGCTGTGGTGATGATGAGTTAGTGTAGTTACATAGTCTATGAGGACAGAGTTATTTTGATAACACACCGCACCATGTCTGGCTAAGATGTATATATATTAGATACATCTATCTCAATTTTGGCTGTTAAAACAAAGTTAATCGGCTTTACATCATCTTGGCTGCTGTATTTTTTATGAACATATTATTACTAGTAAAATTACTGATGAAGTATTTATACTTATTATAGTCGGGTTGAGACATAAAAAACTTTTGTTAACTAAAGATTTTAATTATTCATGTCCCTAATAACCAGAACTGACAAGGCCATATGCATAATATTGACCTCCAATACCTTTGTACACATATTTTAAAAATAGATGCTCATATTCATGCTTCTTTTACAGCAAGCATCTTTTTTGCCCATTAAAAATTAATAGTACCTATTACAGAGACGAAAGCCTAGGTTGTACTCCCCTGGGAGGTAATTACAAGAGAGTTGAACTGACTACTAAATATGCATTTTCTGGGTATTTTATTGTACAGTATAACATATTTACTGCTGAACTTAAAGAAAAATATGTCATATGCCTTTTGTTGATGGGAAGGGGTAGAGCTTGACTGAAAGAGATTTTGAAATGATAGCACTGACATACTTAATATAATTCAGCATTAAACTCCTGCAATTATACATTTTTAATGAAAAGTGTGAACTGTTATCTTCACCTTTTTTGAGGTCTTTTAATATTCATATGGCTATGTTCACAAACTGTTTATGTTAAGCAGAGCACCTAGTGCATTCACCAAACATATCCATAGGGCCCCATAGATGCCAAAGGAGTGTTCTTGCCCTTCCCCTCTTGTGTATTCCTTATCTTCCCCTGTTAGTCTTGATTTCATTTTGATACAAACTTTTGTTAAGCCTGCCATACACCTGATATCAATACACCACAATGCGGCAAATCAATTGTCCATGAGATCATTCAAACGAATGATCCCACTACTTACATTACATATTCTATAGTATGGAAGGCATTAAGATAAATAAATAATCATACTCCCCTCCTTAAGTGTCTCCCTGTGCAGCACAGGAGTCCTGGTCACTGCCACTCCGCACCCAGAAGTTGGTAGTGGTCACATGAATGGCATATATACGGTTCCTGGTCACATGATCACTGTTATTCAATGGATAATAATGATCATGTGAAGTAAAAAAAAAGTAAAAAAAAAGGGTAAAAAAAAGAAAAAAAAGTTTTAAAAATTAAAATTTTATCTCCTCTCATGGATCATATCCAGGAGGGAGGATGAAATTACGTACCTAAAGCCCCAGGCTTTATCCATAGACCTTACCATGGCTTCTGCGCACGCGCCTGTCACCACAATGGCGGACGTATGAGCAAAAGCCGCGGATTAGCGGGGGAATGTAAAATCACCCTCCTCCTGGTTACAAAACATAGCAGAGAGCCTGGAGATTTCACGGGGTGCCGTGGTATGCAGCTCCTGGTCATGTGATCGCTGCTATCCAATTGATAACGGCAATCACGTAAAAGTAAAAAAAGTTAGTTTCACCTCCCATTACGCATCAGATCAGTGAGGGGAGGTGAAATTACTTACCTAAGGGTGATGTCCCATGATGGGATCATTATCCACAGACCTTTCCTCAACTTCGGCACATGCGCCTGTTGGCAAAATGGCAGACGCAAGTGCAGAAGCTGGGGACGGCCCTGGGAAATTTAAAGTCTCCTTGCTCCTGGCTTCTAAAGGTAGCTGAGAGCCTGGAGCAGTGACCAAGGGCCACGTGTGAGCTGTCTAGGGTCACGTGATCCCAGTTATTAAATGGATAATGGCGATCATGTAAAAGTTAAGAACAGTTGAACTTCAATGCTCCTTTCGGTTTGGGCTTTGTTGTGCGTACGGACGTAAGATTAGGGCCACAATGGGTATATAACACAAGACAAATGGGTATCCATTTTGGGGTGAAAGTCTTCATTCATATTTGTGCTGTACAAAAAAAAACCATTTTTTAAAATGACAGAATTGCCAAAAAATGAAAATCGCAATTCTTTTCTTCTGCTTTGCTGAGATTCATTCAAAAGCTATGGGGTCAAAATACACAGTACACCACTAGATGAATTTGTTAAGGGGTCTAGTTTTCAAAAAGGGGTCATTTGTGGGGGTTCTCTATCCTCTTGGCCGCTCAAGGGGTCTACAAGTGTTCAATGGGGCTTAAAATACCTTCAGACAAAATGACTGTTCTGATAGCCATCAGCTACTCCTTTCAGTTTGGGCCTTGTTGTGCGTATGGACATAAGATTAGGGCTACAATGGGTATGTTTCTGAACACAGGACAAACAGGGTATCTATTTTGGGGTGTAAATCCTCATTTTCATGTGCACTATAAAAAAAAATGTCTTTAAAATGACATTTGTAAAAATAGGAAATTGTATTTTTTCTCCTCTAAATTGCATTATTTCTGAAAAGAAACTGTGGGGTCAAAATACCCATGACCCCCCTCAGTGAATACATCAAGGGGTGTAGTTTTAAAAATGGGGTCATTTGTGGGGGTATCTATTATTCTGACACCTATGAGCCTTTGCAATCTTGGCTTGGTGTAGGAAAACAAAGTGTTCCTCAAAATGTTGAAAAGTAATGTTAAATTTGTATGTCTCCTAAATGGTTAAAGAAAAAACTAAAGTTTTTCAAATGTGCATACAGAATAAAGTAAACAGATGAAAATATATATCTTAGCCAAAATTTGTACAGTATGTTTGCACATATTTGAAATATTAAAGTTGAATATGTAAAAAAATACATTTTTTCCAAAATTTTCCAAATTTTGGCGCTCTTAAAAAATATACACAAATTCAATTGGTCTATTTTTACCACATAAATGAAGTACAATATGTGGTGAAAAAACAATGTCAGAATCACTTGGATATGCAAAACCTTTACGGAGTTATTCTATGTTAAAATGACACATGTCGGATTTCCAAAATTTGTCTTCATCACTAAGACGCAAACAGGCTTCGTCGCTAACGGGTTAAAATGCAATAAAAACAATTATTAAAAGAAAAAGAAGTCTAGGGGGAAGGAATTGATGTTTTTTCCCATAGGAATAGGGGAATAAATAAATGTCAGTCAGACAGCTCTGCCAGTTCCTGGATGGATCACATGGCAGAAAATGGATAGGGAAATTTAGTCAGTCTTGGAGGTTTCACTAACTTTAACTTTCATATTAAGCCAATTATTGTAGAAATTAATTTACATAGGGAACCTAAATGCATTCATATGTTGGACAAAATAACAACTGTGAAAAGACAGATTTAACATGTTCATAAGTAAATACAGTACAATGTAGGAAAGCATCTATAGTAAATGGGAGTCTTTTTCACTTACATCAAATGCTTTAGGAACTCCACTATTGTACACTTAGACGTTTTCTATGGATTCTGAAATATATCCACTAAAATACAAACATAATGACTGATGACTTACTTCACAGTTTTTCAACCTAATAAATATTGTTTGCAACTTTTTCATTTCTTCTAAGCCATTTGTTCCCTCCAGAGAACATCTCTTTTCTTTTTCTTTGGTAGAAGACACACATAGTATATATATACATATATCACTAAAAAGGAATTGTCTGTTTGCAACAGGAATAAATTGTTTGAGAATGGATAATTTATTTGTGCTGGCTTGACAGTATACAAGGATTTTTGATGCAGAAGGTAATGTGCACTGTGCACTCAACAAATTCATTTCCCAGCTTCTCATGAAGAAGAATAGAGTAATGAAATATATCTAAACAGCTCAACTTTACTTTAAAATAAATAACAAAAAATGCACCAATATACAGTATAACATTCATTGAGCTTCCCTCCTTTGCAGTTATATTTGTTCACACGTGGAGGAAAGCTGAGTAACAACAAATATGTTTACTATTACATTTCTGCTAGAGATTGTCACATGACAAATCTGCCTTGTTAGTAGAGATAAATCATCTCTCTGTTTTGGGTTATCACTAGAGATGAGTGAGCACCAAAATGCTCGGGTGCTCGATACTCGAGTCAAACTTCCCGCGATGCTCGAGGGTTCGTTTCGAGTAACGAACCCTATTGAAGTCAATGGGCGACCCGAGCATTTTTGTATGGGACCTATGCTCCGCTAAGGTTTTCATTTGTGAAAATCTGGGAAATTCAAGAAAGTGATGGGAACGACACAGAAACGGATAGGGCAGGCGAGGGGCTACATGTTGGGCTGCATCTCAAGTTCACAGGTCCCACTATTAAGCCACAATAGCGGCAAGAGTGGTCCCCCCCCAACAATTTTTACTTCTGAAAAACCCTCATTAGCAAGGCATACCTTAGCTAAGCACCACACTACCTCCAACAAAGCACAATCACTGCCTGCATGACACTCCGCTGCCACTTCTCCTGGGTAACATGCTGCCCAACCGCCCATTTCAGTAATAGTAGCAGTCAAGACAGGCCCCAGTAACAATTCCAAAGCAGCAGTATAGGGGGAGCACAGTATTAGTTCCATTTCAGTAGTAGTTGCAGTCTAGACAGGCCCCAGTAACATATCACTAGCAGCAGTATAGGGGGAGCACAATATTAGTTCCATTTGAGTAGTAGTAGCAGTCTAGACAGGCCCCAGTAACATATCACTAGCAGCAGTATAGGGGGAGCACAGTATTAGTTCCATTTCTGTAGTAGTAGCAGTCTAGACAGGCCCCAGTAACATATCACTAGCAGCAGTATAGGGGGAGCACAGTATTAGTTCCATTTCAGTAATAGTAGCAGTCTAGACAGGCCCCAGTAACAATTCCAAAGCAGCAGTATAGGGGGAGCACAATATTAGTTCCATTTGAGTAGTAGTAGCAGTCTAGACAGGCCCCAGTAACAATTCCAAAGCAGCAGTATAGGGGGAGCACAGTATTAGTTCCATTTCAGTAGTTGTAGCAGTCTAGACAGGCCCCAGTAACATATCACTAGCAGCAGTATAGGGGGAGCACAATATTAGTTCCATTTGAGTAGTAGTAGCAGTCTAGACAGGCCCCAGTAACATATCACTAGCAGCAGTATAGGGGGAGCACAGTATTAGTTCCATTTCTGTAGTAGTAGCAGTCTAGACAGGCCCCAGTAACATATCACTAGCAGCAGTATAGGGGGAGCACAGTATTAGTTCCATTTCAGTAGTTGTAGCAGTCTAGACAGGCCCCAGTAACAATTCCAAAGCAGCAGTATAGGGGGAGCACAATATTAGTTCCATTTGAGTAGTAGTAGCAGTCTAGACAGGTCCCAGTAACATATCACTAGCAGCAGCATAGGGGGAGCACAGTATTAGTTCCATTTCAGTAGTTGTAGCAGTCTAGACAGGCCCCAGTAACAATTCCAAAGCAGCAGTATAGGGGGAGCACAGTATTAGTTCAATTTCAGTAGTAGTTGCAGTCTAGACAGGCCCCAGTAACATATCACTAGCAGCAGTATAGGGGGAGCACAATATTAGTTCCATTTGAGTAGTAGTAGCAGTCTAGACAGGCCCCAGTAACATATCACTAGCAGCAGTATAGGGGGAGCACAGTATTAGTTCCATTTCTGTAGTAGTAGCAGTCTAGACAGGTCCCAGTAACATATCACTAGCAGCAGTATAGGGGGAGCACAGTATTAGTTCCATTTCAGTAATAGTAGCAGTCTAGACAGGCCCCAGTAACATATCACTAGCAGCAGTATAGGGGGAGCACAGTATTAGTTCCATTTCAGTAGTTGTAGCAGTCTAGACAGGCCCCAGTAACAATTCCAAAGCAGCAGTATAGGGGGAGCACAGTATTAGTTCCATTTCAGTAGTACTAGCAGTCTAGACAGGCCCCAGTAACAATTCCAAAGCAGCAGTATAGGGGGAGCACAGTATTAGTTCCATTTCAGTAGTAGTTGCAGTCTAGACAGGCCCCAGTAACATATCACTAGCAGCAGTCTAGGGGGAGCACAGTATTAGTTCCATTTCAGTAGTTGTAGCAGTGTAGACAGGCCCCAGTAACAATTCCAAAGCAGCAGTATAGGGGGAGCACAGTATTAGTTCCATTTCAGTAGTACTAGCAGTCTAGACAGGCCCCAGTAACATATCACTAGCAGCAGTATAGGGGGAGCACAGTCTTAGTTCCATTTCAGTAATAGTAGCAGTCAAGACAGGCCCCAGTAACAATTCAGAAGCAGCAGTATAGGGGGAGCACAGTATTAGTTCCATTTCAGTAGTAGTAGCAGTCAAGACAGGCCCCAGTAACATATCACTAGCAGCAGTATAGGGGGAGCACAGTCTTAGTTCCATTTCAGTAATAGTAGCGGTCAAGACAGGCCACAGTAACATTCCCGTTGCAGCAGTTTAGGAAGATAACAGTCTCTTTCACATTTCAGTAGTTGCAGTATAGACAAGGCCCCAGTTACATTTATGTAGCAAAGGTGTAGGCCAACCCCACACACCTTGCTTTACCATGAGTGCAGGCGAAGCCCATAAAAATTATTAGGATTACACTGTAGGCGAGGGCCCAAAAAAATTGTGTACCAACAGTACTAATGTACCTCAGAAAAATTGCCCATGCCCAACCAAGAGGGCAGGTGAAACCCATTAATCGCTTTGGTTACTGTGGCTTAATTTGTAAGTAGGCCTGGAGGCAGCCAAGTTAAAATAAAAATTGGTTCAGGTGCAAGTTTCAACACTTTAATGAGAATTAAAACGTATAAACATTGTTTACAAAAGTAATATGACTGAGCCTTGTGGGCCTAAGAAAAATTGCCCGTTCGGCGTGATTACGTCAGGTTTCAGGAGGAGGAGCAGGAGGAGGAGGATGAATATAATACACAGATTGAGGAAGCTAAAAGGTCCCCGTTTTTTATGCTGATAGAGAACGATGCTTCCATCCGCGGGTGCAGCCTACGTATTGTTTAGCTACCGCTGCTTTCCGCTGGTGGAGAAGAGAAGTCTGGGGAAATCCAGGCTTTGTTCATCTTTATGAGTGTAAACCTGTCGGCACTGTCAGCTTATCTGCGATGATTCCCCCAGCCGCACTAAACACCCTCTCTGACAAGACGCTAGCCGCAGGGCAAGCAAGCACCTCCAGGGCATACAGCGCGAGTTCAGGCCACGTGTCCAGCTTCGACACCCAGTAGTTGTACGGAGCAGAGGCGTCACCGAGGATGGTCGTGCGATCCGCTACGTACTCCCTCACCATCCTTTTACAGTGCTCCCGCCGACTCAGCCTTGACTGGGGACCAGTGACACAGTCTTGCTGGGGAGCCATAAAGCTGTCAAAGGCCTTGGAGAGTGTTCCCCTGCCTGCGCTGTACATGCTGCCTGATCTCTGCGCCTCCCCTGCTACCTGGCCCTCGGAACTGCGCCTTCGGCCACTAGCGCTGTCGGATGGGAATTTTACCATCAGTTTGTCCACCAGGGTCCTGTGGTATAGCATCACTCTCGAACCCCTTTCCTCTTCGGGTATGAGAGTGGAAAGGTTCTCCTTATACCATGGGTCGAGCAGTGTGTACACCCAGTAATCCGTAGTGGCCAGAATGCTTCTAAAGCTAGGGTCACGAGAAAGGCATCCTAACATGAAGTCAGCCATGTGTGCCAGGGTACCTGTACGCAACACATGGCTGTCCTCACTAGGAAGATCACTTTCAGGATCCTCCTCTTCCTCCTCCTCCTCCTCAGGCCATACACGCTGAAAGGATGACAGGCAAGCAGCATGGGTACCCTCAGCTGTGGGCCAAGCTGTCTCTTCCCCCTCCTCCTCATGCTCCTCCCCCTCCTCCTCCTCCAAAACGCTCTGAGATATAGACATGAGGGTGTTCTGACTATCCAGTGACTAACTGTCTTCCCCCGCCTCCGTTTCCGAGCGCAAAGCGTCTGCCTTTATGCTTTGCAGGGAACTTCTCAAGAGGCATAGCAGAGGAATGGTGACGCTAATGATTGCAGCATCACCGCTCACCATCTGGGTAGACTCCTCAAAGTTTCCAAGGACCTGGCAGATGTCTGCCAACCAGGCCCACTCTTCTGTAAAGAATTGAGGAGGCTGACTCCCACTACGCCGCCCATGTTGGAGTTGGTATTCCACTATAGCTCTACGCTGCTCATAGAGCCTGGCCAACATGTGGAGCGTAGAGTTCCACCGTGTGGGCACGTCGCACAGCAGTCGGTGCACTGGCAAATTAAACCGATGTTGCAGGGTCCGCAGGGTGGCAGCGTCCGTGTTGGACTTGCAGAAATGTGCGCTGACCCGACGCACCTTTCCGAGCAGGTCTGACAAGCGTGGGTAGCTTTTCAGAAACTGCTGAACCACCAAATTAAAGATGTGGGCCAGGCATGGCACGTGCGTGAGGCTGCCGAGCTGCAGAGCCGCCACCAGGTTACGCCCGTTGTCACACACAACCATGCCCGGTTGGAGGCTCAGCGGCGAAAGCCAGCAGTCGGTCTGCTCTGTCAGACCGTGCAGCAGTTCATGGGCCGTGTGCCTCTTCTCTCCTAAGCTGAGTTGTTTCAGCACGGCCTGCTAACGCTTGGCCACCGCTGTGCTGCCACGCCGCGCGACACCGACTGCTGGCGACGTGCTGCTGCTGACATATCTTGATTGCGAGTCAGAGGTTGCGTAGGAGGAGGAGGAGGGTCGTTTAGTGGAGGAAGCATACACCGCCGCAGATACCAGCACCGAGCTCGGGCCCGCAATTCTGGGGGTGGGTAGGACGTGAGCGGTCCCAGGCTCTGACTCGGTCCCAGCCTCCACTAAATTCACCCAATGTGCCGTCAGGGAGATATAGTGGCCCTTCCCGCCTGTGCTTGTCCACATGTCCGTTGTTAAGTGGACCTTGCCAGTAACCGCGTTGGTGAGGGCGCGTACAATGTTGCGGGAGACGTGGTCGTGCAGGGCTGGGACGGCACATCGGGAAAAGTAGTGGCGACTAGGAACCGAGTAGCGCGTGGACGCCGCCGCCATCATGTTTTTGAAAGCCTCTGTTTCCACAAGCCTATACGGCAGCATCTCCAGGCTGATCAATTTGGCTATGTGCACGTTTAACGCTTGAGCGTGCGGGTGCGTGGCGGTGTACTTGCGCTTGCGCTCAAACACTTGCGCTAGCGACGGCTGGACGGTGCGCTAAGAGACATTGCTGGATGGGGCCGAGGACAGCGGAGGTGAGGGTGTGGGTGCAGGCCGGTCGTCTGCACTCTCAGTGAAAAACTGCCACACCTTTGAGCACCTCGGCCTCTGCAGGGTGGCATGGCGCGAGGGGGTGCTTTGGGAAACAGTTGGTGGATTATTCGGTCTGGCCCTGCCTCTACCCCTGGCCACCGCACTGCCTCTTCCAACCTTCCCTGCTGCTGCACTTGCCTCCCCCTCTGAAGACCTGTCCTCAGTAGGCTTAGCAAACCAGGTGGAGTCAGTTACCTCATCGTCCAGCTGCTCTTCCTCCGAATCCTCTGTGCGCTCCTCCCTCGGACTTACTGCCCTTACTACTACCTCACTGATAGACAACTGTGTCTCATCGTCATCGTCCTCCTCACCCACTGAAAGCTCTTGAGACAGTTGCCGGAAGTCCCCAGCCTCATCCCCCAGACCCCGGGAACTTTCCAAAGGTTGGGCATCGGTCACGACAAACTCCTCCGGTGGGAGAGGAACCATTGCTGCCCAATCTGGGCAGGGGCCCGAGAACAGTTCCTGGGAGTCTGCCTGCTCCTCAGAATGTCTCATTTTCATGGAGTGAGGAGGCTGAGAGGAAGGAGGAGCAGCAGCCAGAGGATTCAGAGTTGCCGCTGTGGACGGCGTAGAAGACTGGGTGGTCGATAGATTGCTGGATGCACTTTCTGCCATCCATGACAGGACCTGCTCACACTGCTCAGTTTCTAATAAAGGTCTACCGCGTGGACCCATTAATTGTGAGATGAATCTGGGGACCCCAGAAACTTGCCTCTCTCCTAATCCCGCAGCAGTCGGCTGCGATACACCTGGACCAGGAGCTCAGCCTGTGCCCACACCCTGACTTTGGCAACCGCGTCCTCGCCCGCATCCACATCCACATCCTCTAGGCCTACCCCTACCCCTCAGCATGGTGTATTACGAGTAGAGAAGAAACAGAATGCTGTAATTAAATGTGCCGCTTATTGGCCTGTGGTTGGAGGCTGACTTTGCTTACGGAACGCACAGCAGAGCCAGGAAACAATTATGCGCAAGTCTGTTGTGAGACCTAGGTGCGTATGACTGAGCTACTGGAATTCACAGCGCAGAACCAGTCAAGTGGCCAAAGGCCAGTGCTAGGCCTTAAGTATTTTGCTTCAATTTTTTAAAATGATGAGGTGAAAAACCAGATAGACACCGTATGCAGTGTATACATGTATACTCTTTCCCGCTGGCGGGATGACGGCGATCATGTAACGGACACAGCAGAGCCAGGAAACAATTAGGCGCAAGCCTGTAGTGAGACCTAGGTGCGTATGAGTGAGCTACTGGAATTCACAGCGCAGAACCAGTCAAGTGGCCAAAGGCCAGTGGTAGGGCTTAAGTATTTTGCTTCAATTTTTTAAAATGGTGAGATGTAAAACCAGACAGACACCGTATGCAGTGTATACATGTATACTCTTTCCCGCTGGCGGGATGACGGCGATCATGTAACGGACACAGCAGAGCCAGGAAACAATTATGCGCAAGCCTGTAGTGAGACCTAGGTGCGTATGACTGAGCTACTGGAATTCACAGCGAAGAACCAGTCAAGTGGCCAAAGGGCAGTGGTAGGCCTTAAGTATTTTGCTTCAATTTTTTAAAATGGTGAGGTGAAAAACCAGACAGACACCGTATGCAGCGTATATATGTATACTCTTTCCCTCTGGCGGGATGACGGCGATCATGTAACGGACACAGCAGAGCCAGGAAACAATTATGCGCAAGCCTGTAGTGAGACCTAGGTGCGTATGACTGAGCTACTGGAATTCACAGCGTAGAACCAGTCAAGTGGCCAAAGGCCAGTAGTAGGCCTTAAGTATTTTGCGTCAATATTTTAAAATGGTGAGGTGAAAAACCAGACAGACACCATATGCGGCGTATATATGTATACTCTTTCCCTCTGGCGGGATGACGGCGATCATGTAACGGACACAGCAGAGCCAGGAAACAATTATGCGCAAGCCTGCTGTAACGCTTAGCTGGGTAATAATGAGTGACTACTACCCCCAGCAGACACGCAGTAAACTGTACACGATCACAGGCTTGGCTGGGTAATAATGAGCGACTACTACCCCCAGCAGACATGCAGTAAACTGAAGACGGTCACAGGCAGCCCAAATAAAGTATTTTTTTCCAATTTTTGGGAAAAAGCCCACTGCCTATATATATAGCCTGTATATGGATTTCCCTGTTGGAGGATGACTGTGGTTATTGAAAGCACAGTGCAGCCAGAAAAAATTATGCGCAAGGCTGGGTATTAATGAGCGACTACTACTCCCAGGAGACACGCAGTAAACTGAAGACAGTCACAGGCAGCCCAAATATAGTATTTTTTTCCAATTTTTGGGAAAAAGCCCACTGCCTATATAGCCTGTATATGGATTTCCCTGTTGGAGGATGACTGTGGTTATTAAAAGCACAGTGCAGCCAGACAAAATTATGCGCAAGGCTGCAGTAACACCTAGCTGGGTAATAGTGAGCGACTACTACCCCCAGCAGACACGCAGTAAACTGAACACGGTCACAGGCAGCCCAAAAATTTTTTTTCCAAATTTTTTGAAAAAGTCCACTGCCTATATAGCCAGTATATCTCTTTCCCTGTACCACTGTCCCTGCCTCACCAGTACTGCCCCTATACTCAGTAAAATGACTGCAGACTGAGGACGCTATGGTCTGCACGCCCGATATACAAAAAAAAAATGTGCAAAACTTCTAAAAGCAGCCTCAACAGTACTGCACACAGTCAGATGTGGCCATAAGAAGGACCGTTGGGGTTCTTGAAGATGAAGATAACAGCCTAACACTTTCCCTATAGCAGCTACAGCAAGATGGCACTTTCCCTAATGTCTCTCAGCGTGCATCTGTGGCGAGCCGCGGCCGGCCCCAGTTTATATACTCGGGTGTCACCTGATCTCCCCAGCCACTCACTGCGGGGGGGTGGGATAGGGCTTGAACGTCGCAGGGGGAAGTTGTAATGCCTTCCCTGTGTTTCTATTGGCCAGAAAACGGTGCAAACTTTTCTGGGAAGAAAATGGAAGTGACTCGAACACCGCGTGGTGCTCGTCTCGAGTAACGAGCATCTCAAGTACCCTAATACTCGAACGAGCATCAAGTTTGGACGAGTACGCTTGCTCATGTCTAGTTATCACTGATTTTTGGTCTGAGGTTCTGATTTACATGTAGTTTTGCCTTTTGATTTTAATTGTATTTTCACACTATAAAAATACTAGGCACATGTACTGTAGATCATATCAAGTAATTTGGAAAAAAAACATCTCTTAGGCCGCCTGCAGACGAGCGGGTCGGATCCGGCAGCGAGAAATCTCGCCGCGCGATCCGACCCCAGAGCCTGCAGGGACGAGCGCGTACTCACCCACGCCTGGCGGCCCCGGCTCTTTGATGTGCCGGCTGCCGCGCAGCCGGCGCATGCGCAGACCGGAGCCGGCGGCCAGGTGAGTGCGTGCACCGCAGAAAATTAGAACATGCCGCGGTTTGTTTGCCGCGCGAGATTTCGCGCGGCCAGACCGCGGCCGTCTGCATAGGAGTGCGTATTGTAATGCACTCCTATGCAGACTTTCAGCGGCGGAAACCCCGCGGGAAATCCCGCGGCGGGATTTCCGCTCGTCTGCAGGCGGCCTTAATAGAGGAGATACCAACCTAGATACCCTCTAGACCAGTGTTTTCCAACTCCAGTCCTCATGGAACACCAACAGGTCATGTTTTCAGGATCTCTTATGGTAAGAGTACCTGTGGTAATGTTTGAGGCACCGACAATAATTACATCACCTGTGCGATACTGGGGAAATCCTGAAAGCATGACCTGTTGGGGCTCCATGAGGACTGGAGTAGGGAAACACTGCTTTAGACCATGGGTGCGCAACCTTTTCTGGTCTGAGGGCCACACTGTTATATTGAACCACTCCCAGAGGCCTGAATAAAATGTAAATGGTATTTCCATCTGAGACATTTATCGCATATCAAAAATATATGCCATAAGTGTCTGAAAGGCCCAGGTTTTATTTCCAGGACTGCTACCTATTGGGAGAATGGAGGTCCACTTCTGCTCCAGCTACCACTCCACAGATGGAGGCCATGCACACATTTTGCTTTCTTCATTGTAGATTATGGGTTTTGTGGTAACAGCTTAGCACTTGAAAATACCCATGAACTACAGTGGAGAGCCTGGCATGAATAGACAGCCACCTCTTAAACTCACATACTTTTTTTTTGGAGTGCCAAACAGTGATCAAGAGACCATATTCTTCTGCTATGGTGGACTTAGAGATGGGTACACAGTGCAGCATTATCAGTTACCTATCCTGGCTCTTGAGCTATCTGCTACTCCTCTTGGCTCTGATATCGAAACTTTATGTGAGCAGTCACACATAGATAAGAATTTGTGTTCAGATGATTGAGGTTAACACAGAATGGCATTCATGTAGGCCATGCTGTAGACTCTGCATCCTGAGCCTTTCTTTGTGCAATGATAATGCATATACCAATGTTTCCCAACTCCAGTTCTCACGGACCCCAACAGGCCATGTTTTCAGGATCTTCTATAGTAAGAACACCTGTAGCAATATCTGAGGCACCGACAATAATTACATCTTGTGGGCAATACGTTGGACATCCTGAAAAGATGACCTGTTGGGGTGCCCTGAGGACTGGAGTTGAGAAACACTGGCCTATACAGAGCTTACATAATGCCACCATTCAGTGTATAAATAATGCTGTCATGTTGTATATAAATAATGCAGTCATAAAGTGCCTACATAATGCCACCATACTGCCAATGTCCTCTCTAAGCCGTGGCAGCTATTGAGGGAATGTGGTTAGGGATCTGGGAAATCTGAAAATCGAATATTTCAAATGGTGAGTTGAGGTGCAAAAAAAAAAAACACACACAAAACTCTGCATGGTTTTACTATACTTTTTGATGCACTTGCAGTTTTTGCCACAATGAAAATGACAGCAGATTGTAACAACCATCCTAAAGCCCTAAAAAAGGCAAAATAAAAAATCACATTTACCATCTATTGGCTAAATGGGGAACAATAGAAATGTGAAAGAAACAATGTTTATAGTGTCAGCATTTCTCATTAAAAAAAAAGAATGTTATTAGAATATATCCATAGAAAGGAAAAGTGCTCACACGTGCAAACAGGGAACTACGCGTTTCAGCAAAAAACTAAACCTTAATCATGTGCTAAACTAGTAGGTCCCTGCTCGCACATGTGAGTGTTTTTACCTTTTTATGGATATATTCTATTAAAGTGCTGGAGCTATAAACATTGTTTTTTCCACATTTCTATAGTTCCCCATTCAGCCAATGGATGGTAAAGGGCTTTATGATAGTTTCACACCACAAACATAAAATGCATATTGCAAATGTTGCAAGCATTTAGCTAAACTAAGTTTTCTCAATTGTTGAATTATAAGTCCTAGCATCCCCTACTAATTAAAGAAGCAATTTAAGTTTTCTATCCTTATATATACACAACCTTATAATACTCAGCTAATAAAGATACACCATAACTGCTACAGAAAATCATTAAAAAAACATCACCTGCATAATACATATGTCAGCTACTGCAGAACCGGAGACTATACATGTCTGCTGGCGCAGAACATCATAATACACTAGTCAGCTGCTGTAGAACATCACACCACTGCTGCTGCGGAACTTCATATTACTCAAGTCTACAGCTGTAGTACATCATAATCTATATCTCTGCTGCTGCGAAACCTCATAAAACACAAGTCCACTGCTGCATAATAGTATATTACATGCTTCAGATACTGCAGAACATTACACTACATTGCTCACATCGCTTTTATTTCCACACCAAACCACCATGAAAGCTTGGCCTGATACATTACATGGGGATTTGATGTGGAAAAAAAGTGACACAAGTAACTTAACGTATAAAGTCACAATTTCATTTTGATTCGGCACAGTACTCTTGGTCTGTCTGTGTGAGTTAGAGAGGAGTCAGAAAAGGGTAGTATTACTAGTCAGTAACTAACTTACAATCAGTAGTACTACTTACCCCTCTCTGACTCCTCCTTAACCCTTTGCAATCCAATTTTGGATTCAGGGTTTCCTAGGGGGCTTTCTCTTTCTGCCATTATACAATGGCACCATCTGCTGGCTAGAGCCAGTACTGTGGTGTGTGACATGCTGGAGAGGCCCCCGACAACAGAGTGGCCAGTAATATACAGTAAGAATTCCCTGCCGGACGTCTTCCGATATCAGAGCTGTACAGCTTTCAATCATAATGTCTTCAGACAGTGGTTTGGAAAGGGTTAAGGCTAGTTTCACATGGGCATTTTACAGCTATTAATCGCCTATAATATAGATGAGTGTTCCGGCTTAATCACAAGTCTATAGGATCTATGATACTTGAGTTTTGTGTTGTCCGGGACACTTGGCCATAGTACAGGCGCATAAATGCATCCTTAATACGCTCTGGTCAAACTCTCAGATAGAGGACAAATATATAACTACTGTTCTATATACTGTCTTTATATCAGTGAGTTAGAGAAACATTAGACGCAAGTAGTAGTACTGTAGAATTAGATCTATGCTGGCTTCTCGTTCTGTGTAAATGCTCCCCACTCAGTGCTTTACATGGAAGACAAAGTGTTGGGCACGAAGCCAGCATCAGGCAGCAAACTCTGCCTGTGTAAACGCTCTGCACGAGCACTATCGAGCTTAGCAGTGTGACGTCAGTGCTCATGCAGTCATTTACCCGACTGTCATCTTGTGTAAAAGTCCCTGAAACAATTCTATTGGCTGCTGGTCACCACATCCAAGCCACAGCTAAAAAGAAAGGTGGCCAGGATTACAAAAACACATGAGCTTGCTATGTTATTCTGTTTCCATTACTCACATTACTATAAAGGTCTCTGCACTATGTTGTTTTTGTACCTTGTGACTTATAAAAACAGTGTAACGGCAAGCTTTGTGGTCAGTATTTTTGGTAATGCCATTCACTTCCTGCAACAAACTCCCCACCATCCACAGCTTTTTCATGGTTAAATCTCTAAATCTGCTAGCTCTCACAGAAACGTGGATACAGCAGTCTGACACGGCCTCCCCTGCTGCATTGTCTTACAACGGCCTGCAGTTTCCCCATACCCCAAGACCAGAAAACAGGCGTGGCAATGGAGTCGGTGCTCTACTCTCCACTCAATGCACCTTCCAGGTCATCCCCCCTGTACCCTCACTCACTTTCCCATCGTTTGAAGTACAAAATCTATGACTTTTCTGTCCAATGTCTATGCGAGTACCAGTTATCTACTGCCCCCCCCCCCCAAGTCCTCCTCGCCTGCTTCTGGATCACTTTGCCACCTGACTCCCCCACTTCCTATTTATGCAAAATCCCAACCCTCATCTTAGGTAACTTTAACATCCCCACCAACGACCCCATTTGCCTCTCAGCTACTATCGCTCACTTCTTCCCTTGGTCTCTCACAACCTTTCCCACTCACAGAGATAGCAATACTCTTGATCTGGTCTTCCTCTGTCTCTGCTCTGCTTCCTACTTCACTAACTCCCCTCTCCTGCTCTCATACCAGAACCTCCTCTCTTTCTCTGTCAAGCTACCTAGCATCTCTCCAGAATCACCTACCTACCATGCATACAGGAACCTTCAGGACGCTCACACCCACAACTTTGCTGAGTTTCTACAGTCTTCACTGTCCCCTATCTCTCTCCTCTCCTGCTCCAACCTGGCTGACTCACATTACAACACCACTCTTAACCCCTTAAGGACATGGCCTATTTTGGCGTTGAAGAACAAACGATTTTTGGTATTTTTTCATCTCCATTTTTCAAAAGACATAACTTTTTTATTTTTCCGTCGACGCGGCCGTATGAGGGCTTGTTCTTTGCGTGGCAAACTGTAGTTTTTATTGGTACCATTTTTGGTTACATAGACTACATTGTAAAACTTTTATTATTTTTTTTTATGATCGTAGGGAGAAAAAAACGCATCAATTCTGCCATAGATTTTTTATTTTTTTATAGTGTTAATTATGCAGCATAAATGACACACTACATTTTTTTCTGCGAGACGGTATGGTTACAATGATACCAAAATTCTTATATTTTTTTTAGGTTTTTCCACTTTTCCACAGTAAAAACCCTTTTTTTGGAAATTATTGTTTTTTTCTAAAATCACCGCATTCAAAGTCCAATAACTTTTTTATTTTTCCATGGACGGAGCTCTCTGAGGGCTTATTTTTTGCGAGACGAGCTGTAGTTTTTATTGGTACTATTTTGGGGTACACACGTTTTTTTAATCACTTTTATTGCGTTTTTTGGGAGGTAAAATGCTAAAAATTAGCATTTTGCCTCAGTTTTTTAGCATTTTTTTAACGCTCTTTGCCGTGCAAGATAAAAAGCATGTTCAATTTATTGGACACGTCGTTACAGACGCGTCGATACCAAATATGTGGGATTTTTAGTTTTTTAAAATCTTTTTTATGCTAATATGAGAAAAAGCATTAAAAAGGGTTTTTTTAACATTTTTTTAACATTTTTATATTTTGTACTTTATTTTTCTCTTATTTTTACACCACTTGTGTCCCTCTTGGGGACTTTTACTACAGCACTAATGATCACTGCGATAAGACATGGCAGGACCACTCTCCTGCCATGCCTTATCGCTTATTACAGCGATCTTAGGCAATGGCAATACAGGACACCGGTATCTGGCATCCTGCTGCCACAGCAACCAGCTGGGCTCTTGCGATGTTATCGCGAGAGCCGGCTGGAGACACAGAGGGAGCGCGCTCCCTCTGTGAACCCTTTCCCTGCTGGGATCTACATAGATCGCGGCAGGGAAGGGGTTAACAGCGGGGGGGGGGGCGCATCTGCTGTCACTAGTAGCTGGCTTCTTCCCTATGACGTAAGGGTACATCATTTTGCGGGAAGTACCCTGCTCCCATGACGTTTCCCTACGTTATGGGGAGGGAGGGGGTTAAGCATGCTTTGGATGAAGCGGCATCCCCTGTGACCAAAGCCATCCGATGTGGACCTCGGCCACCTTAGTTCATGCCTCAAATATGCTTCATCTGGCGGTGCTCTAGATGTGCTGAATGGCTGTTGAGAAAGTTGAAAATTTACTTCAAAATTATGCTCAGAACCTACAACCTTGCCCTCCACCATGCTAAACAAGTCTACTTCACCTCTCTCATCTTCTCACAATCTCACAACCCAAAATGACTCTTTGACACTTTCTCCCATCTCAGCACTATATCCAACCTCTCTCTGACCTCTGGCATTTTCCCCTCCTCATTCAAACATGCTATCAGATCCCCACTGCTAAAGAAACAGACTATTGACTCAACCGATGCTGCCAACTACACACCCATCTCAAATCTCCCCTTCATCTCCAAACTATTAGAATGCCTAGTTTATTCCCACCGTATAAGCTATTGTTGGGGGTCTGTCAACGCAGACCAGTGCGAATGTTGCCTGAGTCCAAATTCAAAGGAGAATTATAATGAGTACTCATAGGTGAGAACCATAATAAGCCACTACACACAGACAGTCTAGAGAATCAGAATGAGTTCTAGTTTATTGTTGAACATTGCTGGTTATATGCAAGATGAAAAGAAGGCGTTTCCAAATGTTACCTGATACTTAGTTTCAAAGTACTTGACCAAGTCCTCATTCCAACAAGTTACAATATGGCTGTAAATCAAAAGCCTTCTAAACAAAAGGTATCAGCAAAACTGTGTGAAGTGGACATCAAACAGTTACATATGATCGTAAAGATGACTCCATACTGTCTGAGTACGTACTTAATTACACCTCTTCCCAGACCAGGATGTAATGTTAAAGTCTATTGTGTTACATTTTATCTTGTCTCCAAGTCGGATTTGCACATCAAAGAGGGGGCATTGGTTCTAGTTTGCACATAGAACTGGTTTTAGCCACCTACTTAGTATTCAGTACATTCTGATCAAGAGTTCAGAATTGTGATCAAAATGGCTGAATGAAATCTAATTAATCATACATTTAGTATTTTAAAATCATCATCCAAATATACTTTTTGACATATGATTCTATATCCAAATTCTATTAGCAACTTCCGGAATGTTTTACATATTTTTCATTTCCATATTACATAACATTATGCAACCAAATAACTAATGTCACATTTATTACACTGTTTCCTTATCTTTCTTATGTTAGGTTATTAAAAATATGATTGACCCCTATCACTATCTATCAGAAACTCTCTTCTTCACACCCTACAGTCTGGCTTCCGCTCTCTACACTCGACAGAAACCAACCTTACAACAAGAGTGTCAAACGACCTCCTGACAGCCAAATCGAGGAGCGAATACTCCCTACTGATCCCTCTCTATCTCTCCACAGCATTTAATACTGTTGCCCACAAACTCCTCCTCACTATGCTTCATTCCATTGGACTAAAGGACACTGCTCTCTCTTGGTTCTCCTCCTAATTATCCGACTGCTCCTTCAGCATCTCCTTTGCTGGCTGCATCTCCCCTCCTCTTTCCCTTGGTGTTG
The DNA here is from genome assembly GCF_035609145.1 of Eleutherodactylus coqui. Classification (NCBI taxonomy): domain Eukaryota; kingdom Metazoa; phylum Chordata; class Amphibia; order Anura; family Eleutherodactylidae; genus Eleutherodactylus; species Eleutherodactylus coqui. The sequence goes on along the minus strand of NC_089843.1, from coordinate 111,623,417 downwards.
GGGTTCCCCAGGGCTCTGTCCTCTGCCCCCTCCTCTTCTCCATCTACACAGTCCCTATTGGACAAACCATTAGGAGTTTTAGCTTTCAGTACCATCTCTATGCTGACGACACCCAGTTATACACCTCCTCCTGTGACATAACAGCAACAGTCCTCCAGAATGCTACCGACTGTCTGTTTGCTTTCTCTAACGCTATGTCTACTCTCTTTCTAAAACTGAACTTATCCAAAACTGACCTACTCGTATTTTTGCCCTCTGTTAAACAACCTCATTCTGACATTTCAATCTCAGTGTGTGGCACCATAGCTCCCAGACAGTACATCCACTGTCTTGGGGTTATATTCGACCCTGATTTCTCCTTTACCCCCTATATCCAATCACTTGCTCGAACATGTCAGCTGCACCTCAAGAACATCGCAAGAATCTGCCCCTTTCTCATCGTGAGAACGCTAAAAATGCTCACTGTTGCCCTCATTCACTCTCAGATAGATTATTGCAACTCACTACTGATCAGCCTCCCCTGCACTAGACTCTCCCCCAATCAATCCTGAATGCGGCAGCCAGGCTCATCTTCCTGTCCAGCTGTTTCTTGTACGCCTCTGCCCTGTGCCAGTCACTGCACTGGCTGCCTGTCAAATATAGAATTCAATTCAAACTCACTACCTTCATTCATAAAGCTCTCCATAGCATCACACCATCCTACATCTCAATCTACCACCCAGCCGGCGCCCTCCGCTCCACTAATCAAATCAGATGAAGTGCCATTTAATTCGAACCTTTTAATTCCCGCCTCCAAGACTTCTCCAGAGCAGCACCAGTCCTCTGGAACGCACTACCCAAAACTATTCGGGAAATCCCTGACGCACAAAACTTTAGACGTGCTCTAAAAACGCTACTCTTCAGGGAGGCATACCATATCCAGTGTTTCCCAACCTTTTCAGCCTTGGGGCACCCCTGGGAAAAATCTTTTATGGCGCGGCACCCCTACCAAAGGGGGTGTGGATGTGGGTGTGGCTAGGTGGTGTGGTAAGGGGTGTGGCCATGGTGTGGCTTATTACAACATATGATTTTTACCTCTATTGTTATAAAAAGGACAGGGCTGTTTAAAAAAAAAAACACACACACACACAGGGAGAAACATTGGTTGAGCTATTGATATACATTCTATTTAAAATGGCTGTAATTAGGGCTCCATATTGCTGCTCGTCTGTAATTGTGGCCCCGACTGTTAACCCCCCTCTCCCAGTAATAACATTAACACCCCAACCCCACTTACTTACCGCGCTCATTGCATCTCGGGTGCCGGCTCTGCTGTCATGCGTCCCGGCCGTCGGCTCAGTCAGGCAGGCAAGCGTCCTGCCCGCCAGCTCTATCAGGAAGGCGTCCTGCCCGCCAGCTCTACTGTCACGTGTCCCCGGTGTCGGCTCTCTGGATTAAACATGCCCCCAGCCATTCAGAAGCTGGGGGCGTTAACATTTGACAAAAGTGCTGTGCCTACACATAATACACCAGTACCCAGCTGGAGAGCCGCGGCACCCCTGGCAGCCTCTCACGGCACCCCGCTTGGGAATCACTACCACATCTCCTAAATCAAACCCCTCTTTACTCCACTTAATAATATGCTCCCTGCCCTCACTGACTGTAATCCCTGCTAGCCATAATCAACCACCCTTGCAGTTGTACTGATTCCGTCACCCATGGATTAAGTCCGACCATTGTCTTTGTGTATAGCATCCCACACTCTCCACCTCGACATACTGTGCACATTTCCATCCCCTTTACCTCCTGTATCATTCCATTATTTGTAGTAAGTAAGCTCATTGGAGCAGACCCCTCACCCCTACTGTTTCCAGCAATCAATTACTACATATAACAGTGTTTTTTCTTTCTTTGTTTTTTTGTATCTGTTCTCCCCTGTTTTGTAAGGGCTGCGGAATATGTTGGCGCTATATAAGAAAGATTATTATTGGAGTTTAGAGATGAGCGTGCACCAAAATGCTCGGGTGCTCGTTACTCGAGACGAACTTTTCGCGATGCTCAAGGGTTCGTTTCGAATAACGAACCCCATTGAAGTCAATGGGCGACCCGAGCATTTTTGTATATCGCCGATGCTCGCTAAGGTTTTCGTTTGTGAAAATCTGGGCAATTCAAGAAAGTGATGGGAACAACACAGCAACGGATAGGGCAGGCGAGGGGCTACATGTTGGGCTGCATCTCAAGTTCACAGGTCCCACTATTAAGCCACAATAGCGGCAAGAGTGGCCACCCCCCCTCCTAACAACTTTTATGCCCTCATTAGCAATGCATAACTTTGCTAAGCACCACACTACCTCCAACAAAGCACAATCACTGCCTGCATGACACTCCGCTGCCACTTCTCCTGGGTAACATGCTGCCCAACCCCCCCCCCCACGACCCAGTGTCCACAGCGCACACCAAACTGTCCCTGCGCAGCCTTCAGCTGCCCTCATGCCACGCCACACTCATGTCTATTTATAAGTGCGTCTGCCAGAGGAACCGCAGGCACACACTGCAGAGGGTTGGCATGGCTAGGCAGCGACCCTCTTTAAAAGGGGCGGGGCGATAGTCCACAATGCTGTACAGAAGCAATGAGAAATCCAATCCTGTGCCACCTCCATCTGGAGCTGCACACGTGGGCATAGCAATGGAGAACCTATGTGCCACACACTATTCATTCTGTCAAGGTGTCTGCATGCCCCGGTCAGACCGCGGTTTTTTATAAATAGTCACAGGCAGGTGCAACTCCGCAATGGGAATTCCGTGTGCACCCACGGCATGGGTGGCTCCCTGGAACCCACCGGCGTACATAAATATATCCCATTGCAGTGCCCAACACAGCTGAGGTAGTAATGTCGTGCTTAATGCAGGTGGGCTTCGGCCCGCACTGCATGCCCCAGTCTGACTGGGGTTCCTTACAAGTGGAAACAGATGCATTTATAATTCCCTGTGGACCCACAGCATGGGTGGGTGCCAGGAAGCCACCGGCGGTACATAGAAATATCCCATTGCATTGCCCAACACAGCTGAGGTAGTAATGTTGTGCATAATACAGGTGGGCTTCGGCCCACACTGCATGCCCCAGTCAGACTGGGGTTCTTTACAAGTGGACAGATGTAGGTTAAACTCCGTGTGCACCTACAGCATGGGTGGCTCCCTGGAACCCACCGGCGATACACAAAAATATCCTATTGCATTGCCCAACACAGCGGATGTAACGTCAGCTGTAATGCAGGTGGGCTAAAAATTCATTTGATTACACTGTAGGCGAGGGCCCACAAAAATTGCTGTATCAACAGTACTAATGTACATCCAAAAAATTGGCCATGGCCAACCAAGAGGACAGGTGAAACCCATTAATCGCTTTGGTTAATGTGGCTTAAGTGGTAACTAGGCCTGGAGGCAGGCCAGTTTAACGAAAAATTGGTTCAAGTTAAAGTTTCAACGCTTTTAAGAGCATTGAAACATATAAAAATTGTTTAGAAAAATTATATGAGTGAGCCTTGTGGCCCTAAGAAAAATTGCCCGTTCAGCGTGATTACGTGAGGTTTCAGGAGGAGGAGCAGGAGGAGGAGGAGGAATATTAGACACAGATTGATGAAGCAGAAATGTCCCCGTTTTGGATGGTGAGAGAGAACGTAGCTTCCATCCGCGGGTGCAGCCTACGTATTGCTTACGTATCGCTGCTGTCCGCTGGTGGAGAAGAGAAGTCTGGGGAAATCCAGGCTTTGTTCATCTTGATGAGTGTAAGCCTGTCGGCACTGTCGGTTGACAGGTGGGTACGCTTATCCGTGATGATTCCCCCAGCCACACTAAACACAATCTCTGACAAGACGCTAGCCGCAGGACAAGCAAGCACCTCCAGGGCATACAGCGCGAGTTCAGGCCACGTGTCCAGCTTCGACACCCAGTAGTTGTAGGGGGCAGAGGCGTCACGGAGGACGGTCGTGCGATCGGCTACGTACTCCCTCACCATCCTTTTACAGTGCTCCCGCCGACTCAGCCTTGACTGGGGAGCGGTGACACAGTCTTGCTGGGGAGCCATAAAGCTGGCAAAGGCCTTGGAGAATGTTCCCCTGCCTGCGCTGTACATGCTGCCTGATCTCTGCGCCTCCCCTGCTACCTGGCCCTCGGAACTGCGCCTTCTGCCACTAGCGCTGTCGGATGGGAAGTTTACCATCAGTTTGTCCACCAGCGCCCTGTGGTATAGCATCATTCTTGAACCCCTTTCCTCTTCGGGAATGAGAGTGCAAAGGCTCTCCTTATACCGTGGATCGAGCAGTGTGTACACCCAGTAATCCGTAGTGGCCAGAATGCGTGTAACGCGAGGGTCACGAGAAAGGCATCCTAACATGAAGTCAGCCATGTGTGCCAGGGTACCTGTACGCAACACATGGCTGTCCTCACTAGTAAGATCACTTTCAGGATCCTCCTCCTCCTCTTCCTCCTCCTCAGGCCATACACGCTGAAAGGATGACAGGCAAGCAGCATGTGTACCCTCACCAGTGGGCCAAGCTGTCTCTTCCCCCTCCTCCTCATCCTCCTCATGCTCCTCCTCCTCCTCCTCAACGCGCTGAGATATAGACAGGCGGGTGCTCTGACTATCCAGCGACATACTGTCTTCCCTCGGCTCTGTTTCCGAGCGCAAAGCGTCTGCCTTTATGCTTTGCAGGGAACTTCTCAAGATGCATAGCAGGGGAATGGTGACGCTAATGATTGCAGCATCGCCGCTCACCACCTGGGTAGACTCCTCAAATTTTCCAAGGACCTGGCAGATGGCTGCCAACCAGGGCCACGCTTCTGTAAATAATAGTCGTGACACCGACTGCTGGCGACGTGCTGCTGCTGACACATCTTGATTGCGAGACAGAGGTTGCGTAGGAGGAGGAGGAGGGTGGTTTAGTGGAGGAAGCATACACCGCCGCAGATACCACCACCGACCTGGGGCCCGCAATTCTGGGGGTGGGTAGGACGTGAGCGGTCCCAGGCTCTGACTCGGTCCCAGCCTCCACTAAATTCACCCAATGTGCCGTCAGGGAGATATAGTGGCCCTGCCCACCTGTGCTTGTCCACGTGTCCGTTGTTAAGTGGACCTTGGCAGTAACCGCGTTGGTGAGGGCGCGTACAATGTTGCGGGAGACGTGGTCGTGCAGGGCTGGGACGGCACATCGGGAAAAGTAGTGGCGACTGGGAACCGAGTAGCGCGGGGCCGCCGCCGCCATCATGCTTTTGAAAGCCTCCGTTTCCACAAGCCTATACGGCAGCATCTCCAGGCTGATCAATTTGGCAATGTGCACGTTAAACGCTTGAGCGTGCGGGTGCGCGGCGGCGTACTTGCGCTTGCGCTCAAACAGTGGCGCTAGCGACGTCTGGACGCTGCGCTGAGAGACATTGCTGGATGGGGCCGAGGACAGCTGAGGTGAGGGTGTGGGTGCAGGCCAGGAGACGGTAGTGCCTGTGTCCTCAGAGGGGGGTTGTATCTCAGTGACAGGTTGGGGCACAGGGGGAGAGGCAGTGGTGCAAACCGGAGGCGGTGAACGGGCATCGTCCCACCTTGTGGGGTGCTTGGCCATCATATGCCTGCGCATGCTGGTGGTGGTGCCTCCCCAACTGATCTTGGCGCGACAAAGGTTGCACACCACTGTTCGTCAGTCGTCAGGCGTCTCTGTGAAAAACTGCCACACCGTAGAGCACCTTGACCTGTGCAGGGTGGCATGGCGCGAGGGGGCGCTTTGGGAAACAGTTGGTGGATTATTCGGTCTAGCCCTGCCTCTACCCCTGGCCACCGCACTGGCTTGGCCTGTGCCCACACCCTGACTTGGGCCTCCGCGTCCTCGCCCGCGTCCACGTCCTCTAGGCCTACCCCTACCCCTCAGCATGGTGTATTACCAGTAGTGCAGAAACAGAACGCTGTAATTAAATGTGCCGCTTATTGGCCTGTGGTTGGAGGCTGACTTCGTTTACGGAACACCAGAAAATAATTTTGCGCAAGCCTGCTGTAACACTTAGCTGGCTGCGTATGATTTTGTAGACCCAGCACAGACAGACCCAGAACACTGAGCACAGTGACAGGCAGGCCAAATAGATTTTTTCCCACAAATTTTTTTGCAAAGGCCCACTGCCTATATTCAATCAATAATATTTCTTGTGTCCCTGCCTATGCACTTCTGTCCCTGGAGTATGTCACAGAACTGCAGAGTGTTGCACTGTGAACTGCAACACAGCGGTGATTTCAGAGCCCAGACAGAGCCAGGAAATAATTTGGCTCAAGCCTGCTGTAACACTTAGCTGGCTGCGTATGATTTTGTAGAACTACTACACCCAGCACAGACAGACCCAGAACACTGAGCACAGTGACAGGCAGGCCAAATAGATTTTTTCCCACAAATTTTTTTGCAAAGGCCCACTGCCTATATTCAATCAATAATATGTCTTCTGTCCCTGCCTCACCATTACTGGCCCTGCACTATGTCTAATTACTGCAGGGCGCAATGCTCTGCACGGCCGATATACCAAAAAAAAAAAAAGTGCAACACTGCAAAAAGCAGCCTCCACAGTACTGCACACGGTTAGATGTGGCCCTAAGAAGGACCGTTGGGGTTCTTGAAGCCTACAATAACTCCTAACACTCTCCCTATAGCAGCTCCAACAAGATACCACTTTCCCTCAGCTATGTCAGAACGCATCTGTGGCGAGCCGCGGGAGGGGCCGATTTTTATACTCGGGTGACACCTGATCTCGCCAGCCACTCACTGCAGGGGGGTGGTATAGGGCTTGAACGTCGCAGGGGGAAGTTGTAATGCCTTCCCTGTCTTTCCATTGGCCAGAAAAGCGCGCTAACGTCTCAGAGATGAAAGTGAAAGTAACCCGAACATCGCGTGGTACTCGTTACGAGTAACGAGCATCTCGAACACGCTAATACTCGAACGAGTATCAAGCTCGGACGAGTACGTTCGCTCATCTCTATTGGAGTTATGAACAGCATGGAGTTATAAAGTAGCACAGTAAGCTTTAATGTTTGTGTAATCCCAGCAACCTCTCCATTCAGCCATGTGAAAGCCAACAGCAGGCGGAACAGAATCAGTAGACCTTTGCTCTAGTGGTAAGTGTGGGGCCCAGATGTGAAACTTGCATCCATCAGACAATCTCTAAGATGCTCCTTTTGCTGCCACACTATACATAAAGATGTTGCCATATAGATTACAAAAATATGAATATAGTGTGTGTGTAGTAGGGTTACCATCTGGCTGGTAATTCACCGGTCTGGCTGGTATTTTTCCTGCCAGGCTGGTGCAGATATTTTTTTCTTACCAGCCCTATTTCAGGCCAGTAATTTGTTTGGGCTGCCATGTCCTCCGCGGGGATGAAGAACACATCTGTCACATGCACATCTGCTGCACCTGTCACAGATGTGGCAAAGGAGTTCTTCATCCCTGCGGGGAATAAAGAATTCCCTACCGCAGCTGTCTCAGATGTGGCAAAGGAGTTCTTCATCCCTGCGGGGAATAAAGAATTCCCTAATGCAGCTGTCTCAGATGTGGCAAAGGAGTTCTTCATCCCCGCGGGGAATAAAGAATTCCCTACCGCAGCTGTCTCAGATGACAGCTGCGGTAAAGAATCCAGCTGCCGACACCCTTCCCTGAAAAACAACCCAAACTGGTGTAAAAAAAAAAAATCATACTCAGCTTTCTTCAGCTGTCTATCTCCGCTGTCCCCAAATGGCCGAGAGCTGCCTGTGATTGGCTTAGTGCCTCAACCAATCAGAAGCAGCTCTTTCAACAGGCGGGGATTTTAATTCCCCACCTACCGTAAGAACTTCAGTGCAGACCTGGGGACAGTGGAGACAGCTGAAGAAAGACAGCCCCGGTAGCTGAAGAAAGGTGAGTATGATTTTTTAAAAATCTTTTTACACCAGTTTGGGCTGTTTTTCAGGGAAGGGTTTATATTTAAAGCCCTTTCCTAAAAAACAACTAAGGGGTGTCGGCAGCTGGATCCTCTACCACAGCTGTCATCTGTGACAGGGGGCCGCTGTGGGATGTCACCATTACTACAGGGGTCACTGTGGGATGTTATCATTACTACAAGGGGCCGCTTTGGGATGTCACTATTATTACAGGGGCCGCTGTGGGGTATCACTATTAACAATGGGGCCGCTCTGGGGGATGTCACTATTAACACCAGGGCCACTCTGGGGGATGTCACACACGCCTGCTTGTAGATTGTATGCGATGCGAGCATCTGCAGACTGCAGCGTGTTCTCATGAGTAGATGATGTTTAGTGTGAATCACGCTAAACATTATCTACTTGCAAGAACACGCTGCAGACGCTCGCATACAATCTACACGCAGGCGCAGATTGCATGCGAGTGTGAGGTCAGTGATCTGTGCCTGCGTGTAGATTGCATGCGAGCGTCTGCAGCGTGTTCTTGCGAGTAGATGACGTTTACCATGATTCACACTAAACATCATCTACTTGCGAAAACACGCTGGCCAGGATCCAGCACATGCGCACAGCCGCTGGGTGGGATCCAGGAGATAAAGGAGAAACAAAATGCTGTGATAAGCCACGCCCCAGACACAGCCTTTTTTTTTTTTACCATGGCCGGTATTTGTTTGTGACAAAGGTGACAACCCTAATGTGTGGTGGTGGTGAAGGATTAGGACCTAAATTCCAGGATCATGCATTCCTTAAAGAGATTTCTGAATGTGGTAGGTCTGATTTTAAACTTTATATAGATTTAAGGCATTCCTGTTTTGGGCCTGTGCATTTGTTTTTGCCAAATTCGAACATAATTTATATGGTTATTTTTGTTTTCACCATTAAAGAGCCAGTCAAGCATGTATCAATGCTATAATCTGTTCTTTTAGATTTTGTAAATTTTAGGTTTCTTTTGCACTAAACATGTGAAGAATGCACCTGACATTTAGTTATTTATGCCAAAATGTAACATAATACATTCTTAGAGAACTGACAGAGTTAATTTAGGTATCAAGAGAGCCTAATTGAGGGTCAAAAGTTGAATAGCTATTAAGGGAGTGTTCGCACAGTGTTTTTCAGTATGCAAAGTGTAATTACATCAGATGTTTCCATCACCGCTGCCGAAAACAGAATTATGACAGAAACCCAGAATAGAACCAAACAGAACCATGGACTTGCATAAGAAATTAGTTTTACAAGGGTTCCATTTGTTTCTGTCATATTTGGAGTATAAAATAATGTAGGCCACTATGCTATTCTATACTCCCAATATAACAGAAACCTTGTAAATCGGACACAAAAGTGATGTCTACATCACAATGCAAGTGAATGTTTCTGTTCTGGGGTTTCATCAGGAATTCCCTGACATAATTACACAGTATACTATGCGAATGCTCCATGATTCTCTTATCCACACTGCCTTTACCTGACTGGGACTAACTCAAGACTGTATGGAAACATATGTTGTTAGCATGCCCATATTGCCTTGATTGGAGCTCTATTGGGCAGAGCTGGCACTGACTTCACATGCAAGCTCTGCCTACTGTGATGTAAATCAAGGTGGGGTAGACATAATAACAGTGAGGACACTGTCAGTAGTCACTACTGGTGTACTGCCCAAATAACTAGCACTGAGGGGCGCATGGCGATTTTATAACTTCACTTTCTCCCTCCTAGTAAAACCAGTGAATTCAACCAGTTTATGTCTACAAAGGTATTTTCGAGGACTATAGCATAATGCCTGTGGTTTAATGACCACAACTTTGTTGACTGATTCCCTTTAATGTAAAAAAAAACATTTAAAAATATTTAGAACAAATGTTTTTCTTTTAACTTTTTATTGCTGACACTATTAAGCCGTACTAGATTTCTACATTTTTTCTAAATCTTTATAATTAACTCTAACTAATGGGGTCAGGTTGTCTCCTGGAGGCAAAATACTCTTTACTATATTTTGCATAACAATGATGGAACTGGGACACATTTGTTGAATATAGCAATTTGGTTTGATCTGGTTTTGTGATACAATTGTTATAATTAATGCAATGTTAACGGCTATCACCTGCTAGGTCCCTGTGATATTTTATAACGTGAATTGCTGAAATGTTCTTTTTTTACAACAGTCTGAAATTCTTTCTTTTAGCCTTAGGCAAAAAAATGTAACAAGGTTAATGAGTTCTTTACTTCTGTAATGACTTATGTTTCTATGTTTGATCTGCATGTAAAAAGGCAAGTTACACAGTGCAGGAAATGTGATGTGATCATGTTCAGATTATATGCAGAGCATAATTGGTTTACAGACAATTGTAAGTAATATTGCTTTTGATTTTATTTATTCTAACTTTATCTGCTGGTACTGAAATAGAAATAGTATACCATTTCATGTTGATAGTATATGGGACACATCAAGGCTTTCTATTCTAATGTCCGACTAATGTGATTGATGCATTCATTACTGCATATGGCTTATGATACTGATTTGATACATCATAGTCTTAGCACACACTGCAAAATGTGAGTATTCATCAACTTGTTATTACAATGTAATGTCTATGGCTTATAAACTGATTTTTGCTTAAATATGATAACATTGCAGTTTAACATCTTGCCAAAAGCCTTTTTTACATTTGAATCATTTTTCTTATTCCACTGTATGTCACAGATATGCAAAATTATTCATCGCAGCATTTTAACAAATTAAAAAAGCTACATTTTTTCATCATTTAAACATAAGAAGATGCTTTCTTAATTGATTTTTGTATTTCTTAACATGGCAGCAATGCTAGATAATTAACAATTGAAACATAAAAATGATAAAAAAATAAGGATAAACCTATCATGCCATATAAGCAGCCCATGTAACTGCTATGGGGTCCTAGGAGACAGGGGTGTCAGCTTAGGTTGGCTCCGTCCAATTTTGTAATGAGGGTTGAAAACACATACAGGCTTTTTTTCTTCATAGCCTCTACAGCATGATCAGATAATGTGGTAGATTAAGACAGCAGAAGAAAGATGACTCAATTTAAACTTTGCTATAGGAGCCCATGTTCTCTATGTACCAACTATTGCCAGATGCCAATAAGCATTGCATTAGACATTGCAACTGTACATAAGTTAATAAATGTAACAGACATTTGCTTACCCTCCTATATTAACTATCGTTAGTTATACCAATGCCTAGCAGTACCATTGCTGTCATGTGTTTTTGTATGGAGTTAAGTAATGATTGACAATCTAAGAAATGTTTTTTGATCCTAAGTATGTTTAAACAGAATACTGGGTGTTGCCTACTATTATGATGCTGATATAATCTAGCCACAGAAATGGGACAATGCACAGAAAATGATAATTATCACTAAGATTCAGAGCTTAAGCAGACAAATGTGAAATTCATGCCCGTAATGAGATGGCAAAGCCATTGATTTCAATGGATTAATTCTCATGATCGTGTTTCTTTTGCGTAAATTATGGGTGTGAGAAAATATAGGCCTTGCCCTATCTTTTTCTGTGTTACACAGAAAGCTGCCATAGAAGTCTATGGCAGGTTAAAATAAGGCAGGGGGAGGGAGTTATCCTGCGTGAAACGCAGGGAAAAAAATACAGCTGGCCCTAACTTGGAGTTAAATTGCCATTCTATTCCATTTCTAAAGGCATTCCGAGCACAAAAATTAGATTACTATGCGCTGGCTCATGTGTATCAGGCTGTTTAGGGCCATCTCCAAATATAGTTCATGAGCAAATATTCTTTGTTGCGGCAAATGTATGTATACATGCATTCATCTGTTTAAGCCCTCAATGCGATGCAATTTCTCTCCACACTGGATCTTGTATGGGCAGAGACTTATTGGTTTATTCAACCTTTTGCAATCCGATTTTGGATTCAGGGTTTCCTAGGGGGTTTTCTCTTTCTGCCATTATACAATGGCATCATCTGCTGGCTAGAGCCAGTACTGTGCTATGAGACATGCTGGAGAGGCCCCCGACAACAGAGCAGCCAGTAATATACAGTAACAATACCCTGCCGGACGTCTTCTGGCATCGGACCTGTACAGCCTTCAATCAGAATGTCTGAAGACGTCAGACAGTGGATTGGAAAGGGTTAAGACTAGAGATGAGTGAGCACCAAAATGCTCGGGTGCTCGTTGCTCGAGTCGAACTTTTCGCGATGCTCGAGGGTTCGTTTCGAGTAGAGAACCCCATTGAAGTCAATAGGCGACTCGAGCATTTTTGTATATCACCCATGCTCTGCTAAGGTTTTCATTGGTGAAAATCTGGAAAACCCAAGAACGTGATGGAAACGACACAGAAACGGCTAGGGCAGGCGAGGGGCAACATGCTGGGCTGCATTTCAGGTTCCCAGGTCCCACTATTAAGCCACAATAGCGACAAGAGTGGGCCCCCCCCTAACAATTTTTTATTCGGACAAACCCTCATTAGCAAGGCACACCTTAGCTAAGCACCACACTACCTCCAACTAAGCAAAAGCACTGCCTGCGGGACACACCCTTGCCTCTTCTCCTGGGTTACATGCTGCCCAACCCCCCGCACGACCCAGCATCCACAGCGCACACCAAAGTGTCCCTGCGCAGCCTTCAGCTGCCCTCATGCCACACGCTGGCCTCATAGCCACACCACCCTCATGTCTATTTATAAGTGTGTCTGCGATCAGGAGGAAACGGAGGCACACACTGCAGAGGGTTGGCAGGGCCAGGCAGCGACCATCTTAAAAAGGGGCGGGGCGATAGCCCACAATGCTGTACAGAAGCAATGAGAAATCCAATCCTGTGCCACCTCCGTCAGGAGCTGCAAACATGGGCATAGCAATGGGGAATCCTTGTGCCACACAGTATTCATTCTGTCAAGGTGTCGCATTGCTCAATCGACACTACAATGGGAAAGCCATCTACGCTCTGCCCCCTACCCAAGTCAGTCAGTGTCTTTGTGCCAGACAGGTCAAACACCGCGATGGAAACTAAGTTTGCACCAATAGCACAGGTGGGTCCTAGGAAACCCAAGACATGAACAAAAAATAGATCTGAGCGGCCAAACATGGCAGACTTGCACCGCACCCACGACATAGGCCTCGGCCCACAGCTTCAGCAATCCTAGGCAGGAAGTGGACTTTCACTGCACCCAGGACATAGGCCTCTGCACAAACCCTCAGCAATTCCGGGCCTACAGCGGACTCCAATGCTAGCGTAGCTGTGCACGTCTCATTAGCGCTGTATTGCTCCTGTAGTTTGTCCCAATGCAGTGCCCCGGATAGTAGAGCTAACGTCAGATTAAATACAGGTGGGCTACGGCCCACACTGCATGCCCCAGTCAGACTGGTAATATGTAACCTCGTTGGTGGTAATGTGGTGGTGACTGCGGACCTAGTAGCGCGGTTTTATGTAGTTGGTTTTCGGAATGTGGCCATGATTAAGTGGGGTTTTTTATAAATAGTCACAGGCAGGTACAACTCCGCTATGGGAATTCCGTGTGCACCCACAGCATGGGTGGCTCCCTGGAACCCACCGGCGGTACATAAATACATCCCATTGTAGTGCCCTGGACAGCAGAGCTAACGTCAGATTAAATGCAGGTGGGCTTCGGCCCACACTGCATGCCCCAGTCAAACTGGGGTTTTTACAAGTAGACACAGGCAGGTACAACTCCCTAATGTGAAGTCCGTGTGGACCGACAGTATGGGTGGGTCCCAGGAAGCCACCGGCGGTACATAAATAAATCCCATTGCATTGCCCTGCACAGTTGAGGTAACGTCAGATAAAATACAGGTGGGCTTTGGCCCACACTGCATGCCCCAGTCAGACCAGGGTTTTTAATACATAGACACAGGCAGGTAGAAATCCCCTATGTGAAGTCCCTGTGGACCGACAGCATGAGTGGCTCCCTGGAACCCACCGGCGGTACATAAATATATCCCATTGCAGTGCCCTGGACAGCAGAGCTAACGTCAGATTAAATACAGGTGGGCTTCGGCCCACACTGCATGCCCCAGTCAGACCAGGGTTTTTATAAGTAGACACAGGCAGGTACAACTCCCTAATGCGAAGTCCGTGTGGACCGACAGCATGGGTGGGTCCCAGGAAGCCACCGGCGGTACATAAATAAATCCCATTGCAGAGCCCTGCACAGTTGAGGTAACGTCAGATAAAATACAGGTGGGCTTTGGCCCACACTGCATGCCCCAGTCAAACTGGGGTTTTTACAAGTAGACACAGGCAGGTACAACTCCCTAATGTGAAGTCCGTGTGGACCGACAGTATGGGTGGGTCCCAGGAAGCCACCGGCGGTACATAAATAAATCCCATTGCATTGCCCTGCACAGTTGAGGTAACGTCAGATAAAATACAGGTGGGCTTTGGCCCACACTGCATGCCCCAGTCAGACCAGGGTTTTTAATACATAGACACAGGCAGGTAGAAATCCCCTATGTGAAGTCCCTGTGGACCGACAGCATGAGTGGCTCCCTGGAACCCACCGGCGGTACATAAATATATCCCATTGCAGTGCCCTGGACAGCAGAGCTAACGTCAGATTAAATACAGGTGGGCTTCGGCCCACACTGCATGCCCCAGTCAGACCAGGGTTTTTATAAGTAGACACAGGCAGGTACAACTCCCTAATGCGAAGTCCGTGTGGACCGACAGCATGGGTGGGTCCCAGGAAGCCACCGGCGGTACATAAATAAATCCCATTGCATTGCCCTGCACAGTTGAGGTAACGTCAGATAAAATACAGGTGGGCTTTGGCCCACACTGCATGCCCCAGTCAGACCAGGGTTTTTAATACATAGACACAGGCAGGTAGAAATCCCCTATGTGAAGTCCCTGTGGACCGACAGCATGAGTGGCTCCCTGGAACCCACCGGCGGTACATAAATATATCCCATTGCAGTGCCCTGGACAGCAGAGCTAACGTCAGATTAAATACAGGTGGGCTTTGGCCCACACTGCATGCCCCAGTCAGACCAGGGTTTTTATAAGTAGACACAGGCAGGTACAACTCCCTAATGCGAAGTCCGTGTGGACCGACAGCATGGGTGGGTCCCAGGAAGCCACCGGCGGTACATAAATAAATCCCATTGCAGAGCCCTGCACAGCTGAGCTAACGTCAGATAAAATACACCGACTGCTGGTGACGTGCTGCTGCTAACACGTCTTGATTGCGATTTAGAGGTTGCATTGGAGGAGGAGGAGGAAGGTTTAGTGGAGGTGGCATACACCGCCGCAGAAACCAGCACCGATCTGGGGCCCGCATTTCTGGGGGTGGGTAGGATGTGAGCGGTCCCAGGCTCTGACTTGGTCCCAGCCTCCACTAAATTCACCCAATGTGCCGTCAGGGAGATATAGTGGCCCTGCCCGCCTGTGCTTGTCCACGTGTCCGTTGTTAAGTGGACCTTGCCAGTAACCGAGTTGGTGAGGGCGCGTATAATGTTGCGTGAGACATGGTCGTGCAGGGCTGGGACGGCACACTGTGAAAAATAGTGGCGACTGGGGACAGAGTAGCGCGGGGCTGCCGCCGCCATCATGTTTTTGAAAGCCTCAGTTTCCACAAGCCTGTAGGGGAGCATCTCCAGGCTGATCGATTTGGCTATGTGGACATTTAAAGCTTGAGCGTGCAGGTGCATGGCGGCCTATTTGCGCTTTCGCTCCAACGATTCTCTTAGTGACAGCTGGACGCTGCGCTGAGAGACATTGCTGGATGGGGCCGAGGAGAGCGGAGGTGAGGGTGTGGGTCCAGGCCAGGAGACGGTCGTGCCTGTGTCGTGAGAGGTGGGTTGGATCTCAGTGGCAGCTTGGGGCCCAGGGGGAGAGGCAGTGGCGCAAGCCGGAGGCGGTGAACGGCCTTCGTCCCACCTTGTGGGGTGCTTGGCCATCATATGCCTGCGCATGCTGGTGGTGGTGAGGCTGGTGCTGGTGGCTCCCCGGCTGAACTTGGCACGAAAAAGGTTGCACACCACTGTTCGCCAGTCGTCCGCGGTCTCAGTGAAAAACTGCCACACCTTAGAGCACCTTGGCCTCTGCAGGGTGGCTTGGTGCGAGGGGGTGCTTTGGGAAACAGCTGGTGGATTATTTGATCTGATCCTGCCTCTACCCCTGGCCACCCCACTGGCTCTTCCAACCTGTCCTGCTGCTGCAATTGCCTCCCCCTATTAAGACCTGTCCTTAGGTGGGGTCAGTCACCTCATCGTCCAGCGGCTCCTCCTCCGAATCCTCTGTGCGCTTCTTCCTCGGACTTACTGCCCTTACTACTACCTCACTGACAGACAACTGTGTCTCATCGTCATCGTCCTCCTCACCCACTGAAAGCTCTTGAGACAGTTGCCGGAAGTCCCCAGCCTCATCCCCCGGACCCCGGGAACTTTTTCAAAGGTTGGGCATCGGTCACGACAAACTCCTCCGGTGGGAGAGGAACCATTGTTGCCCAATCTGGGCAGGGGCCCGAGAACAGTTCCTGGGAGTCTGCCTGCTCCTCAGAATGTGTCATTTTCATGGAGTGAGGAGGCTGGGAAGAAGGAGGAGCAGCAGCCAGAGGATTCAGAGTTGCAGCAGTGGACGGCGTAGAAGACTGGGTGGTCGATAGATTGCTGGATGCACTTTCTGCCATCCACGACAGGACCTGCTCACACTGCTCGGTTTGTAATAAAGGTCTACGACGTGGACCCAAAAATTGTGATATGAAGCTGTGGACCCCAGAAACTGTCCTCTCTCCTACTACCGCAGCAGCCGGCTGCGATTCACCTGGACCAGGAACTCGGCCTATGCCCACACCCTCACGTGGAACTCCGCGTCCTCGACCCCATCCACGTCCTCTACCCCTACCCCTACACCTCAGCATGGTGGAATAAGAATCGAGCAGAGACAGAGCGGTGTAAAAATGTTTGTGAATTATTGCCGCGCAGTTGGTGGCTGCCAGCGGTAATATAACGCAAAATGAAGCCAGAGATAAATTATAAGGAAGGCTGCACGTAGGCCTTGCTGTGCACTATGCAGTTTAGATGGACGTGAAGTCCCACAGGCCATGCAGGCAAATGCACTGGGTCACCGGTAGCCGTAAAAAGGATTTCTTTTTTAAATTTCCTCTTTTTTCTATGCAATGCAGGCTGAGGCTATGCAGTGTGTATTGCACTTTCAATCTGTGGGTGTCTGACACACCATACACTTCTGAGGCAGCTGGCGTGTAACACAGAGCGGTGTAAAAAATTTGTGGTTTCTTGGCGTACACTTGGAGGCAGACAGCACTGACGTTACGCAAACTGCCCATAGAAAAATATTTCAATGAAGGCTGCACGCAGGCCTTGCTGTGCACTATGCAGTTTGGATGGACGTGAAGTCCCACAGGCCACGCAGGCAAATGCACTGGGTCACCGGTAGCCGTAAAAAAGGATTTCTTTTTTAAATTTCCTTTTTTTTCTATGCAATGCAGGCTGAGGCTATGCAGTGTGTATTGCACTTTCAATCTGTGGGTGTCTGACACACCGTACACTTCTGAGGTAGCTGGCGTGTAACACAGAGCGGTGTAAAAAATTTGTGGTTTCTTGGCGTACACTTGGAGGCAGACAGCGCTGATGTTACGCTAACTGCGGACAGAAAAATATTTAAATGAAGGTTGCACGCAGGCCTTGCTGTGCACTATTCAGTTTGGATGGACATGAAGTCCCACAGGCCACGCAGGCAAATGCACTGGGTCACTGGTAGCCGTAAAAAGGATTTCTTTTTTAAATTTCCTTTTTTTTCTACGCAATGCAGGCGGTGGCTATGCAGTGTGTATTGCACTTTCAATCTGTGGGTGTCTGACACACCGTACACTTCTGAGGTAGCTGGCGTGTAACACAGAGCAGTGTAAAAAATTTGGATTCTACACTACCACTGTCCCTGCCTGACCAATACTGCCCCTATACTCAAGTACAGACTGCAGCCTGAGAACGCTATAGCCTGCACGCCCGATATACATAAAAAGAAAAGTGCAAAACTGCTCACAGCAGCCACAACAGTAATGCACTAGGTGAGCTGTGGCCCTAAGAAGGACCGTTGGGGTTCTTGAAGACGCTAACCCTCTCCCTATAGCAGCAGCAGCACTTTCCCTGATCTCTCTTAGCGTGTGGCTGTGGCGAGCCGCGGGTGGGCCCACTTTATATGCTCAGCGGTCACTTGATCTCGCCAGCCACTCACTGCAGGGGGGGGGTGGGATAGGGCTGGAATGTCACAGGAGGAAGTTGTAATGCCTTCCCTGTGTTTCTATTGGCCAGAAAATGGCGCAAATTTCTCAGGGAAGGAAATGTAATGGAGTCGAGTGCCGCGTGGTGTTCATCTCGAGTAACGACCGTCTCGAGTACCCTAATACTCGAACGAGCATCAAGCTCGGACGAGTACGCTCGCTCATCTCTAGTTAAGACAGGCCAAGTCTTTTAGTTTAGTCAGTTGCCATTTATGTGTATCTTAACAACTTCATGTGTACATACTGTGTTATCCCAGTGTATTTGTACTGAATATGCCAATTTTTGCTAAGCAAAAAAGAAATAATAATAATCTTTATTTGTATAGCGCCAACTTATTCCACCGCGCTTTCAGGCATGGATAAATGTAAAACAATACAAAAAATTACAATGTGAGGTACATTCGGTTTGAAACAAATGGGTTGGGGGTGGTACAGGAGGTGCCAGGGGGGGAGGGGGGAGAATAAAGGCATGGGGAACACAGGCAATCAGGGATTTCATGTGGAAATTAGTTATTAGAAGGCAAACGGGGTGGGGCGCCATAGGGAGGTCAGGAGATTTGGTATGCTTCCCTGAAGAGGTGTGTTTAAGGCATATCTGAAATTTCATGCATCGGGAATTGTTCGGATGCCTTGGGGTAGAGTGTTCCAGAGGATGAGTGCTGCTCTGGTAAAGTCCTGTAGGCGTGCATGTGAGGTTCGTATTACAGGGGTGTTTAGTCTGAGTGTGTTAGCGAATCAGAGTGAGCAGGCTGGGTGGTGTACTGACAGGAGGGAGGCGGTGTATGCTGGTGCAGCGCCATGCAGAGCTTTGTGGGTGAGTAGAGAACTTTAAATTTAGTTCTGCAATGGATGGGCAGCCAATGCAGCGACTGGCATAATGCAGAGGCGTTAGAGTAACGGCTGGATAGAAAAATGAGCCTAGCTGCTGCACTTAGTATGGATTGGAGTGGAGTAAGCGTTGTGCGGGGGAGGCCGATGAGTAGCGAGTTGCAGTAGTCAAGCCGGGAGTGGATGGGGGCGACCACGAGTGTCTTTAGCATGTCTGTGGTGAGGAACGGCCATATTTTAGCAATATTTCTGAGGTGCATGTGGTATGTTTAGGCCAGAGATTGGATATGGGGGGTAAAGGAGAGGTCAGAGTCCAGTGTGACCCCAAGGCAGCGGGCATGCTGTCTGGGGGTATAATGGTGCCAGACACTGGAATGGAGATGTTAACGGGAGGTTGGTTGGAAGGTGGAAAGACAAGGAGGTCAGTTTTAGAGAGGTTTAGTTTGAGAAAAAGGGAAGACATAGTGTTAGAGACAGCGGACAGACAGTCGGTGATATTTTGGAGGAATGGTCCAGAGATCTCACGAGAGGAGGTGTATAGTTGGGTGTGGTCAGCATAGAGATGGTATTGGAGGCCAAATTTGTGGATGATTTGTCCAATTGGGGCAGTATAGATAGAGAAGAGAAGGGGACCAAGGACCGAGCCCTGGGGTACCCCAACAACGAGAGGAAGTGGAGAGGAGATAGAACCATCAAAGGAGACACTGAAAGAGCGGTCAGAGAGGTAGGAAGAGAGCCAGGAGAGAGCAGTGTCCTTTCGACTAATAGAGCGGAGCATAGTGAGAAGGAGATTATGGTCGACAGTGTCAAATGCAGCAGACAGGTCAAGGAGGATTAGTAGGAAGTAGTCACCTCTCGACTTTGCAGTCATCTGGTCATTTTTTACTTTTGTGAGGGCAATTTCGGTCGAGTGGAGAGAGCAGAAACCAGACTGGAGGAGGTCGAGGAGTGAGTTGTCAGAGAGAAAGCGTGTTAGCGGGAGTAGACCAGGCGTTCTAGTAATTTGGAGAAGAAGGGGAGGTTTGAGATGGGTCGGTAGTTGGCAGCATCAGTCGGGTCCAGGGTTGATTTTTTAAGCAGGGGGGATATGATGGAGTGTTTAAATGAGGAGGGGAAAGTGTCAGAGGTTAAAGAGAGGTTGCAGATTGTCGTGAGGTGAGTAATGAGAGCTGGGTAAAGGGACCGGAGGAGGTGGGGGTCACTAGTGAATTCGATCGTGAGGAAAAAGAGGAAGGAGGAAAAAAAAGAGGGAATTTTTGCTACCTGACTACATTCAGCATAGATGTACTTTCTATTACAATTTAAATATTGTATGCCATTTGGATAATTAAACAGAATCATCCACTTTTAATTAGTTATTCTAATAATGCGCTGCATGTTCACAGAGAAACTGTTTCTTGTTTTTCTTTCCCACATGCTTCCTGGGTTTCGATCCAGCTAAGCGGATTTCCCTTTTTTCTTTCTGCACCCATCCCAACATTTATAAATAAAGAATTTATACAAAGAAAATAAGAATTGTGTTGTATGTGGAGAATAGTTTGTGTCAAAGTTCACCTTTCTGTTTTGGAACTACTGTTACATTGCTATTTCTTTATGAATCACTTGTGGTGCCTGTCCAGAATATACAATTCCCTGCCCTCAAGGCAATGTTCATTCCTTACTGGGTTCAGAATGCTGTTGTGGCATTTAGGGCTCCTGTCCACAGCGATTGTGCATTGGGTTACTCGTGGCGATAATCTGGCCGCGAGTAATGCTGTGCATGCTTTCCATAGCGTTGCTGTGGAATGCCCAGCCCCCTGTCCATGAGCGGAGAATCATAGCGATTCTCCGCTCCCGGGACTCAAATCGCAGCATGCCATGATTCTCTGCGGTGAACCTACCTGTCAGATGGGCTCACTGCTGAGACCTCTCAGTGCTCCCCTCTCGTCCCCCGCGGTGGAATATCGCTTTAGAATGCTATGACTCAGCATTCTGAACCCAGAAAGAAATGAACATTAAGTCACCAGTAGTCTGCAATTGAGAACATTTTCAATAGCCACACCAGAAAACTGCAAACATTTGTCTTTAATGCAAATTTATATCTTTTAAAATTTTGGTGCCTGAATAATTTTAACTTGATTAAGCCAAGAAAGCTTTCTATTGTTGCATGGATTATTAGTATTCGTTGTATTTATTGCTCTTTTTTAGTAACGATGACAAAGGGAATAATAAAGACAATGGCAAAAGAAAAAGAGTACTGCTATTATCTTATTATTAATAACAATAATTCATTCTGAAAGTACAGTTTTGTTATGAGTTACTTTCCTCAAAACATACTATTACATTGTAATAATACATTTAGTAGCCATCAAAATTCCATTAATAATTAATTACATGAATAGAGTAATTTCCCACTAAACAGGATAGTATTAACCTCTTAACGACTGTCCATACATTTTTGTAGGCAGCTGTTAAGGGGTTTTATTCTGCAGTGCTGTCTTTTGATGGCAGCTGCATGAGAAGCCCAGTATGGGTCTCCTGTGCCGGGGAGAGCAGGTGCTCGTCTGTTGGATGACAGCCTGGCACATACTCTAACAGTGGATACAGAAAAAAACCTTTGATCCCTGGTGTTTAACCCTTTACACTCCATGGTCAGTTTGACAGTGACATGTAAAAGGCTGACACCCATTGGACCCCTGCAATATGATCACAGACTCCAAATGGGTTGTTATGGCACTTGAAGGCTTGAATATAACCTCCGTTCTGCCAACTATTGGGACCTATGAAGCTCAGCGTGTGGTTGAGTTTTATAGGCTTTCCAATGCACTACAATACTGAAGTACAGTAGTCTAATTTTTGTTTTCTAAACAGAGGAGGAACAGAAGCGCTACAGATAAGCGTTTTATCAACCGAAACCTAAGTGAGCCTGCGAGCTGAGTGAGTGTGCCGACATAACTGTACTGTGTCGTAAGTGTATTGTGTCGTACATGTAATTTAGGATTTGCTAAGTGCATATTTCCCTATTCAATTTGTATTTGTCAATTTGTGTTTTATATCAAATCACAGTAATTGTTTTGCCAATACATTGTGCTACATTGCCTTTTCTTCCTATGGGTTAAATACATTGTGTTAAGGAAATATATTGGTGGGTTATATTGATTAGCATTGTTACATTTAAAAAGCACACAAAGTCTGCTTGTGGGTTGCAGTCTCTATTGCTTTGCACATGTCAGTAATTGGGGGCGGGGTTATTCAACCAGGATCTTATAAACTTCCTGTGTCAATTCCAAACAGGGGAGGAACAAAAGCACTACAGAGAAGTTTCTTATCAACCCAAACCTAAGTGAGCCTGCGAGCTGAGTGAGTATGCGTGGCTGACATACATGTACTGTGTTGTATGTATACTGTGTCGTAAATATGACTTGGGATTAGTGACTTTGGAGTCAGGGACTTTGGAAAAGTCATTTGTATTTTATTACTGTTGATCTATCTGAATTTCTGCATATACTACTTTCATCTAATCTATCTGCACGGTCCCCATTTAGAATGTGCTCCATGATTGACAATGTCGTCCAATGTGCATCTTGTGCCATGTATGCAGTCCTTGAACAGCCCTTCGAGGGTGAATACTGCTGTATGAAATGGAACGTGTTGCACATTTGGAAGTCCAGGTCCTGGATCTAAAGGATCCTGAGATCCATTGGCACCATGGAAAGGAGTTTGTTGCTCACTAAACAGGCACTTGCTGGGGTAGATGTGGGGGTGGATGGTAATTTGGGAGAGCAGGATGAGCATGCAGCTATCTGGGTGACAATTAGAGGGAGGGGTAGATGGATGAGATTCAGGGAAGCTAGTCCTGAACTTGCACACCCCAAAAAGTTTGTAAAGTTGGCAGATGAGTTTGATGCCATTACAGGATTAGTGTTGCTATAACTCAACATGACCTCACGCCAGGGGGAGGTCTGCTCCAGAAAAAAGTGAAATAGGAGCAAAGGGCAGGGAAGACAAGTCCTGGTAGTAGGAGATTTAATTATAAGGCAGAAAGACAGGGCAATCTGCCACAAACACTGGGATTGTCGAACAGTGTGTTGTCTTCCTGGTGCTCAAATTCGACACATAGTGAATCAGGTTGACAGATTACTGGGAGGGGCTGGTGAGGATCCAGTGGTTATGGTACACATTGGCACCAATGACAAAGTAAGAGGTAGGTGTAAGATCTTTAAAATGATTTTAGGGAACTAGGATGTAAGCTTAAGGCAAGGACCTCCAAAGTAGTATTTTCTGAAATACTACTTGTACCACGTGTCACACCAGAAAGGCAGTGGGAGATTAGGGAGATAAAAAAGTGGCTTCAGAGTTGGTGTTGGAAGGAGGGGTTTGGGCTCTTGGAGAACTGGGCTGACTTTGCTGTCGGCTACAGGCTCTAACATAGGGATGAGCTGCATCTCAATGGGGATGGTGCAGCTGTGCTGGGGGAGAAGATGGTTAGAAGGTTTGAGGAATGTTTAAACTAGCGCCTGGGGGGAGGGCAACCAGAGAGATAGGGGGGAAGACAGTATAAATAGTGACCAGGGACTAAGTAATGGAAATGGGGGTAGAGCATTGGGAGGCATTAGTACAGTTAGAACTGGCAGAACAGTGAGTAGGGATACACGTAATATAAAAAATAACCAAAACCTTCTGACTTGTATAGTGACTAATACTAGAAGTTTGAGCAATAAAGTAGACGAATTAGAAGTAATAATGTCTGAGGAAAACTATGACATAATGGGAATAATGGAGATCTGGTTGAATGAAAGCTCTGATTGGGCGGTGAACTTACAGGGTTACAGTCTGTTCAGAGGGGATCATAAAAATCAGAAAGTGGTTTATCTCTATATAAAATCCTGTTTAAAGCTCACATTACAGGAAGATATATATGGAAGGGAAATGAACATGTGGAGTCTCTATGGGTGGAAATACACGGAGGGAAAAACAACAATAAAATCTTCATAGGGGTTTTCTATAGAACGCCATGTATAACAGAAGCTACCGAAAATCTATTTTTGAAACAAATAGATGAAGCAGCAAATCACAATGAGGTAATTATTATGGTGGACTTTACCTTTCCAGATATAAATCGGGAAGTCAAAACCTGTGGATCTCATAAAGGTAACAACTTCTTGTCAATTACTAAGGATAATTACTTTACCCAACTTGTACAGAACCTGACTAGGGGATCGCCTTTTTGTACTTAATATTAACCAATAGACCAACCAGGGGTACAGATTCGGAGTACCTGGGAAATAGTAACCATAATATATTAAATTTCAACTTGTCCTTCATGAGAGAGTTTTATAGGGGAGTTGCGAAAATACTAAACTTTAGGAAAGCCAAGTTCGATCAGCTTAATGATGCCCTTAACCTTACTGACTGGGACAATGTCCTCAAAAATAAAAGTGCGAACAATAAATGGGAAACATTTAAAAACATCTTAAGTACTTACTGTGAGAGGTTCATACCTTACAGGAATAAAAGACAGTAATAGGAGAAAACCAATATGGCTTGATAGAGATGTAAAGGGGGCAATAAACAGTAAAAATAAAGTTTTTAAACTACTAAGACAAGAAAGCAGTGAAGAAGCACTAAAAACTTATAAGGAAAAAATTTGATAAAAATTAGATAAAAGCTGCAAAGATGTTGACAGATAAACTTATTGCCAAAGAGAGGAAAACAAAGCTTAAACTATTCTTTAACTATATAAATAGTAAAAAGATTAATACTGAAAGTGTTGTTCCTTTAATAAATAATGTAGGAGAAATTGTAGAGGGCAATGAGGAGAAAACAAATCTATGAAATAGCTTTTTCTCCAGTGTATTCACACAAGAAAATGAAATGTCAGATGGAATGTAAGAGTGATAATGTAAACTATCCATTAAATGTCACTAGTCTAACAAGGGAAAAAGTGCAGAACCGTTTTAAAAAGATTAAAATAGACAAATCGTCGGGTTCTGATGGCATACACCCACGTGTTTTAAGGGAATGAAATAATGTGACACACAGACCCTTGTTTCTTATATTTAAGGACCCTATAGTGATGGGGTCTGTTCCACTGGATTGGCAGGTAGCCACTGTGGTGCCAATATTCAAAAAGGGGTCTAAAAGTGAACCTGAAAATTATAGGCCGGTAAGTCTTACTTCTACTGTGGGTATAACATTTGAAGGGTTTCTAAGAGATGCTATCCTGGAGTGCCTTGAGGAAAATGGTCTTATAACTCTGTATCTGCATGGGTTTGTGAGAGATTGCTCCTGTCAAACCAACCTGATCAGCTTCTACGAGGAAGTAAGTTCTAGACTAGACCAGGAAGAGTCATTGGATCTTATGTATCTGTACTTTTCCGAAGTGTTTGATACTTTGCCGCATAAAAGGTGGGTATATAAAAAGAGAATGCTTCGTCTGGGTGAGAATGTGTGTAAGTGGGCAAGTAACTGGCTCAGTGATAGAAAGCAGAGGGTGGTTAATAATGGTACATACTCTCAGTGGGTCACGTTACTAGTAGGGTGCAACAGGGATCGGTTTTGGGACCTATTCTTTTTAATATATTTATTAATGACCTGGTAGAAGGATTGTGCAGTAAAATAGCAATATTTGCAGATGACACCTATTGGTAACTATGTAAAGATTTTAACACAAAAGAGGACGCAAGGAGATTGCAAGAGGATCTGGATAAGTTGGGGGCTTAAGCAGAAAAGTGGCAAATGAGGTGTAACACTGGTAAATGTAAGGTTATGCACATGGGCAGAGGAAATACATGTTGCCATTACACACTAAATGGGAAACCACTGGGTAACACTGACATTGAAAAGGACTTGGGGATTTTAATTAACTGTAAGCTTAACTGAAGCAACCAGTGTCAGGCAGTTGCTGCCAAGGCAAATAAGATCATAGGGTGCATCAAAAGAAATCTAGATGAACATAACGAGAACATTATTCTTCCTCTTTACAAGTCTCTGGTCAGACCACACATGGAATATTGTGTACAGTTTTGTGCACCAGTACTCAATAAGGCTACAGAGTCAGAGCTTGAGCAGGTACAAAGGTGGGCAACTAAAGTAATAAATTGAATAGGTGAACTGCAATAACCACAGAGGTTATCCAAATTGGGATTATTTATTTTAAGAAAAAAGATTACTCAGGGGTGACCTAATGTATAAATGTATAAATATATCAGGGGTCAATACAGAGATATCTCTCATGATCTACTTATTCTCAGAACTGTGACTGTAATAAGGGGACATCCTCTACGGCTAGAGGAAAGAAGGTTTTACTCCGACATAGAAGGGGGTTCTTTACTGTAAGAGCAGTCAGACTATGGAACTCTCTGCCTGAGGACGTGGTAATGACAAATTCGATACCTTTCTTGAATGATACAATATTATATGTTATAACAATTGATAACTTGAAAAGGATCGTTGATCCAGAGATATTCTGATTGCCAGAGTCAATCATTGGGGTTTCTTTGCTTTCCTATTGATCAACATTGGGGGTAATAGGCTGAACCGGATGGTCATATGTCTTTTTTCAGCCTTACATACTATGCTACTATGTATTTGAAGTATTATAAAATATGGTAATAATCAAGTTCCCTAGTGGGACAAAAATAAAAAGTTAAAAAAAAGTATTTTAAAAAATGGTAAAAAAATATTAAAAATAGAAATGTTAAAACCTGACCTTTCCCCCTTTACAATGTAAAAAAAAAGCATATATGTGGTATCGCTGCATTCGTAATGACTCAGAAAAAAGTTAGTACATAATTTAACCCGCACAGTGCACATCATGAAAAAAAAGGGGTTAAATAATAATGATAATAATAGTGAAGCAAATGGTAGAACAGGAGAAATAAGCCCTGGAAGATTACACCAAAGAAAGAAAATAATGGACACTTATTGAAGTGAACAAGTTAAAGTGCAGCACAAAACAAGAATATCGGAATGAAACTAAAAACTCTGAAAATGAAACAGGACTGATTTTAGCCGCAATAGAACAGGTGATCAGGACTAATGTAATGAAAGTCAAGGTGGAAAAATCTATAATAGATGGAAAATGTAGACTTTGTAAAGACTTTGTCTATGGTCAAGCGCACGCATGGGATTCTGAAAGGACACAAGGACTTCAGTGGCAGACACCACAGGAACCAGGAAGTAGGTGAGTATAAAAAATACAGTACCCGCCTCCCTGTCACCTGCACTAATAGCACCATAAGATAGTTTATAGTGCGTTAGGCAGATGACAGGTTCCCTTTAAGTGTTATTACCTGGCAATAATCATCATCTTATTTTTATCCAGTTAAGATGTAATTATCAACTTGATAATGCAGTTTGATTTAAAAATAATGCAAACCAAATAAAAGAAATACAATGTTGGGCTAAGGAATTTTAAATGCAGGTCCACCTGGAGGCAGTGTTGTACAAAGTAAAGGAGACCAGAAGAAATGTCAATACTAAGTGGTAAAAAATTGTAGGGGGTATTTTTAATGAATAGGTAAAGTAAAGAACTGTTAATTTTCTTTCCCACTATGTAGATCCATTTTAAGACAAATAATACAGTGCAAACTTTCTGTAAATGCCATAGCTTCCATGCTCTTCCAAATGATGTATTACTGAAGTTCTGCAGTTTATACTAAGTTTCTGGTAATTCCCCAGCAGAATTAACTGTTGCCATAGCATTTCAGTGAATTTTGTAGCATTCAAACTCTTGATTAGTGCTATTGCCATTAATTTGTTTTCTAATAAACTATAAGCACATGGCTGATCGTAGTTTTGACAAATTTCCTTGACACATATTTAATGCATAAGGTCTCATAGGAATTTTACCTGTTCTTACCATTCCTTCCTTCCCACTGTTCATGCTCATACACTGTGCTTATAAGAAAGCTATACACCTACATTTAATTACCTTACTTCTCTCCCAGGAAACTAGAAACTGAAGAAAAGTCGTCTTCATTAATCGTGGGCATAAGGGATACAGTAGCATCTTGCATGAAAAATAAATCAGGCAATTAGTGTCTAGTATGCAGTACAAACAAACTGTCCTCATTCATATGGATTAAGAATAATTTTCAGGCCATGTGCCTACGTTTGTTATGGAAAACTTTTTTGTGTAGCAAATATTTATATTAATACTGATGTGAGCTTTACATTTTAACAGGTTTCTTCCACTAAAGTAATATCCTCATAGTGAAAACTTTACTTTTACTTCTCACATACTGAAGACTGTGAGTTAAAATAATGTCTCACAAATAACTGTATACTCCACTATTGCTGCAAAAATTTGAACTCCATTTAATTAAAAGAAAAACAACTTTTATTATAGAAGTTAAGAGTGATAATTAACAAATATAAGATGAAGATAGCAAGGAAACTTTGCGAAACTACCTGAAGACCCATTAGGAAAGCAACCATCTTGAAGTCTCTAATTACTTCCCAACCATACTGGTCGTACTTCAGAACTTGCAACAGGAATTTGACACTACTGTTCTCCTTGAGATGTGCAGAGTGAGCCACTGGGACAGATGGAAGTTGATTTCCATTGTGGAGCAGAACTGCTTTCAGGCTCTTGGAAGAATTGTTGATGAAAAGAAGCCAATCCTGTGCATTACAAGGTATCCAAATTTCACTGAATAGACTGTCACGTCATGGCAGTAACAGAATTCATCTTGAAGGGTGAAGAAGGTAGAAAACATTTGATGATGTTTTCTTTGACTTGTAACTTGCACGCTATCATCCAGCAAGTTCCACTGTTTCAGCCTGGATGTCAGAATTTCTGCTTTAGCTTTTGAAGGCTAAGATCTCTTACCAAAACATTAACATCCTTCTGGCTTGGGTAGTATGGTCTTCTGTCATCTTCACTGGCATGGAAAGGATCAGTTGCATCTTCACTGTCTGAACTGATGTTTTCTGAACATTACTGCATGCTATGCATGCTCTGTGGAGCCGTCGGAATGGGCAGATCAGAGCAATGTGGTACCGGGGCATAGATGAAGGAATGTTTGGATACATCACAGAAACTGCATTTTTTTCACTTCGATATTTGGGGGGGTCTACCATGCAGCAATAGCAGTAGGTGGAATGATCAGTTGGCTCCCGCCAAATTCTTGGTATCCCAAACCTCATGGCTCTATTTTTGCCACTGAACCAACTTTCAAGTGTTTTCTTGCAATTATCGCAGCTTAAGTGAGGTTCCCATGACTTATCTTGATCACCCACAGCCGTCCCAAAATATGCTTTGTAGGCTGCATTCATTTTTGCCGTTGTTGCCAAAGAGAGCTTCTTTGCCCGTCTTTTGATGAACTCTCCGCATACATAACAGAAAGTATCTGCAGGATATTTACAACCTCTTGATGCCATAATTGATTGAAATAATCACCAATTTATCTACAGATGTAAAAAAAACCAAGAAATAACAGTATTATATTAGCATACAAAATAATTACTGTACATGTATAATCTTGAACCTGCACTGTACATGTAATCTTAGTCAGCAAAGTGACAATCAAGTTTTGTCTCAATAACTGTTAATAACCATTTGTTTGTTATCCAAATAATGTGAAAATATCACTGATTTCCTGGCCACAAAAAAAAAAAAAAATGTTGCCTAGTGTAATGAATAGAGATGAGCGAACGCGTTCGTCCGAGCTTGATATTCGTGCGAATATTAGGGTGTTCGGGATGTTCGTTATTCGTAACGAACACCATGCGGTGTTCTGGTTACTTTCACTTCCTTCCCTGAGACGTTAGCGCGCTTTTCTGGCCAATTGAAAGACAGGGAAGGCATTACAACTTCCCCCTGCAACGTTTAAGCCCTATACCACCCCCCTGCTGTGAGTGGCTGGCGAGATCAGGTGTTCGCCTAATATAAAAGTCGGCCCCTCCCGCGGCTCGCCTCAGATGCGGTGTGAGTTAGATGAGGGACAGTGCTGTTTATACCGGAGCTGCTGTAGGGAAAGAATTGGTAGTTAGTGTAGGCTTCAAGACCCCCCAAAGGTCCTTATTAGGGCCACTGATAGCTGTGTGTTGGCTGCTGTTAGCAGTGGGATTTTTTTTTTTCTCAAAATCGCCTCTGCAGACCGTTGCACCTGGCATTAGGGACAGAAGTGCTGCATAGGCAGGGAGAGTGTTAGGAGTGAGTGTAGCCTTCAAGAACCTCAACGGTCCTTTCTAGGGCCATATTTATCCGTGTGCAGTACTGTCCAGGCTGCTGTTAGCTGTGCTGCATTTTTTTTGGGCTTCTCAAAATCGCCTCTGCAGAGCATTCCACCCTCCATTGATACTGCAGGGAAAGAATTGTATAGGCAGGGCCACAACACAGTTATTATTCATAGAATATACGCAGTGCTGCCTGTTGGTGGGAAAAAACTGAAAACAAATCTATTTGTCCAGCCTCTGTCCGTCCTTACGGGCGGTGGAGACGTGTGAGCTGCGTGAAGAACAGTGCTAAATCATACGCACCCAGCTACGCTTTACTGCTGGCTTCGCCATTTGCTTTCCTTAATTGGGAAAAAAATACCTGCTCTGCCAGAGTTATAATAACTCTGCTACCCTCACGTTCTGTGACACATAAGCAGGGACACAGCACAGTTATTAAACTTCTCATGTTCATTGAATATACGCAGTGCTGCCTGTTGGTGGGAAAAAACTGAAAACAAATCTATTTGTCCAGCCTCTGTCCGTCCTTACGGGCGGTGGAGACGTGTGAGCTGCGTGAAGAACAGTGCTAAATCATACGCACCCAGCTACGCTTTACTGCTGGCTTCGCCATTTGCTTTCCTTAATTGGGAAAAAAAATACCTGCTCTGCCAGAGTTATAATAACTCTGCTACCCTCACGTTCTGTGACACATAAGCAGGGACACAGCACAGTTATTAAACTTCTCATGTTCATTGAATATACGCAGTGCTGCCTGTTGGTGGGAAAAAACTGAAAACAAATCTATTTGTCCAGCCTCTGTCCGTCCTTACGGGCGGTGGAGACGTGTGAGCTGCGTGAAGAACAGTGCTAAATCATACGCACCCAGCTACGCTTTACTGCTGGCTTCGCCATTTGCTTTCCTTAATTGGGAAAAAAATACCTGCTCTGCCAGAGTTATAATAACTCTGCTACCCTCACGTTCTGTGACACATAAGCAGGGACACAGCACAGTTATTAAACTTCTCATGTTCATTGAATATACGCAGTGCTGCCTGTTGGTGGGAAAAAACTGAAAACAAATCTATTTGTCCAGCCTCTGTCCGTCCTTACGGGCGGTGGAGACGTGTGAGCTGCGTGAAGAACAGTGCTAAATCATACGCACCCAGCTACGCTTTACTGCTGGCTTCGCCATTTGCTTTCCTTAATTGGGAAAAAAATACCTGCTCTCCAAGAGTTATAATAACTCTGCTACCCTCACGTTCTGTGACACATAAGCAGGGACACAGCACAGTTATTAAACTTCTCATGTTCATTGAATATACGCAGTGCTGCCTGTTGGTGGGAAAAAACTGAAAACAAATCTATTTGTCCAGCCTCTGTCCGTCCTTACGGGCGGTGGAGACGTGTGAGCTGCGTGAAGAACAGTGCTAAATCATACGCACCCAGCTACGCTTTACTGCTGGCTTCGCCATTTGCTTTCCTTAATTGGGAAAAAAATACCTGCTCTCCAAGAGTTATAATAACTCTGCTACCCTCACGTTCTGTGACACATAAGCAGGGACACAGCACAGTTATTAAACTTAGATAATTCATTCACTAGAGGCAGTGGGGCCTTTCGTTTTCCAAAAAGGGCAAAAATTATATTTGGCCTGCAGTCTTGCGCCAATTTATTTCCTGCCTGTGAAATCAAATCACTGGTAATACAGCATGCTGAGGGGTAGGGGTAGGCCTAGAGGACGTGGACGCGGCCGAGGACGCGGAGGGCCAAGTCAGGGTGTGGGCACAGGCCAAGCTCCTGATCCAGGTGTGTCGCAGCCGACTACTGCGCGATTAGGAGAGAGGCACGTTTCTGGCGTCCCCACATTCATCGCCCAATTAATGGGTCCACGCGGGAGACGGTTATTAGAAAATGAGCAGTGTGAGCAGGTCCTGTCCTGGATGGCAGAAAGTGCTTCGAGCAACCTATCGTCTACCCGCAGTTCTGCGCCGTCCACTGCTGCCAATCCGAATCCTCTGTCTGCTGCTCCTCCTTCCTCCCAGCCTCCTCACTCCACTACAATAACACCTGCTCAGGAGCGGGAGCACTCCCAGGAACTGTTCTCGGGCCCCTGCTTAGATTGGGCAGCAGCGGTTCCTCTCCCACCAGAGGAGTTTATCGTCACTGATGCCCAACCATTCGAAAGTTCCCGGGGTCCGGGGGAAGAGGCTGGGGACTTCCGCCAACTGTCTCAACAACTTTCTGTGGGTCAGGAGGACGATGACGATCAGACACAGTTGTCTTGCAGTGAGGTAGTAGTAAGGGCAGTAAGTCCCAGGGAGCAGCGCACAGAGGATTCGGAGGAAGAGCAGCAGGACGATGAGGTGACTGACCCCACCTGGTGTGCAACGCTTACTCAGGAGGACAGGTCTTCAGAGGGGGAGTCAAGGGCATCAGCAGGGCAGGTTGCAAGAGGCAGTGCAGTGGCCAGGGGTAGAGGCAGGGCCAGACCGAATAATCCACCAAGTGTTTCCCAAAGCGCCCCCTCGCGCCATGCCACCCTGCGGAGGCCGAGGTGCTCTAAGGTCTGGCAGTTTTTCACAGAGACGCCTGACGACCGACGAACAGTGGTGTGCAACCTTTGTCGCGCAAAGCTCAGCCGGGGAGCCAACACCAACAGCCTCACCACCACCACCATGCGCAGACATATGATGGCCAAGCACCCCGCAAGGTGGGACAAAGGCCGTTCACCGCCTCCGGTTTGCACCCCTGCCTCTCCCCCTGTGCCCCAACCTGCCACTGAGATGCAACCCCCCTCTCAGGACACAGGCACTACCGCCTCATGGCCTGCACCCACACCCTCATCTCCGCTGTCCTCGGCCCCATCCAGCAGTGTAGTTCAGCGCACCGTTCAGCCGTCGCTTGCGCAAGTGTTCGAGCGCAAGCGCAAGTACGCCGCCACGCACCCGCACGCTCAAACGTTAACCGTCCGCATCGCAAAATTCATCAGCCTTGAGATGCTGCCGTATAGGGTTGTGGAAACGGAGTCCTTCAAAAGTATCATGGAGGCGGCGGCCCAGCGCTACTCAGTTCCCAGTCGCCACTACTTTTCCCGATGTGCCGTCCCAGCCCTGCACGACCACGTCTCCCGCAACATTGTGCGCGCCCTCACCAACGCGGTTACTGCCACGGTCCACTTAACTACGGACACGTGGACAAGCACAGGCGGGCAGGGCCACTACATCTCCCTGACGGCACATTGGGTGAATTTAGTGGAGGCTGGGACAGAGTCAGAGCCTGGGACCGCTCACGTCCTACCCACCCCCAGAATTGCGGGCCCCAGCTCGGTGCTGGTATCTGCGGAGGTGTATGCTTCCTCCACTAAAGCACCCTCCTCCTCCTCCTCTGTCTCACAATCAAGATGTGTTAGCAGCAGCATGTCGCCAGCAGTCGGTGTCGCGCGGTGTGGCAGCACAGCGGTGGGCAAGCGTCAGCAGGCCGTGCTGAAACTACTCAGCTTAGGCGATAAGAGGCACACGGCCCACGAACTGCTGCAGGGTCTGACACAGCAGACCGACCGCTGGCTTGCGCCGCTGAGCCTCCAACCGGGCATGGTCGTGTGTGACAACGGCCGTAACCTGGTGGCGGCTCTGCAGCTCGGCAGCCTCACGCACGTGCCATGCCTGGCCCACGTCTTTAATTTGGTGGTTCAGCGCTTTCTGAAAAGCTACCCACGCTTGTCAGACCTGCTCGTAAAGGCGCGCCGGCTCTGCGCACATTTCCGCAAGTCCCACACGGACGCTGCCACCCTGCGCACCCTGCAACATCACTTTAAGCTGCCAGTGCACCGACTGCTGTGCGACGTGCCCACACGGTGGAACTCTACGCTCCACATGTTGGCCAGGCTCTATGAACAGCGTAGAGCTATAGTCGAATACCAACTCCAACATGGGCGGCGCAGTGGGAGTCAGCCTCCTCAATTCCTTTCAGAAGAGTGGGCCTGGTTGGCAGACATCTGCCATGTCCTTGGTAATTTTGAGGAGTCTACCCAGGTGGTGAGCGGCGATGCTACAATCATTAGCGTCACCATTCCTCTGCTATGCATCTTGAGAAATTCCCTGCAAACCATAAAGGCAGCTGCTTTGCGCTCGGAAACGGGGGCGGGGGAAGACAGTATGCCGCTGGATAGTCAGGGCACCCTCCTGTCTATTTCTCAGCGCGTACAGGAGGAGGAGGAGGAGCATGAGGAGGATGAGGAGGAGGGGGAAGAGACAGCTTGGGCCGCTGCTGACGGTACACCGGCTGATTGCCTGTCATCCTTTCAGCGTGTATGGCCTGAGGAGGAGGAGGAGGAGGAGGATCCTGAAAGTGATCTTCCTAGTGAAGACAGCCATGTGTTGCATACAGGTACCCTGGCACACATGGCTGACTTCATGTTAGGATGCCTTTCTCGTGACCCTCGCGTTGCACGCATTCTGGCCACTACGGATTACTGGGTGTACACACTGCTCGATCCACGGTATAAGGAGAACCTGCCCACTCTGATTCCCGAAGAGGAAAGGGGTTCGAGAGTGTTGCTATACCACAGGACCCTTGCGGACAAGCTGATGGTAAAATTCCCAGCCGACAGCGCTAGTGGCAGAAGGCGCAGTTCCGAGGGCCATGTTGCAGGGGATGTGCGTAGATCGAGCAGCATGTACATCCCAGGCAGTGCAACAGTCTTTAAGGGCCTGGCCAGCTTTATGGCTCCCCACCAAGACTGTGTCACCGCTCCCCAGTCACGGCTGAGTCGGCGGGAGCACTGCAAAAGGATGGTGAGGGAATACGTAGCGGATCGCACGACCATCCTTGGTGACGCCTCTGCCCCCTACAACTACTGGGTGTCGAAGCTGGACACGTGGCCTGAACTAGCCCTGTATGCCCTTGAGGTACTTGCTTGTCCTGCGGCTAGCGTGTTGTCGGAGAGGGTGTTTAGTGCGGCTGGGGGAATCATCACAGATAAGCGTAGCCGCTTGTCAACCGACAGTGCCGACAGGCTAACACTCATCAAGATGAACAAAGGCTGGATTTCCCCAGACTTCTGTTCTCCACCAGCGGACAGCAGCGATACGTAAGCAATACGTAGGCTGCACCCGCGGATGGAAGCTACGTTCTCTCTCACCATCCAAAACGGGGACATTTCTGCTTCATCAATCTGTGTCTAATATTCCTCCTCCTCCTCCTCCTGCTCCTCCTCCTGAAACCTCACGTAATCACGCTGAACGGGCAATTTTTCTTAGGGCCACAAGGCTCACTCAAATAATTTTTCAGAACAATTTTTATAAGTTTCAATGCGCTTAAAAGCATTGGAACTTTAACTTGAACCAATTTTTCGTTACACTGGGCTGCCTCCAGGCCTAGTTACCACTTAAGCCACATTAACCAAAGCGATTAATGGGTTTCACCTGCCCTCTTGGCTGGCCATGGCCAATTTTTGGGATGTACATTAGTACTGTTGATACAGCAATTTTTGTGGGCCCTCGCCTACAGTGTAATCAAATTAATTTTTAGCCCACCTGCATTACAGCAGACGTTACCTCAGCTGTGTTGGGCAATGCAATGGGATATTTCTATGTACCGCCGGTGGCTTCCTGGCACCCACCCAGGCAGTGGGTCCACAGGGAGTTAAACCTACATGTGTCCACTTGTAAAGAACCCCAGTCTGACTGGGGCATGCAGTGTGGGCCGAAGCCCACCTGTATTACGCACGACATTACTACCTCAGCTGTGTTGGGCAATGCAATGGGATATTTTTGTGTACCGCCGGTGGGTTCCAGGGAGCCACCCATGCTGTAGGTGCACACTGAGTTTTTAATACATCTGTACACTTCTAAAGAACCCGTCTGACTGGGGCATGCAGTGTGGGCCGAAGCCCACCTGTATTACGCACGACATTACTACCTCAGCTGTGTTGGGCAATGCAATGGGATATTTCTATGTACCGCCGGTGGCTTCCTGGCACCCACCCAGGCAGTGGGTCCACAGGGAGTTAAACCTACATGTGTCCACTTGTAAAGAACCCCAGTCTGACTGGGGCATGCAGTGTGGGCCGAAACCCACCTGCATTAACCCTTTCCAGTCCACTGTGTGACCTGTGAAGACATTAGGGTTTAAGGCTGTACAGCTCCGTTGTTGGTAGACGTCCGTCGGGGTTCTCTTACTGTATATTGCCAGCCTCTCTGCTGTCGGAGCCTATCCTACGTGTCAGCTCATGCAGTACTGGCTTTAGCCAGCATATAGCGCCGTTGTATAACAGCAGAAAAAGAGTAAGCCCCCAAGGAAAAACATATACAAATTGGATTGGAAAGGGTTAAGCACAACATTACTACCTCAGCTGTGTTGGGCAATGCAATGGGATATTTCTATGTACCGCCGGTGGCTTCCTGGCACCCACCCATGCTGTAGGTGCACACGGAGTTTTTACTACATCTGTACACTTATAAAGAACCCCAGTCAGACTTGGGCATGCAGTGTGGGCCGAAGCCCACCTGCATTAAGCACGACATTACTACCTCAGCTGTGTTGGGCAATGCAATGGGATATTTCTGTGTACCGCCGGTGGGTTCCAGGGAGCCACCCATGCTGTGGGTCGACAGGGACTTCACAATAGGGAGTTGTACCTGCCTGTGTCTATGAATTAAAAAGCCCGGTCTGACTGGGGCATGCAGACACCTTGACAGAATGAATAGTGTGTGGCACATAGGTTCCCCATTGCTATGCCCACGTGTGCAGCTCCTGATGGCGGTGGCACAGGATTCTGTTTCTCATTGCTTCTGTACAGCATTGTGGGCTATCGCTCCGCCACTTTTAAAGAGGGTCGCTGCCTAGCCGTGCCAACCTCTGCAGTGTGTGCCTGCGGTCCCTCGTCATGGCAGACGCAATTCTAAATAGACATGAGCGTGGTGTGGCATGAGGGCAGCTGAAGGCTGCGCAGGGACACTTTGGTGTGCGCTGTGGGGGGGAGGGGGGGCGGTTGGGCAGCATGTAACCCAGGAGAAGTGTCAGTGGAGTGTCATGCAGGCAGTGATTGTGCTTTGTTGGAGGTAGTGTGGTGCTTAGCAAAGGTATGCCATGCTAATGAGGGCTTTTCAGAAGTAAAAGTTGTTGGGAGGGGGGGGCCCACTCTTGCCAGTATTGTGGCTTAATAGTGGGACCTGGGAACTTGAGATGCCCAACATGTAGCCCCTCGCCTGCCCTATCCGTCACTGTGTCATTCCCATCACTTTCCTGAATTGCCCAGATTTTCACACATGAAAACCTTAGCGAGCATCGGCGAAATACAAAAATGTTCTGGTCGCCCATTGACTTCAATGGGGTTCGTTGTTCGAAACGAACCCTCGAGCATCACGGGAAGTTCGTTACGAATAACGAACACCCGAACATTTTGGTGTTCGCTCATCTCTAGTAATGAACGATACCAAAGAAATCAATTATCCAGTGCCATAGATCTGTGTGGATCCAATGGCTGGTATGATACTTCTAAACAAACTGAGCATTACCACAGCTAGAGTATTTCTACTTATGGATCCTTTAATTGCGTCTACTATTCAACTGGATCATAATGTTGAATAGTAGACACAACTAGACATAATGTTTGCACCTATTTTTGATTGCCCTTGGACATATTGGACATACAGGGTGTAACACTGTTGGTTCTCGAAATGGAATCTAGTGGAAGAGGCAGTCATGGTCAGATATAAACAGAGTTCAGTACACAGAGATTGGAGATCAGCCATAATAAAACATAAGCACCATTTTGTACACAAAGTTTAAAGATCAGAATAATTATGAGCACAGCTGAACAAGCCAGAATACCAAGGCACAGGAAGCCCAAAGCTAAGAGTTTAAGTACAACAACTGTGATTGGCTACAGAATAGGTGGAGTCAATAATTATTCTCAGCCTGCACATAGCTAAACAAGCCTAGGGTCAAGAAGACTTGGGATAGCATGGTTAAAGCTACCTAAGCTACAATGGATACAATTAGTCTTTAAGCCCAGCATGTTCAGGCAGCTAAAGTACTTTTCCAAGCACTGTCATTGCTTGCTAGTTGAAGACTGACCCACAGACTTTCTATTGAGTCCATCTTCAGCTATTGAGCAATGACAGTGCTCAGAGGAGTGCTATAGCTGACTCATTCTAGTGTTGGGTGCGGGTCTCAGCAGCCAGATCACAAGTGATCAAAACTTTTAACACATCTCTAAACTTTTAGAAAGTTCAGCTACACTTCAACTTTTAGCAGTGCACAAATAAAATTACACATTGAAATTACACTCATACAATCATAGCTACACTTCCTACAGTGGTAGGCTCTAACTAGTGATAAGTGAGCATACTTTCTAAGGGCGATTGCTCGAGCGAGCATTGCCCTTAGCCAGTACCAGGCCGCTCGAGAGAAAAGGTTCGGCTGCCGGTGCGGGTGACAGGTGAGTTGCGACAGTGAGCAGGGGGATCATTCCTCCCCGCTCTCCCCCGCCGCCGGCAGCCGAACCTTTTCTCTCGAGCGGGCAAGGTACTCGCTAAGGGCAATGCTCGCTCGAGCAATTTCCCTTAGCGAGTATGCTCACTCATCACTAGCTCTAATCTTTTGTACCTTGTAAGCCACAATCAATTTTGAGTGATGGTCAGGAGTCACATCATAGTAAGCACAGATTAAACAGAAATCATAAAATTGCATAGAATTACAGAACCTTGGCATATTCATATTATACTAGCCAAAGTTTAAATGTTTAAACATCAGGATATATGGTCATTATGGAAAACTTATTATAGCCAGCGGATATGGTTATAACTCAGGGCCTCTATGTTAAGCCACACTGTATGGATTCATGAGCCACATGTGGTTTCTGAGCCATGGGTTCGGGGCAGCTGTTCTACAGGATCGAAGATGACATGTGAATCTCTAAGCCACTGATGAGATTTCAGAATACCTCAGACTCACAATAAAGACATTCTTTATTGCTGTCAGGACAGCAGATGTGGACCTACTGTACCACAAAGAAATTTGACTTAGGGCTAGATCTGTGGGGCAGCACCTAGCGTGCCTTCGTTTTGACCCTTTAATCCCACCAATTGGGATCTAGTCTTCACTGCAGGGAACCCCAGACTGTTACTCCAGAAGTTTTGCTGATTATGTGACAGCTGATGAAAACTGTTTAGGGTTACCATAACACGGTACCAGAGTATCAGACAGAGGTATGCACAGAGATCATAGAACAGAGCCGAGGTAAGGGCAAGCAGAATACTAGCATAACAATAAATCAGGGCAGGGTCAGGAAAGATAGCTGACAGAGTAAGTGTGGTCAATAAACAAGACAAGGTAAACAGAAGAGAAGATGGGAAAGCTGAGTGGAACAGGCAAGGATCAAAACCAAGAAACAGTCAGGTTCTGTAAGGTGACATGATCCAGTATTGTACAAGCAGGCAATGGGCACTACACCACAATTGCTGTAGATTTCATGTTTCAAAATCTGTTGGAAATTACACCCCATAATTACTCAAATTGGGTAACAGGCACATAGCAGGGCTTAGAGAACATATTTTGCAACAAATAGTTTAACAACAACACCACTAATTGTATTAATTTGCACAAGAAAATATCTAAAAATAGCAAAAATATTTCAGTTTACTTTTTAATGGCATTCAGCACCTTACATGATTTTCCATACTTCTGAACAGGGCTATGTTGTTAGAATTTGTTCCTTCCCTGGTAATTTGTGAAGCATAATTATGCAATTTGCATTTTGTTAGTCAAAACATCTCCAAGATGCTTCACGATCTGATGTCATTTCTTACACTCCAGCAGATACGAATTTACCGAAGCCAAATGAAAACTGGGATTCCAGCAGCAGCAATGCAGATTGTAGACTCTGACATTCAGATTACAATGAATTACTTGACACTTATATAATAATTATATGTACCACATTAAGTGCTTTGCTGTCAGAATTGATGTGTATTTTCTGGCTAACTGTTGAGTGTCACTATAAGGAATCAGATGAACGTGATTGTTACATGTTTTGAAGGGTACAGACGGTGCAGAAAAGAGGTCTGGGGAGGTTTGGAAGGCGTGCATTTTGCAAATCTGTTGCATAGAGTTAGAAAGACAGTGTAATGAAACAGGATTTACAGTAAGTAAAAGTTATGGCTGAATGCATTTACAATGTCATTTCGAAGGTTGCACATTGAATCGGGCTGTCACTGTAATTGCAGTATAATTTGACATTGCTGATATTTAAATATTTACTGTAGGAGAAGATTAAATTTGCATGTAAAAAGTAGTTGAAGGAGACCTGTCTCATACATTTTCTGTCAAGATGTGAGGAGAAAATTGGCAGTAAAACCAGCTCTGTTTCCCTCAGATTTACATCAGAGCGGTGTTCTTAGAGTGCCACATGACAGCTATTTTAATAAGAAGATGGGAATTCAGGAGAAAGATTATCCCCCATCATATACATTTTCTGGTCTGTTATTTCTGTGCAAGAAGACCTTTTTTCATGTAGTATCTGGCAGGTCTATAGATATTCGTCTTATGCTAGTTGCATTCCGAAAACAATATCTGATATTATCAATAAAGCATATTCAAAGTACTGAATGTTTCCAGCCATTAACTCAGAATTTCTTGCACTTTCAGGTTCCCTTTTATAAAACTATCTTTTATTTAAAAATGCAACTCTTTATTTCTAAACATGTTTCTATGATAAGAGATTTGCATTTCAAGCTACTAAGGCCGCCTGCACACGGGCAGAAATCCCGCAGTGGGATTTCCAGCGGGATTTCCGCCACTGAAAGCCTGCATAGGAGTGCATTACAATACGCACTCCTATGCAGACGGCCGCGGTTTGGCCGCGCGAAATCTCGCGCGGCAAACAAACCGCGGCATGTCCTATTTTTGTGTGGGGCTCGCAGAGCCTCACACAGAAATGTCACACACCGGCCGCCGGCTCTGCTCTGCGCATGAAAGAGCCGGGGCCGCCGGGCGCGGGTGAGTACGCGCTCGTCTCTGCAGGTGCTCGGGTCGGGTCCCGCGGCGAGAATTCTCGCCGCCAGATCCGACCCGCTCGTCTGCAGGCGGCCTAAAGTGTATATAAGTTGTTATGTAGTGTTCCTATCTCAGGAAAGAAATAGCTTAAAGGGGTTGTCCCGCGCCGAAACGGGTTTTTTTTTTACAATAGGCCCCCCGTTCGGCGCGAGACAAACCCGATGCAGGGGTAAAAAAAAACAAACCGGATAGTACTTACCCGAATCCCCGCGCTCCGGTGACTTCTTACTTACCTTGTGAAGATGGCCGCCGGGATCTTCATCCTCGGTGGACCGCAGGTCTTCTGTGCGGTCCATTGCCGATTCCAGCCTCCTGATTGGCTGGAATCGGCACACGTGACGGGGCGGAGCTACGAGGAGCCGCTCTCTGGCATGAGCGGCCCCATTCAGAAGGGAGAAGACCGGACTGCGCAAGCGCGTTTAATCGGGCGATTAGACGCTGAAGATTAGACGCCACCATGGAGACGGGGACACCAGCAACGGAACAGGTAAGTGAATAACTTCTGTATGGCTCATAATTAATGCACAATGTACATTACAAAGTGCATTAATATGGCCATACAGAAGTGTATAACCCCACTTTGTTTCGCGGGACAACCCCTTTAAGGGCTTCTTTACACGACCATATTTGTACACATTTTTACATGCGAACAAATCCAACATGCAATAAGAGGAGAATAGAGCCCATTGATTTCGATGGGTTCATTTTTACTTGCGCACCAAAGAGCTGCATAGAGGTCTATGAAGGGTGTGGAAATGCGTACATATATATATGCGGGTATGCGCTATACACTGTGCAAACCCATGTACACTGCCACCTCCTTTACCTTACGGCTTCTGCAAACAATCAATAAATTAATTGCAATGGGTTCCCTTAAATTCTGCGTCTTTGCCCTCAATTTTGTATGCAGTTGAAAATACATGTGATATGCTCTATTTTTGTGCACATTTGCTGAATCCATGCTGAAATCCATGTCAAATCCAATAGCACTTTACTCTGTTCAGATGCAATAAAAAATGTTTAGGTGCATTTTTGGCACCACTGCTGAAAAAAAGTGTCATAAAAGTATGTAACTTGAGGGCTCTTGAAGACTAGTGTAAGCGTACATACGCTCATGATACCGTGACATAATAGTGCTATGATTGAACAGGCTATGCAGCTTAATTAGTTCCTGGTGTTATCGATTAACACTGCGGAATTGCACAGTCCAGTGTGAGATTTTGTGTGGACATGGTGTGCATTGGCGTACTCCATAGACTCCCATGGTGCCTTGAGTGCTCAAATGCACACATAAATAGAGCATATGGCGTATTTTTTTGCCCAACGGACATGCGCCTGTAAAAACGCTGAATGTGAAGGAGCCCTAAAAAGATTTTCTCTGCTAAAATCTCAATAGTAATCCTTCACAGGTATAATGTACTGTTATATATAAATATATCTCTATTAAAGATGAGCGAACACCAAAATGTTCGGGTTCGCGTTATTCGAAACGAACTTCCCGCGATGTTCGGGTGTTCGTTTCGAATAACGAACCCCATTGAAGTCAATGGGCGACCGGAACATTTTTGTATTTCGCCGATGCTCGCTAAGGTTTTCATGTGTGAAAATCTTGGCAATTCAAGAAAATGATGGGAACGACACAGCAACGGATAGGGCAGGCGAGGGGCTACATGTTGGGCTGCATCTCAAGTTCCCAGGTCCCACTATTAAGCCACAATAGCGGCAAGAGTGAAACCCCCCCCCCCCCGCACTGTCAGCATAACGATCGTTCTCCTCTGCCACAGCTGTAACAGCTGTGGCAGAGAAGAACGATGTTAGCCCATTGAATTCAATGGAGCCGTCAATACAGCCGACTCCACTGAATGCAATGGGCTGCCGGCGATCGCGGGATGAATTGTCGGAAAGGGCTTAAATATATAAGCCCTTCCCTGCAATTCATCCAGAAATGTGTAAAAATAAAAAATATATATATACTCACCTGGTGCCGGCAGACGGAGTTCAGCGCGGCAGGCTGCAGTTCTCCTGAACTGCTCTGAACAGCTGTGAGTAGTATTAAGCAGCCGGGGATTTAAAATCCCCGCCTGCTGAATAAGATGCCTCTGATTGGTCACAGCCTGACCAATCAGAGGCCAGCCCTCACTCACACCCATTCATGAATTCATGGAGCTCTTCTAAGTGCTAATGGTCCAGCTTATGTACTTTAAACCACATGGGCATTTTAATATGTAAATAATATAATTGGGCCCACAATTCCTGGTTGATCTTGTTGGTTAATATATATAACTTTTGTCTTTTATCTCTGAAACTGATGTAATCTGTGTGCAGGTTCTGTATTACTGTCATGGGAGGAACACAAACCATTGATATTTGAGAGATATTATTGTCTACACTGCTTACCAGCATATTTGGAAGGATTTGTACTGATGAACAGACTATAACGCGTTGTAATACTATTGCTGCAAGATCTTCACTTGCATGCAATCCTTGTACTTTTATTTTGGAATTAAACCTATGATTTATATATTTAATCACTGTCCGCCACGACAGTTTATATATATTCTTTTTCAAAGAAGAGCTCCAGGAAAGGAGCGCGGAAAGATCTTTTTTATCTTTGAAGTTTGTTTATTTTACCCATTGAGGGGAATTTCTCCATTTGGGTTTGCTTCTTTCCTGGCGACTCTCCTTCCCCACCGAAGGATACCTGAAGTCTCTTCATTTGTTACGGGCATACCTGGATCACAGGTGCCGGCGGGTGGCTCCCGTAGGATCGTACGGTCTATGGGAACCCCGCTGAGCACCAGGTGAGTCATTTTCATTATTTATTCCATGGTGGCGCGGATCATCACTTTGAAAAACCGATATTGGGAAACTTTGGTCTCATCTGTCTTAGACAAAGGCTCCTTGATCCCATAGAAGAGGCAGCCACTAAAGTAAAAATTCATGCAACCACTTCTACTTATAATACTCCACTGTGTCCGGAGAAAAAGGCTAGCCCGCTATTTACTAAATGGTACATGATCTTTATGACATCAACAAAGTAACTGAATTTATAGCGCCCATTGTCCAAATCCTCACACCTTACTGGCCCAAGGTGCCGCCTACTGCCACTCATTTTACAGTAGTAGATTTGGAAAATGCCTTCTTTAGTTTTCCCCTGCTGGAGTTTTGCCAGTATTTGTTCGCTTTTACCTTTAAAGGCAAGCAATATAAATGGCTGGTCCTTCCCAGGGTGCACCACATAGTAACATAATTTAATAGTATGTTAGGCTGAATGAAGACAATGTCCATCTAGTTCAACCTGTTTCAAACCCCCATTACCCCCCGTTTTTGTTGGTTCAAGCAAAAAAAAAAAACAACGAGCCAATTTAGCTCATTTGGAGGAAAAAGAATTGCTTCCCGACTCCATATGGTAGTCAGAATAATCCTGGATCAACATTTGAGTTCCTATTTAACTCCAAGACCCGGATCAACAACCCTGCTGGTCACTTAATATGTATATACTGTAATATCATTGCATTTTAAAAAGATGTCTAGTCCCCTCTTAAACTCCTCTATCGATTTTGCCATCACCACCTCCTCAGGCAGAGAGATCCACAGTCTCCCTGCTTTTATGGTAAATGACCTCTTTCTGTGTTGGTGATGAAACTTGCTTTCTTCTAGACATAGCGGATGCCCTCTTGTTACCTTCGCAGTCCTGGGTATAAACAGATCATGGGAGAGA
The DNA here is from genome assembly GCF_035609145.1 of Eleutherodactylus coqui. Taxonomy (NCBI): domain Eukaryota; kingdom Metazoa; phylum Chordata; class Amphibia; order Anura; family Eleutherodactylidae; genus Eleutherodactylus; species Eleutherodactylus coqui. The sequence continues at coordinate 111,578,447 of NC_089843.1, read as the reverse complement.
TCCTTGTATTGTCCCCTAATATATTTATACATAGTTATTTGGTCGCCCCTTAACCATCTTTTTTCCAGGCGGGTTAATCCAAATTTTGATAGCCTGTCTGGGTATTCCAGTCCTCTCATTCCATTTATTAATTTTGTTGCCCTTCTTTGGACCCCTTTTAAGTACTGCAACATCTTTCCTGAGCACCGGTGTCCAGTACAGTTCACAGTATTACATGTGAGGCCTGACAAGTGTCTTGTATAGTGGAAGAATAATGCTCTCGTCCCTCGCCCCTATACCTCTTTTAATGTCCCTTAAGATTTTCTTTGCTTTTGCAGCAGCTGATTGGCATTTATTGCTCCAGTTAAGTCTACAGTCCACTAGTATCCCCAGGTCTTTTTCCATATCAATTTTTCCTAGCAGTACTCCATTTAGTGTACATTGCTAACATCTGTTTCTCCTGCCCATGTGCATAACCTTACATTTATCAATATTGAACTTCATTTGCCATTTTTCTACCCAAGCCCCCAGCTTATCTAGGTCCATTTGTAGCCATACATTGTCCTCCTTTGTATTAATTATCTTGTATAATTTTGTATCACCGGCAAATATTAATATCTTACTGTGTAGTCTCTCTATCAGGTAATTGATAAATATTTTGAACAGAATGGGGCCTAATACCTAATGCCCTGTGGCACCCCACTAGCAATGGTGGCACAATCAGAGTATGCACCATTTATTACTACCCTCTGCTTTCTATCTCTGAGACAGTTCTTGACCCAGACCGAGCTGTCTCATTTTATGTATCAACTTATTATCTGGCACGGTATCAAATGCTTTAGAGAAATCCAGATATACGAGATCAATAGACTCTCGCAGGTCCAGCCTAGAACTTACTTCATTGTAGAAGCTGATCAAATTGGTCTGACATGATTAAATCCTCATGAACGCATGCTGATGAGGAGTTATTCCATTGTTCTCCTTGAGGTATTCTACGATGGTGTCTCTCAGAAATCCATAGAGAAGTTTTCCAATTATTAAAGTAAGACTTACCGGCCTGCAATTACCAGGCTCTCTTTTAGACCCCTTTTTCTATATTGGAACCACATTGGCAATGCACCAATCCATTGGTACAACCCTGGTCTCAATAGTGTCCATAAATATAAGAAATAGCGGTCCAGCTAACATGTCACTTAGTTACCTTAGAACCCATGGGTATAATCCATCCGAGCCTGCCGATTTATCGATTTTAATCCTCTTTAACCCCTTCCCGCTCCAGGACGTATATTTACATCCTGGAGCGTCAGCGTATGTATGCAGAGAGGTCGCGTGGCAACCTCTCTGCAAACAGCGCGGGCGTCAGCTGTTTAGTACAGCTGACACCCACGGGCAATAGCCGCAATCGGCCAATCGTGGCTATTAACTCTTTAAATGCCGCTGTCCATTCTGACAGCAGCATTTGAAGCCCCCGAAGGATGTTCGGGGGTCCCGTACAGCCCCCCTGCGGTGAGATCGGGGGAGCCGTGCAGGTGTCATGGCTGCCGGGGGCCTTCTGAAAGCCTTGATAGGCTGCCTGTCAGAATGCAGTATGACATAATGCTATAGCATTATGTCATACTGCAGGAGCGATCAAAGAATCACATATTCTAGTCCCCCAGGGGAACTTAAAAGAAAAGTTTAAAAAAAAGCAATAAAGTTTTTCTAATTGTAAAAAAAAAAAAAAAAGTTATAAAAGTTTAAATCACCCCCTTTTGCCATATCTATAACTAAAAAGTCTAAATATTAAAATAAAAATGCATGTTTGGTATTGCCGCGTCTGTAAAAGTCTGATCTATCAAAGTAGTGCATTATTTATCCCGCACAGTGAACATCGTCTGAAAAAAAAAATAGAGAACACCAGAAATGCACTTTTTCAGTCACCCTGTATCCCAGAAAAAATGCAATAAAAAGCGATCAAAAAGTCGTACATATTCTGAATTAGTACTAACGGAAACTATAGGACATTCTGCAAAAAATGAGCTATCGCTGAACTACGTCAACGGAAAAATAAAAAAGTTATTGCGCGCACAAGATGACGGCAGAAACATACAGCGACGTCGATGGATAAATAAAGGAGATGATTTTTTTAAGGGGGAGAGGAAAAAACGAAAATGGAGAAAAAAAAGGCCGCGTCATGAAGGGGTGAACTGGCTTTGCACTTCCCCCTCTGTTAGGCATGCAATATTTAGTGGGAAGTTCACTTTATTCCCAAGCATTTCTTTTTTATTCGTGAATAAACTTGAGAAAAATCTATTTAATGGATTTGCCTTCCCCCCATCATCTTCTTTGGTTTCTCCTGCATTATTTATTAAAGGGCCAATGCTTTCAGTGCAAATCATTTTGCTGTTGATATAATTGAAGAATAGTTTAGGGTTATTTTTGCTCTCTTTGGCAATCAGTCTTTCTGCCTCCTCCTTAGCAGTTTTGATCTTTTCTTTACATAATTCATTTTTTTCCCTGTTTGTTTTTAGCACTTCTTCACTGCCTTCTTGTTTTAGCAATTGAAATACTTTCTTTTTTTCGTTTATTGCCCCCCTTACAGTCGTGTCGAGCCACACTGGTTTCCTTCTAGTTGTAGTTCTTTTATTTTTAAAGGGTATTAACTGCTCACATGAGGTGATTAGGATGTTTTTGAATTAGGATGGTATTGTCACCTGGAAATTAATTATATTATGGTCACTATTTCCCAAGTGTCCCTGCACCTGTACCCCCGTGATTCTGTCTGGTTTGCTAGTTAATAATAAGTCCAGAGTGGCCCTCCCTCTAGTTGGCTCCCGCACAAGATGGTAAGGTAGTTGTCTTCAATTGTTCTCCAGAACTTATCACCCTTGTGAGATTTGCAGGTTTCGTCTTCCCATATTGTATCCAGATAATTAAAGTCACCCATAATAATTACTTTATTGTGGTTTGACAACTCTTCTATTTGTACACGCAACATCTAAGTCACAGCAGCACACACACAGGTGGCTCACACCCAAAGCGGTCTTACAGCCACAGTGGTATCAAGATGATGTCACGCCTCCCCAGGCTGGATCCAAGGCCTGCTCCACTCACCAACTATTCCATATATAGAGACGCAACATCCATCGCAGAAAGATGAATAAAAGGGAACTTTATTCCATCATAGTCCCAGTATATACAACAACATGGTCTGCATAGCAGGGTAGTAGCGGTGACGTTTCGATCCGGGTAGGATCTTTGTCAAGCTTCTATTTGTCTTAATAATAAGTTTTCAGTTTCTTCTGTTATTTTTGGTGGCTTATAGAAAACCCCTATCAGGATTTTATAATCAATAGGGAGCGCCCCAGAAATTTGATAGATTGGTTAGAAATTTAAAAATATTATTGGTTGGACCTACCCGGTGTAACAGAGTCACTCTTGGACAAGGGTGCTCTAGTATATCCTCAATCCTGGTAGGCCCATGAATTTATTGTATATACTGGTCCAATAAGACATCCATTTAGGAGAGCATCAATGGGAATCCGAAGTCCGATTATCGGAGGGTGAGTAAACACAATAAAATAGGTAAAAACCTATAAAAAACCCCAGCGTTCCAGATCATACAATTTGGCATGTAGATGGTGAAGAACTTACTTCACAGGGGTGCCTCAGATGAGTGCACCCCTAATCCAGTGATGCCTGCAATATCCACTTTAAGTGAGGTGGAGTATGAGATGGTGTCAGACTTCACAAATTATACAGACAATTTTTTTATCCATACACTAATGCAACGCGTTTCGGTGTTGTATTAGTGTTTGAATAAAAGAACTTGTCTCTGAAATTTGCGAAGTCTGCCATCATCTTATACTCCACCTCACTTAAAGTGGATATTGCAGGCGTCACTGGATTAGGGGTGCACTCATCTGAGGCGCCCCTGTGAAGTTGGTTCTTCACTACCTATCAGGATTTTGTTATTTTTTTCTTCCTGTATTTACACCCACAGAAATTCCATGTGTTCATCTCCTACACCTATATGTTCTCATAGCCTTAGCATTAAGTATGATTAAACATGCAGACTCACCCCTACCACTTTCTGGTTCACACAGTCTCTTCTAAAAAGTTTTTGAGGAGTTTATAGCCCTGTAAATTCACCGCCCAGTCACATTTATCATCAAGCCATGTTTCCGTTATTCCGCATCTGACATCCCTTCCGGTCTCTGAATCTGTATGGTAGCAAATGTCCCCACGTTGAATCCTGCCATATCACTTTTGCTGGATTCAAAGGAAGTGTGTGTGTGTGTGTGTGTGCGGGGAGGGGGGGGGGGGTGTAAATGAATGCAGTAACCACTGAGCAGTCTGAAAATATTCTGTATTTTAAATCACTAGAGCCAAAAGAACAACAAGGTATCCTGTTACCACGTGATTGCATCGCCCATATGTCACAGGAAACAATAGGTTCATCTTTTACTTATTGAACCCAATCACTAACCAAGAATTTGAGTTTTTTTGTAGATTGTTTCAGAAATCATGAATTGGACAAGCAGAACAGATTATGCAGTGATAACCAACGGTGAGGTAGAGGAAAAAAAGCACTCCATTCCTTTCAGATCTGCTCAGGAGGCCAGAGGTAATGGCGCTTGCTGCAGTGTGTAGACTGGCTGAAGGTAAGACTGTTAATGTCTGCACCAACTCGAGGTGCACTCTTGGAATCACATTTGATTCACACCCTTGTGTCGCAGTAGACATTTTGTTGGATCATCAGGTAAACCCATCAAGAATGCAGAAGCAGTGTCTTTGTTGTACATAGTTTTAGCTCTTCCCAAACAGGTAGTTGTCATGAAGGTCCAGGTTCACATCAAGGAAGTAAGTCTCGAGGCTCTAAATAAATGGAGAGTACACGAAGCAGACAAAGCAGTAGCCCAACTCCCCTTGACTGAGGTAATGGCTGACATCCCGATTGCACCCCAAATGGGTGTGGATATCTCTCTCTTGCTTAAATTGCAGGAACAGGCCTCAAAGGAAGAAAAGGAAGAATGTCAAAAGAGAGGAGTGAAAAGAACACTGGTGCGGTCTGGAGGAAGGGTCAGCTCCTGTACATCCCTCGCATTCTCTACTGCATGATGCCACACGTGAGCCATGTGCTAACCCATCAATCCAAGGAGGTAATGTGTGATATAGTATAAGGAATATGCGGGAAAGCGCCAAGCAGGTCTTTAGATGTAAAAATAGGTCGCTCCGTTTGGAGATATTAACCCACCTAGCACTGAGCAGGGATCCCTGTGGACAGGGATTTACCCGCTCAGCACCTGTAGTCCTGGTCTGCTTGTAGAATAGTAGAAGTCACTCCTGATCCAAGGTGATCCGAGGATTCAGGTGGCAGCGAGAGGAAACCCAAGCACAAATGGATGAAGGGATGGTAAATCCAAGAAGAAGAAAAAGAACTGCCAAAGCAGTAGAAAAAACCTCTGCGCTCTCAACTTCTTGCTTAGGGTGCCTACCCACTAGCGTTTTTTTTTTCCGCTGTGAATTTGCTGCTTTTTTTCCCCAATTGTCAATGGGACTTTCTAAAGTTAAAAATGCAACTCACCAAAAACACAAAAACGGCAACTTGCATTTTTGGTGCATTGCGTTTTTAACATTAGAAAGTCCCATTGACAATTGGAAAAAAAAGCAGAGAATTTGCAGCAGAAAAAAAACGCTAGTGGGTAGGCACCCTTACTATAGAATATTTATTTCCCCAGCAGTGGTAAAAAACAATCACAATAGACCAGACAAGGTCACATAAAAACATAGCCAAAAGTGTGTCCAGAGGGAACTCTCACCCACCACTTGGCTCTACTTGCGCTCCAATCCCTGCTTTGGAGCATACGCTACGTTTCACTCGATGTGACAGGATATTTTGTCATTACCCACTGGTCCATGCATTACTGGACCTTGTAGCACACGCTGCACTCCATCTGACAGCCATGATGGCTTTCACAGGGTCACCGGTTGTGACGCTTGCCTTTTGCACCACAAAAGATTACACCTGCTGGGGAAATAAATATTCTATAGTAAGCAAGAAGTCAAGGTAGTTCTGCTCTGGTAGTTCTTTTTCTTCTACTTGCATGTGTGATATGGTGTTCTCTGCTTGGCTTGCCTCAGAGTTCAACACTGCTGTGACCCAGGTTGTACAGGCCTGCATGGCATGCGCCCATCACAACCCAGGCCATTTGGTCAAAGTACCTGCTCACTGTTACTTCAATACTTGTGTATTGGAAGTAAATACCCTAGGTTCAGTCAGGTGACTTGTTGTTGTGGCCCAGTTTCAGAAGAGATGCATGCACCCAGCTATTCCATCAGATTATGTGGGCATTGGTTGACTGTGGCTTTAAGAGTTTGAAACAATCTACTATTCTGCAATGTTCAAGAACCAGTGCCCTCCTGTGGAGCGAAACCATCCACCTAATGCTCTTTAAGTAAAGTTTTGGTTTCTTTGTGAAAATGTGTGCTGCCTCTGCCTCTGTCTGTCACTGCAACACCATCAAATGATATCCACCTACTTCACATACAGAATCATACAGTTTTTTCTCCGCTATGGCATGCTCCATTGGTCATCGAATAATTCTAAAATATGCTACTGTATGGAGTAACATGTAGCACCACACAGAGGGCTTATAGCTCCATAGTACAAGCAGTAGGAACTGCAAAATAGATTGAGACTATGATATACTTATTGTGTATATACTCAGCTGGAAATCATTATATTTTAAAATCAGAGTTTTGCTACACTAACGTTTGTCATAGAGACAAAACATGAGACATTTGTATTTCTTCAAACATTTTAATTGCGAACATTAACTTCCTCTTTTTAAGTTTTGTGGCACAATGTGATTTTACAAAATGAAATTTTGAGCTTTATCTCAGAAGACTGATTTAATGTATTTTATTTACTGGAGGTCTTATGATCATAACCCATAACATACTTACTAAACCAGTTTAACACATTATCAAGCACTTTTTACCCAGCTCCCACTGTGTTTTTATGCTGATAGAAGATGTTGTTTATTGTCATTTGAGCGCTTGATTGTTTGCTTTATAATACATAATTAAGCTTTTGGATGGATTCCCGGATGCTACCAAACAACCACTGCCTAATTTCTGCACAATGCAAGCAGATTGCATTTACTTTTTTTATATGTATTTTTTTAATTAAACATACACAGTTCCATGGTCTTTGTCCAGGACATTGATTCATGCCCAATACCATTCTTCAGATGTTCCATGTTGACCATGTAACCGGTTTTATGACCTATTAATCAAGCACACTTCAGAGTCCCTGCAATATAATCAGGCCTACTTATTATTTAGCACTGGGCTTTTTGTTGGATGATTTACATTTATCTTCTTTTAGACTCTTTCCGATCATGATGCCATAGGACTGCAGAGAACAGTTGCTGATTTCAGTCTTAAAAAATGTTTTGTGTCACCAGGGAACTCATTATAAGGACAAACTTCTTCCAGTTAGACTTACTGCTTTAATTAGAGTAAAGAATAGCTTCTGGTATGAAAAAAATACATTTTACGGAAGAAAGTAATATGATGACACTGTACTTTTTTCACAGAAACAATATTGCCAGGCTGAATTATTGAACAGCAAGACATGATAGTAATGAAGACTTGGAACTCGCATGAAGGTAAACAGCACATTACTGCTAGACTCATACATTTGGTCCGACTCTGTGAAATAAGCTGAAAAGAAAATGTGATCATGCTGCATTTCCTATTTATTTGACTGATAACAGACATGTTTATTGATTTTAAAATACTAATTTGGAAATGATGAGCATATTATAAGCAATTATATTGGCAAGGCAATATTTTTGATGCTTACTTGCAGCAGTGTACAGAAATCTATAAGCATTTTTTCCAATGTTCTAATTTTCAGCAATGACTCTGATGGGAATTGTGAGTTGTTCTTCATCACTCTGCTCTAAGATACTGGAATGGCGTCTCTACTGAATCCCACGAATGCTGCTCATCTATTAGGTGAAATCAACTAACCAACTGTTTGTGTTCCCATGTAAATACACTCTGTCTTACTTTCTTCATTGGAACAAGATGTTTTTGTGAAACCGCCTTACTCGGTAAAAAATAAATATTTTTCTACATAAAATTCCAATAAAATACAAGTGAGAAGACTGTAAAGTTCAGTTCATACTATGTCAGTGTGCATGCTAAAATATTATAACCTATACACTAAAATGCCCATAAATTTTAACCACTTGTTACCACATCCAGTTTTGGCGTTCATGATGTAGCATTTTTTTTTGTTATGTCATTCAAGAGGCATAGCTATATTTTTCTATTGACATAATCATACAAAATCTTGTTTTTTTCTGTGGGACGAGTTGCATGTTTTAATGGCACTATTTTGGAATAGATATAATTTATTAAAAAACTTATAGTAATTTTTTTTTTTGGGGGGGGTGAATTACAAAAAAAAAGCAATTTTGCTGGCTTGGATTTAGTTTTTAGGGCTTCTTCACACAAGCATGAAAAAACAATTGGATAGGTGCAGCTCATTTTCACTGTGAACGATGAGCTTTTGTGCGCGTTTTTGTGCATATCACTTTTCTTTTTGGCTCTCGCGGGGCCAACTCATTCTAGATGTGTTTTTTTCCGTGGAATTGCGCTGCGTATTGTGCAATTGCTCGGGTATTAAGTGCGATTTAATAGATACAGGCTGCTGTTGTGAAGCTCTGAAGTCACTGCACTTATGTTTATTAAGCTTGAAAAAAACTGGATTGTGGTTGAAACGTGACTGCTGTTGATTGCTAAGGAGGAATAACGGAGTTTGGATTTTATTGCACCATGTATGCTGCCACGTATCTCTTTCTATCTTTGGAATTTCTATATGGAGTTGTGATTTGGATTCTTTTGTGGCTGTGCATTGAAGGTTTCCAGGTCTGATCTGCTGGCAAACACATTTTTTTCTGTCTTTTTAAGGATACGATGGCTGATACTGTCAAAGCTGATAGTGGCATGGATATCAAACAACTGAAAGAAGTAGTGCAAAACCAAAAAACATGGAGGGAGCCCGTCTTTATGATCGCCGAGGGTCATGAACGACTTAACGGCTAACAACAACAACATTATGTGCATATTTTACCAACCACATATTTTAATAAGCATATTACGTACGCAATACACACCAAAATAGCATGTGCTATTTTTATTTTTGCGTGCGTAAAACACTCATGAAAAACGCAGGTCTGGATGACCCATTGTAAATCAATGTGATTTTAGCACTACGTAAATGCAGCCAAAATACGCTTGCGTGAACGGATCCTCAGGCCTCGGCCAGACGACCGTTTTTTGCCGCGATTTGCGGATCGCATGACAGATGCGCATCCGCAAATCACGTGACCGGGGCCGAAAAATCGCCGAAAAATCTGCTCCTAGCCGCGTTTATCGTCGCAGCAAAACAGCCGTCTGACCTGAGTAAAATCGCCGTGAGCATCAAAATGCGCATGAATCTTAGAATGGACGGAACTTTTTTTCGGAACTTTTTCGCACCTTTTTCGCCGTGCGCATCAAAATGTGCATGAATCTTAGAATGGCCGGAACTTTTTTCGGAACTTTTTCGCACCTTTTTCGCCGTGCAAGTAATCATCCTGCAGCCCACTACCAGGTGTTATAAATAGCTGCTAATAAGGCCTGTTCTTCATTCTGCTTCTGGTTCTTCCTGGGTGTGCGTGACATTACTGGAGTTGGAGAGATGTCGTCGCCAGATGATATTTTCTTTACCTGGTTGATGATGCATCTATCTAGGCTTTCTGCTGGGCTGCCAGATGATGTGTTTGGCTACCTTGCTAGTGACCAACCTAGGGCTAGCAATAGTCCTGGGCCGGTCAGGAGGAGGAGGAGGACTAGGAGGTACTGGGTGCATCCGCTGGTGGAGCTGCGGGAACGTATTGGGATGTATCACTCCCTGTACGCGGACCTGAGGCAGTACCCGGACAGGTTCACTGCCGTTTGTCGTTTGTTGGTCAGCATGTTCGATGAACTTCTGGAGGTGGTGCGTTCCGGGATTACGCACAGAGATAACAACATGTGTGACAGCATCTCTGCTGAGGAAAGACTCCTGGTCACTCTGCAGTAAGTTCTCATCTGTCTCGAGGTCACATCATCTGTCGTTATATGTCATCCCTTCCCGATGTAGCCTTTGTCCCTTTTTCTATACATATTAGGGCTTATTCTGAAGACCGTATATCGCCTCGTGTTTTAATGCCGAACCGATATACGTTGTCCTTGTCTGCAGGTGGAGGATGATGGAAGAGGGATAGTGGACATCCCTGGAGCACTGAGCTCCGCCTGCTGAATGAGCTGCCTCTGATTGGTCACAGCCTGACCAATCAGAGGCAGCTCTCACTCACACCCATTCATGAATTCATGAATGGGTGAGTGAGTGCTGCCTCTGATTGGCTCAGTGCAGGGACCAATCAGGGGCAGTTCTCAGCTGTCTTAGGCCCTTCCTGGCTCGTCAGGTACAGCAGCCGCATCTGTCTTTGTGGCGGATGAGGCATTTGGCCTGTCTAATAATGTCATGCGGCCCTTTGCTCGCAGGAACATTGACACCAGGAGGCAGGTCTTAAATTACCGCCTCACACGTGCACGGCGTTATGTGGAGTGTGCATTTGGTATTCTCGCTAATCGTTGGCAAGTCTTACTAAGTACCATTCAGCTGGCTCCTGAGAACATGTCAGCGGTAATTTGGGCCTGTGTGGTTCTACATAATTTCTACCGGCGACATGATACAGTTTTGAATGTTCCGCATCCTTTACCCACTGCTTTTGGGGGCGAAGTTTTGGAGGAGGCTGTGCAGCATGGTAGGCCAGCACAATCTGCTGTCCTCGTCATGGACCTCTTCACGGAGTATTTCCTATCTCCACAGGGAGCACTTCCGTAGCAGTTGGAACATGCTCGAGGACGTCGATGAGCTGGTTTCTCAAGATTGTATTTTTTTTTTTTTAAGCTGGCTGTGCCCCCTTTTTTTAGTTTGGTGATTATTGGCACATTCTCTTAGTTAGGGACTTGCAAGTAACGAGGATCCTTGACGTGGATTGCGAGCTTGTACTAACTTGCCCACCTTCAGCTCCATATAGGAAACAGCCTTTCAATCTGAGGCACTCTTTTAAAACAGTTAGCTGAAGTAGGGCAATGTAGTAAACTAATACCTCGTTTGGGGCCCTTAGCCAAGGGAACCCCTTAACCAATTTTTTTTTGTTTCCTTTGTTGAGGTGGGGGGGGGGGTCTTGAGGCTGCAAATGTGTTCCTGTAGAGATTAGAGACTACAAACACCTAAGGGCTCAGTCACACGGGTGCATCGGGACCCGCACCCCAGCGCCGATGCGCCCGTGTGACTGAGAAGACTTACCTGAAGATGGCCGTCTCTCTCCAGCGCTGATGAAAGAACACATGACCGGCAATGAAGCCGGTCACAGGTTCTTCCTCCCGGCGCTGCAGAGAGACGTCCGTCTTCAGGTACGGCCGTCTACTGGCTGCAGTAACACAGATGCCGATGCGCCCGTGTGACTGAGCCCGTAACTGTGGGATTTCTCTAAGTATTGTTGCATGTCCCACTGTGTTAATGTGTTAGAAATGAGTATTGAGGGGCGTTGAAATGCTGTCTGTGACATGCAATAAAAACCAGTCAATGCAGGCTCTAACCATGGATCTCTGCTGGAACCTTTGTACCATCCAAGAGAAGTGATAAAAGCTCCCGCAAGAGTTCCAAGTTCGAGCCATGAGTTGCCTAGAAGAATTGTTAAGGACCGTTACACATGACAGGTCACATTAACCTTTCAAGCCTTGGGTTCCAAATTAGTTCATACCTGGATGCATCAGAGAGGCCGAAAACTATATGATTTATAGTAATTAGCTCTCACAGATATGTAGAGATGAGCCGCGGCAAGTATACAGCCCACTCTGCTTAAGGCGCGTACACTGAATCTTTATTGACTGAGTATAGTTCTAATACAGGAAAGGAATACGTCATTAGTCACGAGGTTAATCTTATTGGGTTAGAAAAACATCAAGAATTGTGCTTTGTTGAACAATCAGCGCAATGAGAATAAATATGTGAAATGTCCTTCAAATGATTATTCTCCCTTGTGAGTTTGGATGATCGCAGCGTCTTATCAGCACGATTTGCTCTTTTCCCAAAGCTCAGGACGTGGGGGAGTCTTTTCTGATAGCGGCTGTACCAGGCAAATGTTCTCGGATGAATAGAAAGAAAAAAACAAATCATTAGACATTGCACCGAATACCCTGCTGTAAAGTTATTTCTGCTTTAATTATTGTTTCACTACACACAAGCTTATTTACATCTTATAATGCTCCATTTTGTATCTAGCGGCCATTTTGAGGCAGATTCTTCCATTTTATGGACCTGTACCTTCTCAGAATACTGTGTGTGTTTACTAGTCTTAAGTCTTTATTACCTTGTGCATGTGACAACAAAGATTTATTAATAAAGAAATAAAAACACACGTTTGTTTGTATTTTTTGTGAAAGCATTTTTACTAATGAAAAATTGTCAGTGAGCCAACATGGCTCAAACCTTTTTAAAAAACTGCACACATGGCAGGGAGCCAACATGGCTTAAATTTTTATAAAAAATTGGCAGTGAGCCAACATGGCTCAAAAAAGTCTTTTCTGGGACGTCGCGAAACACGGCTGTTCACATGATGGACCAGCTGGCACGATGGGCAACCATGGACCCTTCTGCACCCCCACAAAGCTTTTCAGGTTCTTGACAGGTCCAAGGGCCATGGTGGGGATTGGGACTGTGGGGAGCTGGCTTGACGGGGGAGCGACCTCGTTTCCATTGTCGGGAAGTGATGCACTCCCTACTGATGGAGGTGGGCCGCCTTTCCCGAACTCCGTCTAAGCCACGCTAAGCCACGCTGCAGAAAATCAATCTGCCACCTTCTCATCAGGGGGGACATCTCTCCACACTGTGACAAAAGAGAAAGACAAGCGATCAGGCATGTGTAAATGTGTGCCTTGGTCTCCTAGTGTGTGTTAAAATTTATGCAGCCTACTCTGGAGAATATGTGTACTACCAAAAATGTCAGAAAAATGTTATCAGGATGTTACTGTGTGGAGGCCCAAGTGTGTCGTCCTTACCTGTCACAGGGCGGCCAGGGTCCAGGCTGGGTCTCTCCACCTCCACCAGAGGCTGTGGCGACATCAGGGAAGGCAGGCTCCATGGGGACCCCTCTGCAGAAGTTGTTGCAGATGCAAGGAAAAAAAATGATTGCTAGTAAATTTGGAGGGTACATCAAAGGGTGACTACCCACAAATAAAAGCCCTTCCCTGAAAAGCATTCTGCAAATGTGTTAAAATTTTGAAAAAAAGGATACTCACCTTTTTCCTGCAGCTAGAGTTCAGCCGCGTCTTGCCGGCAGCCCATTGCTTTCAATGGAGCCGACTCCATTGAATTCAATGGGCGAACATCGTTCTTCTCTGCCACAGCCGTTGATCGGGGCCCTTTTGCTGAAAACGCTGCTAGGTGCAGATTTTTCAGCGAATCGTCGACCCCTCACGCGATTTGCGGATACTCATCCGTTATGCGATCCGCAAATCGCATGAAAAAAACCCAAAACGCAATTGCAAGTGTGTGGGAGCCCTATTTTGGTCGTCATTTGAGAGCTGCAAAAAGTTGCACAGACTATTTGTTACACTTACCGACTGCCTCCTCCTGAGTGGCTTCTGGTGGAGGTGGAGGTGTAGCCTCGTGTGCTGGAGAAGGATGATGTTCCTCTCCCGAATCCGCTCTGTGACCTTGTGTTGCATCTGTTGGGACAGTAACATGAACACTTTTTAATGTTGTAAAGAAGTTTTCGCAACTCATATGCAAATAAATACAGAACATTTATATAACCTTTCAAGGCGTTCTTGAGAAATAAGCCATGCCCCCTTAACCCCTTTCCTCCCCATGACGTACTGGTATGTCATGGGAGCGGGGTTCTTCCCGCAAGATGACGGTCTGCTACGTCATTGGGATAGTGCGATATCATGACTGACCTTGCGCTATCCCGCAGCGGGAGCCGGCTGTCAATCACAGCCGGCGTCCCACTGCAACAGCGGGGGGGGGGGGGGGGCATCGGAGATGCGCCCGGCCGCTGTTAACCCTTTCCTTGCTGCGATCTACGGGAAAGAGTTCACAGGCGTCCTGTACTGCCAGAGCCTTTGACCGCTATAGTAAGCGATAAGGCATGGCAGGGCAGTAGCTCTGCCATGCCTTATCACAGCGATAATAAGTGCTGTGCTGCAAGTCCCTTCAGAGGGACACAAGTGGTGTAAAAAAAAGATGAAAAATGCGGTTTTTAAAATATTGGCATCAAAAAAGTTAAAAAAAATAATAATAAAAAATTGGTAGTGACGTGTCCGTAACGTGCACAAAAAGTTGAACACGCTTTTTATTTTGAACGGCAAAAAGCGTAACCCCCCCCCCCCCCCCAAACTACAGAGGCAAAATGCTAATTTTTCGCATTTTGCCTCCCAAAAAATTCAATTAAAGTGATCAAAAAAGCCGTACATTCCACAAAATGGTACCAATAAAAACTACAGCTCGTGTCGCAAAAAATAAGCCCTCATAGAGCTCCGTACATAAAAAATCAAAAAGTTATGGCTTTTGAAAAATGGAGATGGAAAAATACCAAACATCGCTTGGTCCTCTACGCCAAAATAGGCAATGTCATTTAAGGGGTTAAAAAACACTGCCACCATGTAAAATTGGTGACAATTTCAGAGCACAACACCACACAGTGTGCTTACCTTCTTCCCGACAACAGAGGCGCCGCCTGATGGCCTCAAGCCGCTGAGGGTCTTTCAGCTTGAGGTCGCTCCACTGTTTCTGCAGTTGGATGGGGCTCCTCTCAGTCCCAAATTCCCGTACCATCGCCCTTCGGACCTTGCGCATGATTTTCTGCTTGCGCTTGTGGGGGTGCTGGTAGGGGCCATGGTGCCCATCATAATCCAGCTGGTCCATCATCTGGACCAGCAGCCGTGTCTCACGACGTCCCAGAGGTGAGGTCCTGCCAGACATCTTTACTTAACAAAGTGTGGCCACAAAATGGCACCACGCAGTGACTGCCAGGCGTAACGCTCAGGCGCGGGGCGGGGCACGCACAGATGACACCAGATGCACACTTTCGCCCGCCTTGACAATACTCGGGCAATTTTTCGTAAGATAATTTGCACTTTTATATTAACGCCGTTTGTTCATCCGATAGCGAAAAAGGGAACAATAAAATTAACTACTTATAAGACTGCCTGCAGACGGGCTGGTCGGATCCGGCGGCGAGAATTTTTGCCGCGGGACCCGACCCGAGCGCCTGCAGGGACCAGCGCGTATTCACCCACGCCCGCGCTGGCGGGGAAGTGACATGCTATTTCTCTTCTATTGTGCGCTAAAGTAGCGGCGCAAACATTTTGTTCATTTATAAAATACACATTGCAAAGATTTGATTAGATAACCTGTTGCCCCCATATTATGATTACCTTGTCAGCCTTTGCCATTTCATTCAAGTAAACACTTCCTAGAAGACTATGCACTCGCACAGATGCTCGCCAGCGAAAAAACGCAGCTAGGTGCAGTAAATGCCTTTGGTGCGCACAATTAAACGCAGATAGGTGCGTTCTGCGATTCGTTTTGTCCTATAATTTATCGCACATCCGCATAAAAAGCGGACATGTGACCAATCCCATTACGAACCATTGGCTCTATATATACGCGAATCGCATGCGCAAATCGCACGAAAAAACGCCCGTCTGACCAAGGCCTCAGGGGTAACAGCTGACACCTCATGCTGATTACGTGCACTTATCTCCTCGGCCTGCGCCATCACTGGCTTTTATTGGTAAGAGGGTTGAAGAAAGTACTTTCTGACAGCACCATAGTTATATGGTAGATGTCAAGAAAGGGTAAATTGCCAGTTGTATGCCACAGAATGTTCTTTTGACATATGATTGGCTAGTATAATTCAGGATCCTGCAGTCTCAACTGTATGGAAAAGCATTACAAACAAATCATACAAAATGAGATTAGAATTAGTTAACGTCATAGAAAAAAGGCCTTGGGGATCCTTGAAACATAGTTTTATAGAGCTGTTTTAAACGCCTGTAAAAAATGTCATCAATTTCAATAGATGTTCATAGCATTTTTATGCCATTTTCTATTTTGTAACATTTTGCACATTATTTTTCTCTTGCATTTTTGAAGTCCAACAGAGAAGCCTATTGGAAAGATGGCAGAAAAATCACCATAATCAGAACATGCTGCCTTTTGAGAGAACTACCGTTGGTCCCAGAAAAGCCACAAAACACCACAAACTCATATGCAGTATTTTCTGTAGAGTAGCATCCAGCCGGTGAAGATTAAACAATTTGAGAAATATTACGGAGATTACATCAGATCACTGAAATAAGAGAAACCATGAGATGTATCATGAAATAAATCTTGCAAGCATGAAAATGAAAGATCATAAAACAGATGGTTAAACAGAAGGTTTTGACTCTAGTGTGTAGCTGTACAGTGTGAAAAGGAAAGAAATGGATGCTAAATTCATTGTTTGTATCCTATTATGATCATTTCTAAATATCTTGTATTGCTCTTTTGATCTATAGTAACAAAGTCACAATTTCTAAGCTGTACTAAATTGTGATTGATTACTACTGTTTCTCTTTGTTTTTTGTCTGATTTCTATAGCTATGATGTCACACTTATATTTGTTTTTATTAGGCTGAATTTCCATTTCTCTGTTCTATGTTTAGCAGCAGGAAAAAGGCAATAAATGCCCTGGTTATTTCTGTGGGATTTCCATTTTTTCATTTGACTTCTATTCTGTTAGGTTCCTATTTTTTTACGCAAAAATATCACAGTCACTTAGATCCATTTAGCACCATTTGTTTCTGATCCGTTATTAATTGAACCCACAATGCTTATGTGAACATACCCTTAGATGTGCTGCAATTGCTTACATCCTGCTATCCCAACAAAAAACTATAGCATTATTCAAGAGACAGAGAAAGTAAATTAAGTAAATTAAGAAAGAAAACTTTAAACATCTATTATATACTAGCTGATATACCTGGCTTCACCTTAGTTAATTTTGTACAGGTGTTTACCTGTTGTCCGCGATTTTATGAAGTCATAGTTACTTCAGAGGAACCAAGCAATAAAATATGTATACACAAAGAGGAGCGTTAGATTCTCCTCAGACTGCATTTACTGATGTCCCTCTACAGAATATGCTACCACTCTCCTCACTTTTTACCCTTAAAGGTAACACCCCTTTTTATTCAAATTTACCCCAGACTGGAGGTTGCAGCCCCATCTTAGCCTTAAAGGCATGCTCCATCCCTGCCATGCATGGCCGCTTCCTTGTGTACTTTACAGCCTTTCAGTATATGTGCACAGAGGTTGGTTACATTTTCTTTCATATATACACACAGAAGTCAGTTAGATTCTCCTTAGTATATACACATAGAGGTGATCTAGATTCTCCTCAGTATATACACATAGAGAAGCATTAGATTCTCCTCAGTATATACACAGAGGTGAGGTAGATTCTCTTCAGTATCTACACTTAGAGGAGCATTAGAGTTTCCTCAGTATACAAATCATTTCCCTAGGCTTTATGGTTTCTAAGAAAAGAACTCTCTCATGTATCGCAGATTTTTGCACAATTTTTAATGCTTAGAATTAAATATTGATGTTGCGACCCCTTTACTTTTCCTATTTAGGACATAAATAGTCATGCCAAATTTTAAGATTGTACGACACTGACAAGTTAGAGAATTAGATTAGATACATAACATAAGGAGTCACTTACATTTGCACTTAGAATTGAATAATGAAGTTGTGACCCATTTACTTTTCCTATTTGCAACCTAAAGAATGGTTGTGCCAAATTTCAAGTTTGTAGGACATTGGGAAGTTAGAGAATTAGTGGCGAGCCAGTCAGGGAGTCAGCCAGTGAGGGCTTTCGGATATATATATATATATATATATATATATATATAAACAATAGTGATGAGTGAGCATACTCACTAAGGGCAATTGCTCGAGCAAGCATTGCCCCTAGTGAGTACCTGCCCGCTCGAGAGAAAAGGTTCGGCGGCTGGTGCGGGTGACAGGTGAGTTGTGACAGTGAGCAGGGGGAGCGGGGGGGAGAGAGGGAGAGAGAGATCTCCCCTCCATTCCTCCCCGCTCTCCCCCGCAGCTCCCCGCCTGCCAACGGCAGCCAAACCTTTTCTCTCAAGCAGGCAGGTACTCGCTAAGGGCAATGCTCGCTCAAGCAATTGCCCTTAGCGAGT
Organism: Eleutherodactylus coqui; assembly: GCF_035609145.1. NCBI lineage: Eukaryota > Metazoa > Chordata > Amphibia > Anura > Eleutherodactylidae > Eleutherodactylus > Eleutherodactylus coqui. The sequence goes on along the minus strand of NC_089843.1, from coordinate 111,560,120 downwards.
ATGCTCGCTCATCACTAATAAACAATTCAAACAGAAAAACGCATGAGCACATGCACCAATATGCTAGCCACTGTAGAGTGTTTTAGTGCATGAACTGGATTTTGTTTTTCCGGACCATTCAAACTGTGCGCTACAGCGCATGAGTCTGATATAAAAAAAAGTGATGATAGGTCCTTCCCTATCTCTCTCGCACTTAGTATTAACGTGCGTGAATCTCAACAGTGAAAACAAAACCATTGAAATGAATGGTTTTGCTTTGTTTTGTTATTTTCACGGTCACACAACGGGTCTAACCCCCCCCCCCCCCCAATCATTATTGCTCCTTAGCAAAAAAAATCTGCATTCTATTGTTATGTTATACTTATCAGGAAGAGCATACATTTAGTGAACTCTGATTCTGAGACCTTATTTTCTCCCTTCAGCCCTTTAAATCTTTACTGCGTCTTATAGTCAGGTACATCGTGTTGTCTGAGATATGATTTATGTTATATGCTGTGTCTATATATATGACATACGTGTGGGGAAAAAAAAGCTTGCTCCAAAACTATGCCACTGTAAGACAAATTAAAATATACTGTATGACTAAATTCTTAAGACACTGGTTTCATTATTTGTCCCTAAAGGCACTACATCAAGTTACCAGTAGGTTCTGTATAAGAAATAATTCTGTATCTTCTCCGTGACTCTAATGAAGGTGAAATTGCAACACAAAATTTCAGTACAAATGTTATAGAAAAAAACAACATTGTGGTACATAATTATTAGCAGATTCTTGTTTTATGCATGTAGCAATAAATTAATTTCCAATTTGTAGAAATTACTTACCAATCAGGGCCAATAATATCTAATCTTATATTTTCATATTTAGCACATTTGTATCATTTACATTTTTCTATTGATCTGCAAGCATTGTACATTAACAATAAAGTGACACTCATTAAAAGTCTGAACGTTAATGTTTAGATTTTTGTTAGTGCAGTGAATGTTCAGTTCTCAGTTTGTATGTACAAAGATTCACTGAAGATAAATAAATACGCAATAAGATTAAGAACTGTTCCTTTTTTCCCCATGGCTTTCAACAACTGTGAAATTTGCTTTTTTTTTGTAATTTTGAAGGACTTTTCAAAGATCAATAAAATTCTATAGACAGGGAATAGTTTTTTAAAATTTTTCTTTTAAGGACTACTCACCTTTGTAAATGGTCCCCAGTCCTGCATAGAAGCCGCTCTGTTCTCAAGATAAGCTACAGTGGAATGCTCAGCCAATCGCAGGCTACAGCAGAAGTGTGGCTATGAACGGCAGTAAACCCATTTAACATTTCAGTTGTCTCATTTGTTTGTAAGCTCCACACCATATACAAGAGCAAGCATTTGCAGCATAGATGGAGACCCTGTGGCTATTATGAGGCCGTTGGAGAGGAGTCCAGTCTTGGGTTGTAGTGTCGCCTTTAACTTCAACGGATTTTATTAGGAAAAAGATAAGCAAACTATTGCATGATGATTAGCCAGAAAATTCCCATCGCAGGGGGTGCAATAATGTACATACACAATAAAAATAAAACTATTAACATCCACATAGTTTTCCGTTTACTGAAAATCTAATAGGTATTTCTGTTGCTCTCTTTTAGATCTTCTTTCTCTCCTTTGGTTGTTGTAATTCTGTTTTTATTACATTTACAATACTTTAACATAGAGCAATACATGTTTTAAAACATTAACTATAACTTTTGCATATTATTTGCATATTATTAAATAAATGCTAGATCGCTCTTAATGGGAAATGGGGGTGGGGGAGGGAATAGAAAGGATTCAAGTGTGAAACCAAGGTAAGAACTATATAAACTATAAAACATAGCAAGGGAAGCTAGGGTCAGGACTTTAGTGCCTGACATACTTCCACTCTTACACATTCTTTCTACTTGTTTTCTATCCCATATTGAGTACTCTAGGTAGTCCAGGTATGTGTAGTGTCTCCTTTAATAAGCGGCTAGGACCTGTGCAAAATTCCCCTCTCTACATAGGAACTGCATTGTTAGCAAATAAGGAGGTTGGGAATTAGCCCAACAGTCAGAGCTTAAACAGATGACCGTAAAAAGTGACGTAAAAAATCCCGCCTGCAAAAAGTGGCAAAGCAAAGCCACTGATCTCAATGGTTTCGTTTTCAATGCCATGTTTGTTGCGTGATATTCCCACATGTGAGAAAAAGCAGGCATTGAAAACCAAACCATTGAAATCAGACCTTTCTTTCTCCCGCGTAGTTTTTATACGTGCGAGAGAAAAGATAGGTCTAGCCCTATCTTCTTGCTTTTTTTTCCTACACGCAATAGCGGGAAGTTTAAACAATGGAAAAAAAACCAACAAGAACTTTTGAAGGTTTATGCGCAAATACGCTCCATGCCATAATGAAGAGAAAAATGTTATGGCTCAAGAGATGGTTGTGTATATATTAATTATTCCAGGTTCATTAAATATTTTATGCTCAAGCAATTAAGTAAAACACTTGGGTTTAACAGGTTTTTGGTTATTAGAAAACGCTAAAAGACAGACTGAGGCAAAGTTGTGTCATAAGTGTAGCAGGTCTCATTTGGCAGCAGATGGTTACTAACATCTAATCAGTATTACATTATAAGTATCTGTCAGGTCCCCCATGTTGTTTTATCTGAGGGTAGCATATGATAGAGAAGGCAACACTGAGCTAGGGGATACTGTATATCTCTTTCTTTTATTTGAATTAGTATTTTCAAGTCAGATTTGTAAAAAGCTGCACCAAAAATGCCTACAAAATTGCCTCCAGTTTTCTAACTACAGACACAAGCTCCAGCTTAACTACTGCAGACAGTATACTTGTTCCTCAAATCCCAGCAATCACATTTGCTGGTCACTATTGTAGACTTGGGATCAGGCTGTCAGGTGAAAATTCCACAATATGGTTTAAACTTGTCTCCAGACAGATATGATAGTCCTCCCCAATACAGAATCACAGGCTCCTAAGAACATGCAGTTGTTCTCAAAGTCACCAATACTATGGTTCTCCTGAGTGACCTCTCTGAGTTTTTGCTTCTTACTATTTTTACTGGTCCCAACAATAACTTGCATCATCTGAGATGGAAACTATGCAAGATCTGTACTTTCCTCAGGGTTCTATCTCTTTCTGCCATACTCTCCCAACCCTTCAGCCTTTGCATCGGTGGCTTAGCTGGGGCCTAAGCGATTCTTCACAATTGTTGAATTATAGAGTTAACTTGATTTTATTGGAATTAGAAACCAATTACAAGAAATCATCTTGATGGAAAAGCTCAATAAAAGCAGATGATTGATCAGTTTCACGGAAATAAGCATCACAGCTTCTGATAAGTACTATTTATTCAGAGCTTTTGAGTGATAATGACAAAAATACAGCTATCAATTATTCTTTTTGTAAATTCTTCATTTTGATCTGTCAAAATCTGTAAGGAAATTAATCTATTTCTAGTTCTTTTCAGAAGTCTGAATAACAATAGGTGATTGTAACACACTCTTTAGGCCATGAAAAACTTGTTGTGTAAGGTGTAGTAAATTAAGCTAACATAAAGGATCCTTTACTAGCGATGAGGTGGCATAGATTTGCTTAATAACCTACACCAGCTTGTGGTGTTAATTATAATACATTTGTGGGGCCATGAGTGACCCTGTCCTCTTTCACTAAGCCCTACAACTTTTTAGAGTAGCAAGAAAAACAATAGGAAAAAGTTACAAAGTCTTACATTGTTTTCAACCTGTGCAAAATATGCAACTTTTTAATGTCACCATTGGCCTATATGCATCAAATGTGGTTTCATGATAGAATTTTCCCCTAAAAATTTAGATTTATTTGCTCATCCTTGATTAACAAGGTGTGTACTCATAACACACCTTATTAATTAAAATTGGGACTGGGGTGGCATCACGGTATCAGTCTCGGCTCATGTGATTCACACGCCAGTGCACGCTTAGTTTCATTTCAGCTTGGATGCTGACACAAACACTTCTCTGATGGCGTATGCACGGATTAGTGGGCTGGGAGGTATGTGTCCCAGAAAACCATAACGATAGCGTTAGGGAACGGGCCAGGGGGGAGATCTCTCTCTCCCCCCCCTTCGCTCCCCTCTGCTCCCTCCCGCAACTCACCGCTCAACCCCACCGGCCCCCGGGGCAGGCATGTACTCACTCGAGTAATTTGCCTTAACGAGTCGCTAGCTCATCTCTAATGGCAATCTGTTACCCAGAATGGACTAATTTCTATTGTATCTTTTGCCAGTTGACAGTTAAATGTGAAGTTACAATCTTTTATTTTCCATATACTTTCTGAAATATTTATTTTCCAAATTGTGAAGCCAGCTGGCATGTTCTTAAACACTGGCCTATCTATCAGGAAGTTTCTGCTTTCATTGCATGGCGGCGTGTGAATGAAAGTGCTTATTATCATTATATGCTGGTAGAATGATGTTGTGGTTAGATTTTCAGATGAGTTACTGGATGAGAGGAAATGGTAGCTTTTGGATAGAATGGGCACATGTCTCAATGCTAACATATCATTTTATTAGCACCTTTCTATTGCTAATAGAATTACTGGTCATAGAAATATGTCAGAGGAGAAAGATATATTTTACTAGACATCTATATTATTACATGTGTCCAGCACATTTTTTTCTTTCTTTAGAAAGGGGGATGCAATTGGATACCGACTATATACTTTGTGTGCAGGATTCGTCAAATGGATGTATCAAGAAGATCTATGTAGTCAGTACACAGTGTAATGCAGTTCACATAGCTCATACCCTTATGTTTTCATCAGTTTGCCATTGAATACCATTATGAAAAAATGTATACTTTAACATAAAATACTTTTTAATGGTTTCCTGGGTTTTTTTTTCTTTTGAATAGTCATCAGGCTGCAGTTTTTAGCGTTAGTGTTAACACATAAATGTGACATATAGTACATGTACCAAAAGGATAGAATAGCATTATCTACGTACTTTGGAATTCCACTGCATTCCAATTCCATTGCACCAAAGACGACTGCAAAAATCATATGCCAAATATGACACGATGAAGTTTAAAAAAAGCAGCATGCTCTAAAAAACATAGTGCCTACAAAATGCTCCTTAACCCCCTAAAGGGCCGTCCCTTTCATCATTTTTATTTTTTCCTCCTCTTCTCTTTTATTTATCCATCAATGTAGCTGTCAGTGATTGGTTATTTGCAAGACTAGTTTTAATTTGCAATGGTACTATGTAATTTACGTATAATCTACGGAAAAATGTAAAAATAAAATTCCAAGTGGAGTGAAATGGAGAAAAAAGCTCAATTCTGCCATCATTGGGCGCGTGGGGGGTCTTGTTTCTACAGTCTACACGCTGCAGTAAAAATGACATGATAACCTTATTCTATGGGTCAGTTCGATTACTACAATACCAAATTGATATAGTTTTTTTTTTTTGCTGTAGTAATTTTAAATAATAAATACCTTTGGAAAAAATAAAATTAATTTCTGACGCCATCTTTTGACAGCCATAACTTTTTTATTTTTTGCAAAATAGTTGTGTGAGGTCTGTTTTTTTTTGTAGGACATTCTTTAGTTTCTATTGCTGCCATTTTGGAGTACATATGACTTTTTGATAGTTTTTTATTATATTTTTTCTTGGAGATCCTTCTCTATGTAAATTCTGAATGCATGGGATGTAACTGTATGTCCGGTGTCGTTAGGGGGTTAAAAACTGTGCAGTTGTTCCCATTTTTTCCCACTTTTAATTTCTATAGCACAGTTTTTTTCTAAATAAATACACAGCTCAAACATCTGATAGAATGTCAAAAATGCTGTGTGTGATCCTCTTGGTCTTTAGCTAGTTTTTTAAAGGCGGTGTCACATTTATCCCTATTGGTGGGGTTAAAGATTGAATACAGGACTCCCCAGGTGCTGCCCTTCGAGGATGCCCTACAGTAAGTCCAATTGATTTGTAACATCAACTGCTGTAGCCTAGCATTGCTGATACGTTACGCATCATCACTTTGAAAAATCTACAAAAAAATCTATCACGTAACCTGCAAACCACTTTGCTCCATACAATAGTTTATATCTAGAGATGAGTGAATCTACTTGGCCACGCCCCTTTTTCACCCGAGCACCGCGATTTTCGAGTACTTCCGTACTCGGGCGAAAAGATTCGGGGGGTGCCGTGGGTGAGTGGGGGGTTGCAGCGGGGAGTGGGGGGGCGGGGGGGAGAGAGAGAGGGCTCCCCCCTGTTCCCCGCTGCTACCCCCCGCTCCGCCACGCCTCCCCCCGAATCTTTTCACCCGAGTACTGAAGTACTCGAAAATCGCGGTGCTCATTCGAGTAATTACTCAAAACGAGTAGGTTCACTCATCTCTATTTACATCCTCTCATCCGCAAGGTTAAAACACTTTGAAAACACATAGAATTAATTAACCGTAAATGTAAGCATGGGACTTACACATTCCTATACAGTCTATCTCCATGTTCTGGTGCAACTTACATATAATTGAAGGATATTAGCATTTATCCAATTATTTTTATGTACAGTGTTTCAAGAAGTCACAAAGAGGAATGCAATATATTTCTTGCAAGCTTTCTTTTATGCCAGGGATCAGCAGGAGGCTTTTCGAGGGCTTCAATTTTACTCAGAGTGTCAGGATATCAGATTATTGCATCCAGCTGCCAGCTGCTTTGATTGAACTGAAAGTCTGATCTAATTTGGTTCAAATGGCAAATTGCTCCTCTATTTATCCTTGAAGTAAATGTAGCGATGAAGTACTGTTCTCAGTAATATTTCAGGATATAGTATTGACAAAAATGTTGTACAGTTATCTTTCACTTAATGTTTCTTTTGATAGCAAGTATTTTACCCATGTTACTGACACAGAGTTACCAGTTAATGGAATAGGTCTCTTTCACTTGAGTACTTATTAGGCGCTCTGTAAAACTTTTGTATTTGTCTTGTTATCAAAAAGAACATAGGGGAACACTTAAACCATATCACTGCTCCAAAATATACTTATGTTGTAAGTGCGTGACTACTTTTTCTCTAGACTACAGCAGACTTCCCCACAGACTTCTCACTGTCTAATCATTTAACATCAGGAAGTGTATGACAATACTCATATCTCATAGGGGTGTAACTTGGTTTCCCAGTCACCACGTGCCATAGTCTTATTACATCAGCATACAGTATACACTGGGCTCCTGCTCCTCTATCCCCTCATGTTCTTATCACTCAATGTGAGGTCCTTCATGACCCATATAATTTATACTGGATGCACTGAGACATGTACAACAGATATTGTCATTCCTGCACACATTAATGCACAAACATAGTTCTGCCTCTATACAAACCACTAGTCGGACTACACAAGGAATATTGTATACAGTTTGGGGCACCTGTGCAGAAGTAAGTTACAGCTAAGCTAGAGCAGGCATAGAGGAAGGTGACTAAAGTAAAGTGTATTGATGAGCAAATGTACATAAGTTCAGTTGGGCCAGTTCATTGAATTTGGGTAAAAAGTTCAGTTAAGTCAAAATTAGTTCAAGCCAAAGTGTAACTTTATCAAAACCCCAATAAGTGGTGTATTACACTGTCTAAGGGCTCATTTACATGAGCGTATTTGCGCACATACATTTTGCGCAAACAATATGCAGTGAAGAGAACCGATTGATGTAAATGGGTTCTTTCACAAGAGCATATTTTTCCCTGTTATAGGCAATAGCATAAAGAAATACGCAGCATGACCTATCTTGTTGCGCATTTGCACACCACAAGAGCACATTGAAATCAATGGGCCTGTGTAATTGCGTATGACAAATGCAGAAAACCTGCATATTCGATGCACATGTACGTACAAAATCAATGTGATTTTGTGTGTATTTTTTGTGTGTGCAAATACGCGATGCAACTGTGCACACAAAAACACATCACAGCAGCCAAAAACTGCGGGTGTAAGAAGTGTATTTGCACGATCAAAATATGCTTATATCTGTGGCCCTAAGAGCCATAAAGTCTCATGACTGCACTTTAAGGGTGGCGTCACACAAGTGTGTTTGTGCATGTTTTTGCGCACACAATATCTGCGCGCACTAAACACAGAGAACAGAACCCATTGATTTTAATTATGTTGTTCGCATAAGGACGTTTTGCACAGCACCTATAACACTTAGATATCACCTAGCAGTGTATCTAAGTACTTTCAACTCTTTTTAAGGCAAAGTTAATGAAGAAAAAGAAAAAATAGTGGAAAAAGAACTGGAAGAAAAGGAAGAGGAAGGAAAAATGACAAACAGAAGACAAAAAAAAGAAGAGACAGAAAAATAAGAGTAATAGAAGACAAAAAAAGAAGACAAATAGAAGAAACAGAAGTGGGAGAAGAAGAATAGGGAGAAGAATAAAAAGAAAGAGGAGATAGAGAAGAAGACAAATAACGAGAAGGAGGACCAAGAGGAAGAAGAAGAAAAATGAGAAGGAGTCGAAGATAAATGAGAAGAAAGAGGAGGAGGAGAAGGAGGAAGAGGAAGAGAAGAAGAAGAAGTAGGAGGAGGAAGAGAAGAAGAAGGAGGAGAAGAAGGAAGAAAAGAAGGAGGAGAAGGAGGAAGAGAAAGAGAAGACAAAGAAGAAGAAGGAGGAGAAGGAGGAAGAGAAGAAGAAGGAGGAGAAGGAGGAAGAGAAGAAGGATGAGGAGAAGGGGAGAAGGAGGAATAGAAGAAGGAAGAAGAGAAGGAGGAAAATACATTTTAACTAAGACAAATCACCAAAGATTTTGGCTTGTGCTGAACTGAACTTTTAGCAAGGTTTAAATCGTCCATTCATTGAATATCTGAGCGCTGCCTGTGATTGGCTGAGCGCTCAGCCAAACAGACACAGCCCTTTCAGCAGGCAGGGATTTTAAATCCCCGGCTACTGAAAGAACTTCATTACAGTGCCAGAGACCAAGCGGCTAAATGCGCCTGAGCCCCAACAGCGGCGGAGAGGTAAGTATATATATTTTTGTAATTTTTACTACAGCTAAGAATTTTCAGGGAAGGGCTTATATTTAAAGTCCTTCTCTGAAAATCACTGCGAGGGGTGCCGACATCCTATTGCTTTCAATGGGGCCACCGCCAGCAGTGGTGGCCCCATTGATGGCAATAGGCATGCAGCTTCATTCACGCTTTTTTTTGCACGTGCGTGGACTCGCGAATTTGTCTACACACACGCACGTGCAAAACAACACTCATGTGAAGAGGCCTTAAGGTTTTGTCAGACAAGGGTAGTTTATATGCTGCTAAGCAACGTGTAAACGACGCTGCTGATATGCAGGAATTATGTGCATGAACAAGCTGCTCCTAGGCTGCCCTTTGAGCAGCCCGTTCAAACATTGCAGGCAGCCTGCTTCCACGGCTCCCATAGAAGTCTATGGTAAGCACCCTGGACAGTGCAGAAAAGGGTTTGTTGGGGGGTGTGGCTTGGAGAGGCACCGGGACGATAGCAAATTTCTAAGCTCCGCTCGGCAAAGGCACTCCCTGACAAGATAAGCACTCACTGGAGAGCAGCAATAGCCTAAAAGCTACAGGAGGATACAAGGATTGCAAATATGTCCAGAAGGAGAGCATCCAAACCTGCTCCGGCAAGATTGGAGACCTTCTTTGCAGCACACGGGTCTCCTTCATTAATGGCCGCAGGAGAGACGCTGACTTCCCTGACAGTTAGGCAGAGTAAAGAGACTCCGGAGACACTGGCAGACCCAGCGGCAGCGCTCAGCAACATGTGACCCCACCGAGGAATGAAAGGTCAGTACCAAAAGGGGACTTTAACTCAGAGGAGAATTAGAGAAAGAGTACTCACATGAGAATACTGGGGAAGTAGGACTAGATAATCTTGCAGCTTCCAATAAACCTGTGACAGAGCTATACATAAAAGAAGCAGTAATGGCTCTTAGAGACACCATTCAAGCAGACATCCTGGTCCTAACTTCCAAAGTTAACTCCTCAGTTCTGGACATCAATAATAAAATAGAAAAAAATGAAAAGAAAATGGAGGAAATGGTTAACTCACACAACTCTCTGATTGATGCCCATTATGAGCTGGAAGAAAAAGTCACTAAATTACAGCTTAAACTAACAGACCTAGAAGATAGGAACAGATGCAATAATATTAAGATACGGGGCATACCTGAAAAGATATCAAATGCTGAAATTTCAAACTACATCACGCGCTTCATGCAAACTCTCCTTCCTAATATACCTGATCAAGAGCTTAAAATTGATAGGGCTCACAGGTTACCACGTCCGAAGTTTCTCAAAGAGGAGTATCCCAGAGATGTTATTGCACATATTCATTACTTCCTCACTAAAGAAGCCCTTATGAATGCGGTTAGGAAATCACAACCCCTACCAAATCCATATTCTGACTTGCGCCTCTTTGTCGACCTATCACAAGCAACTTTGGAAGCAAGAAGGAGCTTTGCGGGGGTAACTGCAGCCCTAAGAAAAACAAATATCCCATATAAGTGGGGCTTCCCTACTAAAATAATAGTCACTAAAGATAGCGCATACCACATCTTCCAAAACCCAGAATCTGTGACTGACACCTTAAGATCCTGGAGAATAACAATGCAAGAGATATCCCGCCCAAATACAAGTGCTGGAACTAAAAACCGCCGCCAAAACGAAGACCGAGATTCCTCCTCCTTGAAATGAATCTTAGAGGAACTTCTCTGCTGATCACGAAACATTACTAAATGGAGTGCCTGTCTGTTATAGCTGGACTTTTCACCCCCACGGATTATGCAAGTATTATCTTGCCTTGTCTCTCCTAAACTGTTTGTTGTTTTTGTCCTCCATAAGCTGGCTTTCACATCTGTTTTTGGTATGCCCATCAGGGTAACACGAAAGGAGGACCGTGTTCTGTTTCTCTATTGTTCTGTTTTTACAGGCATCAGACACCAAGATCTCCTATGTCCACAGCATCATCTTCAGCTACTACCGAAATGGCTATGAAAATTCTATCTTTAAATGCCAACTGCCTGAATTCGCCATTCAAGAGACATTCCACCTGGAGGGAGACGAATCTTCACAACGTTGATGTAGTATGTATACAAGAGACACACTTACTAGAAGCAGACAGTATAAGGATGTTCCACAGATCTTTTCCACAGATTGTATTTGCTTGTGCCCAAAAAAAGCATGCAGGAGTGATGATAGCGTTTAGGGACAATGCTACATTCACAATAGACAAACAAATATGCGACCCGAATGGGCATTATATAATTTTAAATGGCTCTCTTAAAAACAAAAAAATAACGATCATTAATGTTTATGTCCCAAACACAAAACAAGTTAACTTTTTAAACAAACTTGTGAAAAAAATAAATCGAGTAGCACAAGGCCCGATCTTAATGTGTGGTGACTTCAATCTAGTTTCTGATAGGAATCTCGACACCACCAACCAAAAAACTAAAAGAAATGCTACACTGGGAGAATGGATACAAAAAAGTGCACTTTACGACACTTTTCGGTGTATTAATGCTTCCAGTAAAGAATACTCATATTATTCACTGAGACACAGGTCTTTCTCTCGTATAGATCTGTGTTTGATGGAGAGGACCCTTCTTGCCTCGGTTTTGAAGGTAGAGATCGGTACCGCCACATGGTCTGACCATGCCCCGATTCTCACATCACTAAATTTCGAGGGCTTCGGCCAATCAAAAAAAACATGGAGAAACAATACCTACTGATGGGGCTTCCACAATGCAAAGAAGAAATCCAAAATGCCCTGTTGGAATATTTTAATTTTAACAACACCCCTAACATAGACCTAATGAGCCTATGGAACGCACATAAAGCGTACATAAGAGGCATACTTATAAAACTCGTTCTAAATACAAAAAAGGTAAAGCAAAAAAAAAAATGATGATATCCTCTCTCTGGTACGCCTTAAAGAATCTGAAATTCAGCAACTTCCATCAAAAAAATCCCATGATGAACTATATAAATTGAGATTGGAACTACGCAGAGCATTACTGGGTGACTTCAACAGAGAAGTGAATGCCCAACGGGCAAATATCTACTCCTCCGTCAACAAACCCTCAAAATGAATGGCCAATTTAATTAAAAAGAAAACTATAAAAGCTAACATACCCTATATTTGAAACCAACAGGATAAAAAATATAAAATAACGCCCCCCAAATAAATAGCAGACAAGTTCTGCTCTTACTACAGTAACTTATACAATCTAAAAAACGAGACCCAAATAGAACAACCTAACAGCACATCTATCCGTGAATTTCTCCAGTCAGTCAACCTGCCATCCCTAAAATCGTCCCAAGCTGAATTTATAGATAACCCGATATCCATCTCCGAAATAGCTGATACAATATCATCTTTAAAACCCCACAAAGCCCCAGGCCCTGATGGATACTCTGCAGAATATTACAAATCCTTTATAACAACCTTATTACCACACATAACAAACATGTTCAATGCAGCTATGCAGAGAGGCAACTTTCCCAGAGAAATGTTACAGGCAACAATAGTGGTACTGCCTAAACCCGCAAAAGAGCCAAATATACCGGCCAATTTTAGACCTATATCGCTGCTCAACACAGATGTCAAGATATACACTAAAACTGTAGCTCATAGATTGCTAAAAATCCTTCCGGGCATAGTACACTCTGACCAAATGGAGTTTGTAAGGGGAAGGCAGGCCTCGGATGGCACGCGAAAGATCCTAAATTTAATGCATTCAATAGAAACATCTCAGATGCCGACAATTATGTTGGCCTTAGATGCCGAAAAGGCATTTGATAGGGTTCATTGGGGATATGTCTTTGAAACATTAAAAAAATTTGGCTTTGGGGAGGGGATGATTCATGCCATCCGGGCCCTATACTCTTCTCCCACAGCTAGGGTGCTGGTGGACGGTACTTTGTCAGACCCTTTCACAATTACGAATGGTACTAGGCAGGGTTGTCCACTATCACCGATCCTGTATGTCTTGGCTGTAGAACCATTGGCGGAGCTAATCTGAACAACACCAGATGTAAGGGGTGTCCCAATGAACTTCAGGCAGCATAAAATAGGACTCTTCGCAGACGACATAATTCTTACGCTGTCACAGCCTTTGGAGTCTCTGAGATCTGCCTGTAAGATATTGGAACACTTCAGCAAAATTTCCTTGTATAAGATAAATGTGGACAAGTCACTTATTTAGGGCCTGAATAGCCCTAGAAAATTTAGAAAATGCAATACGGCTGGAATTCCCCTTCAAGTGGAGGGAAAAAAGTATACCATATCTAGGAATAGCTCAGACATCACCAATAAAAGATATAGAATATGAAAACTTCCCGAAATCATTAAACTCTGCCCAAAAAGAGATTGACCACTTGTCTAAATTAAACCTAACATGGTTTGGTAGGATCATGTCTTACAAAATGAAGATCCTCCCACTAATTCTCTATCATTTTAGGGTCTTACCAATCCCAATATTAAATCAGACTCTCAATAAACTACAGAAAAAGTTAAACAACTTCATATGGGGAGGAAAAAAACCACGCCTAGCGTTGTCTATATTAGCGTTGCGTCGCAAAAATGGAGGCGCTGATGTCCCCAATCTAAAAGCATACCACAAAGCTACCTTATTAAATAAGATTAGACAACTAATTCCATGTGAAAACGCAACGGGATGGCCTGGCATGGAAAGAAGTTATATGAAAGATACCTGGGGACAAGCGTTAATTTATGCACTGTTAATAAGAAATTTATTAGACCCCAAAACTGTAGAACTACACCTTACAGATATAACTCCCCCTATGCAATCCTCAATTAACTCTTGAAATGACTTCTCAAAAAAAGCAGCTCTGTTTGGGAACTTGGATTACCTCTCACTACCTCTTGACATACTAATAGAGATGAGCGAACGTACTCGTCCGAGCTTGATACTCGTTCGAGTATTAGCGTGTTCGAGATGCTCGTTACTCGTAACGAGTACCACGCGATGTTCGGGTTACTTTCACTTTCCTCTCTGAGACGTTAGCGCGCTTTTCTGGCCAATTGAAAGACAGGGAAGGCATTACAACTTCCCCCTGTGACGTTCAAGCCCTATACCACCCCCCTGCAGTGAGTGGCTGGGGAGATCAGGTGTCACCCGAGTATAAAAATCGGCCCCTCCCGCGGCTCGCCTCAGATGCGTTGTGAGATAGCTGAGGGACAGTGCTGTTTGTGCCGGAGCTGCTATAGGGAGAGTGTTAGGAGTTAGTGTAGGCTTCAAGAACCCCAACGGTCCTTCTTAGGGCCACATCTAACCGTGTGCAGTAGTGTGGAGGCTGCTTTTAGCAGTGTTGCACCTTTTTTTTTTTTTGGTATATCGGCCATGCAGAGCATTGCGCCCTGCAGTAATACTCCAGGGACAGAAGTGTGGAGGCAGGGCCAGAAGACATATATTATTGATTGAATATACGCAGTGGTCCTTTTGAAAAAAATATTGAAAAAAAATCTATTTGGCCTGCCTGTCACTGTGCTCAGTGTTCTGGGTCCGTGTCTGCTGGGGGTAGTAGTTCTCCAAATAAATACGCAGGTAGCTAAGTGTTACAGCAGGCGTGCGCCAAATTATTTCCTGGGGTTCCGTAAACGAAGTCAGCCTCCAACCACAGGCCAATAAGCGGCACATTTAATTACAGCGTTCTGTTTCTGCACTACTGCTAATACACCATGCTGAGGGGTAGGGGTAGGCCTATAGGACGTGGACGCGGGCGAGGACGCGGAGGCCCAAGTCAGGGTGTGGGCACAGGCCGAGCCAGTGCGGTGGCCAGGGGTAGAGGCAGGGCCAGACCGAATAATCCACCAACTGGTTCCCAAAGCGCCCCCTCGTGCCATGCCACCCTGCAGAGGTCAAGGTGCTCTACGGTGTAGCAGTTTTTCACAGAGACGCCTGACGACCGACGAACAGTGGTGTGCAACCTTTGTCGCGCCAAGATCAGCTGGGGAGGCACCACCACCAGCATGCGCAGGCATATGATGGCCAAGCACCCCACAAGGTGGGACGATGCCCGTTCACCGCCTCCGGTTTGCACCACTGCCTCTCCCCCTGTGCCCCAACCTGCCACTGAGATCCAACCCCCCTCTGAGGACACAGGCAGTACTGTCTCCTGGCTTGCACCCACACCCTCACCTCCGCTGTCCTCGGCCCCATCCAGCAATGTCTCTCAGCGTAGCGTCCAGACGTCGCTAGCGCCACAGTTTGAGCGCAAGTACAACGCCACGCACCCGCACGCTCAAGCGTTAAACGTGCACATTGCAAAATTGATCAGCCTAGAGATGCTGCCGTATAGGCTTGTGGAAACGGAGGCTTTCAAAAGCATGATGGCGGCGGCGGCCCCGCGCTACCCAGTTCCCAGTCGCCACTACTTTTCCCGATGTGCCGTCCCAGGCCTGCACGACCACGTCTCCCGCAACATTGTACGCGCCCTCACCAACGCGGTTACTGCCAAGGTCCACTTAACAACAGACACGTGGACAAGCACAGGCGGGCAGGGACACTATATCTCCCTGACGGCACATTGGGTGAATTTAGTGGAGGCTGGGACCGAGTCAGAGCCTGGGACCGCTCACGTCCTACCCACCCCCCGAATTGCGTGCCCCAGCTCGGTGGTGGTATCTGCGGCGGTGTATGCTTCCTCCACTAAAGCACCCTCCTCCTCCTCATACGCAACCTCTGTCTCGCAATCAAGATGTGTCAGCAGCAGCAGCACATCGCCAGCAGTCGGTGTCATGCGGCGTGGCAGCACAGCGGTGGGCAAGCGTCAGCAGGCCGTGCTGAAACTACTCAGCTTAGGAGAGAAAAGCCACACGGCCCACGAACTGCTGCAGGGTCTGACAGAGCAGACCGACCGCTGGCTTGCGCCGCTGAGCCTCCAACAGGGCATGGTCGTGTGTGACAACGGCCGTAACCTGGTGGCGGCTCTGCAGCTCGGCAGCCTCACGCATGTGCCATGCCTGGCCCATGTCTTTAATTTGGTGGTTCAGCGCTTTCTGAAAAGCTACCCCCACTTGTCATACCTGCTCGGAAAGGTGCGCCAGCTCTGCGCATATTTCCGCAAATCCCACACGCACGCTGCCACCCTGCGGACCCTGCAACATCGGTTTAATCTGCCAGTGCACCGACTGCTGTGCGATGTGCCCACACAGTGGAACTCTACGCTCCACATGTTGGCCAGACTCTATGAGCAGCGTAGAGCTATAGTGGAATACCAACTCCAACTTGCGCGGCGCAGTGGGAGTCAGCCTCCTCAATTATTTACAGAAGAGTGGGCCTGGTTGGCAGCCATCTGCCAGGTCCTTGGAAAATTTGAGGAGTCTACCCAGATGGTGAGCGGGGATGCTGCAATCATTAGCGTCACCATTCCTCTGCTATGCCTCTTGAGAAGTTCCCTGCAAAGCATAAAGGCAGACGCTTTGGAATCAGAAATGGAGGCGGGGGAAGACAGTATGTCACTGGATAGTCAGAGCAACCTCATGTCTATATCTCAGCGCGTTGAGGAGGAGGGGGAGGAGCATGAGGAGGAGGGGGAAGAGACAGCTTGGCCCACTGCTGAGGGGACAGATGCTGCTTGCCTGTCATCCTTTCAGCGTGTATGGCCAGAGGAGGAGGAGGAGGAGGAGGGGGAGGAGCATGAGGAGGAGGGGGAAGAGACAGCTTGGCCCACTGCTGAGGGTACAGATGCAGCTTGCCTGTCATCCTTTCAGCGTGTATGGCCAGAGGAGGAGGAGGAGGAGGAGGATCCTGCAAGTGATCTTCTGAGTGAGGACAGCCATGTGTTGCGTACAGGTACCCTGGCACACATGGCTGATTTCATGTTAGGATGCCTTTCTCGTGACCCTCGCGTTACACGCATTCTGGCCACTACGGATTACTGGGTGTACACACTGCTCGATCCACGGTATAAGGAGAGCCTTTGCACTCTCATTCCCAAAGAGGAAAGGGGTTCGAGAATGATGCTATACCACAGGGCGCTGGGGGACAAACTGATGGTAAACTTCCCATCCGACAGCGCTAGTGGCCGAAGGCGCAGTTCCGAGGGCCAGGTAGCAGGGGAGGCGCAGAGATCAGGCAGCATGTACAGCGCAGGCAGGGGAACATTATCCAAGGCCTTTGACAGCTTTATGGCTCCCCAGCAAGACTGTGTAACCGGTCCCCAGTCAAGGCTGAGTTGGCGGGAGCACTGTAAAAGGATGGTGAGGGAGTATGTAGCCGATTGCAGCACCGTCCTCGGTGACGCCTATGCCCCCTACAACTACTGGGTGTCAAAGCTGGACACGTGGCCTGAACTCGCGCTGTATGCCCTGGAGGTGCTTGCTTGTCCTGCGGCTAGCGTCTTGTCAGAGAGTGTGTTTAGTGTGGCTGGGGGAATCATCACGGATAAGCGTACCCACCTGTCAACCGACAGTGCCGACAGGCTTACACTCATCAAGATGAACAAAGCCTGGATTTCCCAGACTTCTCTTCTCCACCAGCGGGCAACAGCGATACCTAAGCAATACGTAGGCTGCACCCGCGGATGGAAGCATCGTTCTCTATCACCAACCAAAACGGGGACCTTTTTGCTTCATCAATCTGTGTATAATATTCATCCTCCTCCTCCTCCTGCTCCTCCTCCAGAAACCTCATGTAATCACGCCGAACAGGCAATTTTTCTTAGGCCCACAAGGCTCAGTCATATAATTTTTCTAAACAATTTTTATACGTTTCAATGCTCATTAAAGCGGTGAAACTTTCACCTCAACCAATTTTTATTTTAACTGGGCTGCCTCCAGGCCTAGTTACCAATTAAGCCACATTAACCAAAGCCATTAATGGGTTTCACCTGTCCTCTCGGTTGGGCATGGGCAATTTTTCTCAGGTACATTAGTACTGTTGGTACACCAATTTTTGTGGGCCCTCGCCTACAGTGTAATCCAATAAATTTTTGGCCCACCTGCATTACAGCTGACATAACATCAGCTGTGATGGGCAATGCAATGGAATATATTTATGTACCGCCGGTGGGTTACAGTGAGCCACCCATGCTGTGGGTACACAGGGAGTTGTAAATGCATCTGTTTCCACTTCTAAAGAACCCCAGTCTGACTGGGGCATGCAGTGTGGGCCGAAGCCCACCTGCATTAAACATGACATTACAACCTCAGCTGTGATGGGCAATGCAATGGGATATTGTTATGTACCGCCGGTGGCTTCCTGGCACCCACCCATGCTGTGGGTCCACAGGGAGTTGTAAATGCATCTATTTCCACTTCTAAAGAACCCCAGTCTGACTGGGGCATGCAGTGTGGGCCGAAGCCCACCTGCATTAAACATGACAATACTACCTCAGCTGTGATGGGCAATGCAATGGGATATTTTTATGTACCGCCGGTGGGTTCCAGGGAGCCACCCATGCTGTGGGTCCACAGGGAGTTGTAAATGCATCTGTTTCCACTTCTAAAGAACCCCAGTCTGACTGGGGCATGCAGTGAGGGCCGAAGCCCACCTGCATTAAACATGACATTACTACCTCAGCTGTGATGGGCAATGCAATGGGATATTGTTATGTACCGCCGGTGGCTTCCTGGCACCCACCCATGCTGTGGGTCCACAGGGAGTTGTAAATGCATCTGTTTTCACTTATAAAGAACCCCAGTCTGACTGGGGCATGCAGTGTGGGCCGAAGCCCACCTGCATTAAACATGACATTACTACCTCAGCTGTGATGGGCAATGCAATGGGATATTGTTATGTACCGCCGGTGGCTTCCTGGCACCCACCCATGCTGTGGGTCCACAGGGAGTTGTAAATGCATCTGTTTCCACTTCTAAAGAACCCCAGTCTGACTGGGGCATGCAGTGTGGGCCGAAGCCAACCTGCATTAAACATGACAACACTACCTCAGCTGTGATGGGCAATGCAATGGGATATTTTTATGTACCACCAGTGGGTTCCAGGGAGCCACCCATGCTGTGGGTCCACAGGGAGTTGTAAATGCATCTGATTCCACTTCTAAAGAACCCCAGTCTGACTGGGGCATGCAGTGAGGGCCGAAGCCCACCTGCATTAAACATGACATTACTACCTCAGCTGTGATGGGCAATGCAATGGGATATTGTTATGTACCGCCGGTGGCTTCCTGGCACCCACCCATGCTGTGGGTCCACAGGGAGTTGTAAATGCATCTGTTTTCACTTATAAAGAACCCCAGTCTGACTGGGGCATGCAGTGTGGGCCGAAGCCCACCTGCATTAAACATGACATTACTACCTCAGCTGTGATGGGCAATGCAATGGGATATTGTTATGTACCGCCGGTGGCTTCCTGGCACCCACCCATGCTGTGGGTCCACAGGGAGTTGTAAATGCATCTGTTTCCACTTCTAAAGAACCCCAGTCTGACTGGGGCATGCAGTGTGGGCCGAAGCCAACCTGCATTAAACATGACAACACTACCTCAGCTGTGATGGGCAATGCAATGGGATATTTTTATGTACCGCCAGTGGGTTCCAGGGAGCCACCCATGCTGTGGGTACACAGGGAGTTGTAAATGCATCTGTTTCCACTTCTAAAGAACCCCAGTCTGACTGGGGCATGCAGTGTGGGCCGAAGCCCACCTGCATTAAACATGACATTACTACCTCAGCTGTGATGGGCAATGCAATGGGATATTGTTATGTACCGCCGGTGGCTTCCTGGCACCCACCCATGCTGTGGGTCCACAGGGAGTTGTAAATGCATCTGTTTCCACTTCTAAAGAACCCCAGTCTGACTGGGGCATGCAGTGTGGGCCGAAGCCCACGTGCATTAAGCACGACATTACATCAGCTGTGATGGGCACTGCAATGGGATATATTCATGTACCGCCGGTGGCTTCCTGGCACCCACCCATGCTGTGGGTCCACAGGGAGTTGTAAATGCATCTGTTTCCACTTCTAAAGAACCCCAGTCTGACTGGGGCATGCAGTGTGGGCCGAAGCCAACCTGCATTAAACATGACAACACTACCTCAGCTGTGATGGGCAATGCAATGGGATATTTTTATGTACCGCCAGTGGGTTCCAGGGAGCCACCCATGCTGTGGGTCCACAGGGAGTTGTAAATGCATCTGTTTCCACTTCTAAAGAACCCCAGTCTGACTGGGGCATGCAGTGTGGGCCGAAGCCCACCTGCATTAAACATGACATTACTACCTCAGCTGTGATGGGCAATGCAATGGGATATTGTTATGTACCGCCGGTGGCTTCCTGGCACCCACCCATGCTGTGGGTCCACAGGGAGTTGTAAATGCATCTGTTTCCACTTCTAAAGAACCCCAGTCTGACTGGGGCATGCAGTGTGGGCCGAAGCCCACGTGCATTAAGCACGACATTACATCAGCTGTGATGGGCACTGCAATGGGATATATTCATGTACCGCCGGTGGGTTCCAGGGAGCCACCCAAGCTGTGGGTGCACACGGAATTCCCATTGCGGAGTTGTACCTGCCTGTGACTATATATAAAAAAACACGGTCTGACTGGGGCATGCAGACACCTTTACAGAATGAATAGTGTGTGGCACATAGGTTCCCCATTGCTATGCCCACGTGTGCAGCTCCAGATGGAGGTGGCACAGGATTGGATTTCTCATTGCTTCTGTACAGCATTGTGGGCTATCGCCCCGCCCCTTTTAAAGAGGGTCGCTGCCTAGCCGTGCCAACCCTCTGCAGTGTATGCCTGCTTTTCCTGTGGCAGACGCACTTATAAATAGACATGAGGGTGGCGTGGCATGAGGGCAGCTGAAGGCTGGGCAGGGACAGTTTGGTGTGCGCTATGGACACTGGGTCGTGGGGGGGTTTGGCAGCATGTAACCCAGGAGAAGTGGCAGCGGAGTGTCATGCAGGCAGTGATTGTGCTTTGTTGGAGGTAGTGTGGTGCTTAGCTAAGGTATGCATTGCTAATGAGGGCTTTTCAGATGTAAAAGTTGTTGGGAGGGGGGGGCACTCTTGCTGCTATTCTGGCTTAATAGTGGGACCTGTGAACTTGAGATGCAGCCCAACATGTAGCCCCTCGCCTGCCCTATCCGTTGCTGTGTCGTTCCCATCACTTTCTTGAATTGCCCCGATTTTCACAAATGAAAACCTTAGCGAGCATCGGCGATATACAAAAGTGCTCGAGTCGCCCATTGACTTCAATGGGGTTCGTTACTCGAAACGAACCCTCGAGCATCGCGAAAAATTCATCTCGAGTAACGAGCACCCGAGCATTTTGGTGCTCGCTCATCTCTACATACTAACCCTCTTTTTACCAGACTTAGATCTACGCTCATGGAAGGCTGGAGGAGTGAAGTATCTGAAAGATCTTAGAATATCAGAAGAAATTATAAAATTCGATACTCTACATCTCAGATACAACCTCCCGCATAACGAAATTTTCAAACATCATAGAATTAGTCCCTTCCTAAAAACGTCACCTATTCACAAAATAAAGCTCTCCAACACACTTATCAATAAGATCGCCTTAGTCCCCGTGAAAAGCAAATCGGACATAAGATACTTTTATGATATTTTGACCAACAATACAGCTTTGACGAAAAAATCATATATGTCAAGCTGGGAAATTGAATTAAAGGAAAAGATACCTATAGAATCCTGGACTAGAGCATTTAGCCTAATATCAAAGTCTACCAAAGGACTAGGCATATTGGAAACTCAGACAAAATTACATCTGAGATGTGTAATAGAAATTATTTAATTATAAAATATTTGATTGTTAGGTATTATAATTGTTATACGGATTTAAAAATGCGCAATGACAGACACCATTGAAATATACCAGGAGAAGCTACTTCACAAACTAGGGACATATGTCTAGATGAGATAAGAATATCAAGGAGCTTCCACATGTTGGCTCAAGAGGTCCTACCAGAGAATATCAAGATACTAAGGGGAGGGTTGACGCCTAACACTAAGAATAGAGAATAAAGTAGTTCATGAACTGGGTATATGTGAGTATATATATATATATATATATATATATATATATATATATATATATATATATATATATATATATATATATATATATATATTTATTTATTTATATATATGTATGTAGGTATACATGTATGTGTGTGTGCCTATATGTATGTAGATATATGTATATAAGTGATATTTGAAATATTACGCCACAGAATCATCATGAAATGTACTACACAAATTGCTGGCCACATACTTAGCTAAGTACAGGGATCACATATGTTGAGATAAGATAAGAACTTCAAGCTACTTGGGCCTCTCAACACTCCGTCAAGAGTTTATTCACTGCTGACTTGGAAGTTTCTGAAAGGTATGCAAATGAAGGATTAGAATGTATCCAGTGAATGTCAAGAAATGTCTGAGAAGTAACCAATCAGAGTTCGGATTGAGAACTGTCCAAAGAACTATGATATTTCTTGTATTGATAAGATGTAGCCAATGGACACGAAGAAGGGTTAAGTTCACCTATGAGAAATGTTGGATTGGAAACTAACCAATAAACTGCATAGTTAATTGTCCAATGATGCTGCGACACCCCAATGCAAGGGGGCTATAAATAAAATGCCCAACCTTTATGTTGTTGGGAATTCTTTGATGAATCCATAACTGTGTGGGCTCTGTCATTTAATTTCTCTGTCATATGACGTACTGAACTCTAGGTATGGCAGCCCTACTGCACGGGTCACCTGGACTTCAGTCACAGGGTACACTCTGCTGTCCCTCAGCAGGCTATCGCCGTAGCATTGGTCATATGACGTCATTCACAAGGTGCACTCCGCTTTCCCTAAACGGCCATATATTTTTGCCGTAACAGATGGTACTATACCCCCTCACTATTACTCAGTAGATCAAATATTGGAGATGGTCTATGTTGGAGGGGCTGTGGCCAGAGAGGTACACTGTCACATATTTTTTGGTCTTGTCCTAAACTAAAACAATTCTGGGAGAAGGTACTCAATTTCCTGCACGATATCTTACATTGCCAAATACCTAAAGAAGCAAAACTAATCCTATTGCAGATAGTCACTGAAAACCTCCCAAAGCAGGCAAAATATTTCATAGCACACTCTTTAATGACAGCTAAAACTATCATTGCAAAATATTGGAGGAACCCAATACCACCAGAAGTGGACGAGTTCAAGAACCGTATGGCAGAACAATACATATTTGAAAAATGGTTAGCGTTTCGTAACAAATCTGTTAAACAATTTAATGAATCCTGGGACATGTGGAGAGATTTTACTCAAAAATGATATAAATGTTGAATATACAAGATGCCATGTTATACAGTTGAAATTTTCTTTTTTGTTATATAACATTTGAAATATGTACGGTACTAACAAGAAATTTACAGGTCATCTTAAAGTTGATACCAATTATAAAGCATTCAAATATAAAAAACTAAATATATATTGTATGATTAACAACTGTTACCATCGTTTTTCAACATATGAAGAATGTCAAAAAAACAAAAAAAAACCATTGAGAGTGGAATGCATACATGATTACCAATGTTGATATCTGTATGATGACTTATATTGATGTAATGCAATTGTACTTATAACAATAAAAACTCTAATGAAGTAAAAAGGGTTGGTTGCTATAGAAGCATGGTTCACATGCTGTAGCAGCATGTAAAACTACGCTCATCTGATCAAGCCCTCTGAGACTTTTATCTAACTTTACAACACCTCTTGGTTCTTGGCACATTTTTGGCAGGTTTTTGCATGTATGCTCCTCCCTTTTACCAGTAAATTTAACCCTTTTGCACTAAGTCATGCCCCCTTGTCACGTGAGGGGCAGAAAGGGTTTGAAACATATAATAAACGTAGTGCAAGTTATGCATTACATGAAAATGTTCATACTACAGTACTTTGCTCAGTATTTTGCTTCATTATTTGTACGCTAAAGCTAGGAATGAGTCCAAAGTATGGAAGAGGTGCAAATTTTTTTCCTTTATACTATTTCTCTGTGCTTGTTTCACTCCTAGTTTTGGCTTACTAAGGCCTCAGTCACACGGCGCATCGGCATCCGTACACCGGCGCCGATGCGCCCGTGTGACTGCAGGAAGGAGACGGACGTGCAATGAAGCCGGTCACATGTTCTTTCCTCCAGCGCTGCAGAGAGATGGCCGTCTGCAGGTACGTCCGTCTGCTGGTGTCAGTTACACGGGCGCATCGGCGCCGGTGTACGGGTGCCGATGCGCCGTGTGACTGAGGCCTTATACTGATGCCAAAATGCGGACCAGAAAACTACCATGTAAATGGACTTTAAATCTGTGCACACGTTTTTGCACACACAAAATCGGCGCGTGCTAAACACAGAGAATAGAACCCATTGATTTCAATTATGTCATTCTCATAAGCACATTTTGCACAGCACAACAAGCATGCTCAAAACAAAATAGGCCCTGCTCTATCTTTCTGCGTTTTGCACAGCAAAACTACTACAGAAATATATGGCAGGTGTGCAAATACACAAGTGGAAGGGTGAAAACTGAGCAAAATGCAGGAAAAGAAGACATCTGGCCCTTATTAGGCTTTAATAGCCATTTAAATCCACCAGAAGGGTGTGTTGCGCCCATATCAACGAGCTCTGCATACACAAATTACAGTAATAGGCGCAGGTTGCTCTTTAAACCTCATTCATGTGCAAATATTCTGCGCTGTGGTGATCATATTTGTGCAAATTCTTGTGTGACGCCACCATCAGAAAACTAGCTAAAGACCAAAAGGATCACATACACCTTTTTTCACATTCTATCAGGCATTCAGGCTGTGTATTTATTTGGAAATGCGCTGAAACACACGCACATCTACCTAATGAAACCTTAATCCCTGCGCAAATACATTGCACTGAAGCATGCACAATTGTGCATGTGGTCGTCTGAAGCCATCATAAGGGTGAATGCCCTCTTGCGTTTTTCTTGCTCGGCTTTTTCACGTGATATGGCTGCGTTTTTTTTAATGTGATTGTCAATGGGACTTTCTAATGTTAAAAACGCGTTACAAGTTGGTGCTTTGCAATTTTTGTGCAATGCGTTTTTAACATCAGAAAGCCCATTGACAATCATGTGCAAAAATCACAGCGATATCGTGCAAAAAAAATGAGCAAGAAAAACGCAAGTGTGCAGGAGCCCTAAAGCTGCTTTCATATCTACGCGAGAACATCCATTTGGAGGTTACATTGCACACCCGGCACAAAATACCAGAAGAAAAAGTTCTGCATACATCGGACTTTTGTGTCCGATAAAATGCCAAACAGCTGAGCGGAAACCAAATGGAACCCATTGTAGTCAATGCGGTCTGTTCAGCCCTGTTCAGTTCCATCATAAGATGGATCCCTTTGGCCAGTGGACTCCCATTTCCTGCTCCTGTAATGAAATAGGAAAACTAACCCCCCAATGCAGATGTGAAAGTAGCCTAAGTGCTTAGTCACACAGGCGCCGATGCGCCCGTCTTCCTGCACGAAGAAGACGGCCGCACCTGCAGTGCTGACGACTCCCCGCATCGCCGGAAGAAAGAACACATGCCTGGCAATGGAGCTGGTCATGTGTTCTTTCTGCCGGCGGTGCGGAGAATCGTTTGTACCTGCAGTGCGGCTGTCTTGTCCTGCAAGAAGACGGGGGCATCGGCGTCCCGATGCGCCCGTATGACTAAGCCCTAACTCTTCTCTAAAACAGCTGCAGTTTGTTTTGTCAGGCTGTATGCCACTTAGAACAGTGCTTTTCTTTTACTTATACTATACTGTTTATAAGTAAAGAAATTTTGGTGAGTGATACAGATTTATTTGTTCTTCTGCATGACCATGCTGGAGGTGTACAGTGCTGGATCCTAAGTAATAGGAGTTAACCCTTTTGTATTATCTTATTCTCTAGTATTATCCAAGGCCTGACTCACATATTACAGTTTGAGGGCTCGGTCAGACGAGCGTGGCTTACTTGCTGCTAAGCAACGCATAAAGGACACTGCTGACATGCAGGGATTATGAGTGTGTATGGGCTGCCCCTAGCTCCACGGAGCAGCCTGTTCACATGTCCGTGGTGCGGGCAGCCTGCTTCCACGGCTTCCATAGGAGCCTATGGTAAGCACCCTGGACAACGCGCACCATGGAGTTGACAGGTGAGTCGGCACTCGCTGTCCGTTCTTGTTTTAGAAGCGCAGATTCTGTGCTTTGAAAAGGAGTCCCTGTGAGCACTTCCATAGCAAACCTATTGGTTGCTATAGAAGTGTGATTTATACGCTGCTGTTGCAGCATGTAAAACCACGCTCATCTGACCAAGCCCAAAGTGTAGTTTTTGCATGCATTTGTTCAGCTGAAACTGAAGCTGAATCGAAAAAAGAGAAGTATAATCTTATTTTATACTTGCTGTCTTCAAAACATCCATTACTTGTTAGGGTTACAAAAAAATAAAGAACCATATACATTTAAAACCTCTAAAACTATACAATGCAACCTCTAACTAGCTACATCCATACAGAAAACTGTGAGCAGCTGTGCCATTCATGGTGCCACTTTAAAAACAAGTTACAGTTCTTTGAATAGGCCCATGTGTTTGTATTATTTATAGGATGGAGTGTAATAATATACTCTCATTTAGAATTACACCCTTTAAAAGGGTGGTGGGAAATTAAGTTATTGGAGGAAATACTATTCAGTCTCTCTGTCATCGAGTTCTCCCAGCAAGTGGTACAGTTTTTCTATGAGAGATGGGTAGAGAGCAGATGGTCCTGAAATTGATTTAAACTAGGAACACTGAAGTAAATTGATTTCTGCCTAGTTACAAAGATAAATTTAAAAATTTGAGATGGTATTGTGTTAATGAAATGATGAAGTGGAGAACATGGAAGCATTTCTCGGTAAAATCCTTCTTTGTAATGGCATATTGCATTCATTTACTGTGGTCACTGGCAATGGAGATTAAAACTACACAATGCAGATACATTGACTAAAGAAAAAAATAAATTCAATAACATGCAATAAGTGTGGGCTTTAAAAAAATGTGTGTTAAAAAGTGGTTTGAACATAATCTATTGTGCTAGGAAAAAAAGAGCTCCATGCCACTTCCAAATAGCTAAAAGTATACTTTATTAAGCGCTCGTAGCAGGCCCTCATCAAGGAATAAATGAACAATTTTGAGGGGGTGCTGAAAAGTGCTTGGCTTGGAGCACAAAACGATTGATACAAAGTAAGGAAATTTCAAAGTTGTTCTACATAATTCCTTCAGATATCAATTCCCTTTTGAATATGGTGTTGCAACTTCTCAACACATCCAGAAATAATTCCTTTGCTTGGGTGGCAAACCCGGTGTCAGCTGCTGCAGTTGCATCAGAAATGGAGGCAAATTTGGTCCTCTTAAGGTGTTTCTTCAAATTCGAAACCAGATGATCCTCCGAAGATGCCAGGCAAATAAGGAGGATAATTTAGCACCTCAAAGCCCAGGTCAGCCAGTTTGCTCTGGGTAATGACCATTATGTGGGACGAGGCATTGTTGTACAGTAAAACAACACCTTGAGTCAACCTTCTATGACTTTTAGACTTAAATTCCTCCTTAAATTTATCCAGAAGTGTTGTGTAATACATGGCCGTCATAGTAGACCACATGGGAAGGCAGTCTACAAGCAGTTTCCTATATTTATCCTAGAAGACTGACCTTTGGATGATTAGTTCTGTGCTCTGAACTTCTTTGGACTCGGAGAACCACTGTGTCTTCACTCTTTTACTGCTCTTTTGACTGATATATAAATGTGTGAACTACTGAAAAATGATCAGATGTCTCCTTTGGATGTCCCAGTAGACATTCAGGGGTATTCTGGGACGTTTTAAATTTTTTCAATTGATGGCTCACAGGTTATCAATAGGTGATTTGAGGGGACCCACTGCTCAGATTCCCATTATCATGGCACATAAACTGTTTAGTTTCAGAATGCAATAAGTGTATGTATTTTTTATCTGATTGGACTATAAGCCCTTATATAGAAGACTAAAACCTATGCTTTGTAGTGTTGGTAACAAGGAATAACAGATAAGAGGAGTCAATAGGAAAAATAGTAATACTAAATTATTATAAAGGCATAATTGGTCAACAGAAATTGTGTATAATGCGAGAATAATACCCTGACTGCAGTTATTTTCTTGTGTAGATGAACCTTAAGACCTTTGAAACTGTTTTGTAGATGTCAATAAGCCTTATGATCCATAATCTTTGTAACCTTTGTAATAGTAACCTTTGTATGATAATGCCCTCTTCTTTCTGTATAAAAACTGGCAATGACTTCAATTAAAACAGAATTCCCTGTGGATTCTCATAAGATGCGTCTTGATTAGAGATGAGCGAACACCAAAATGTTCGGGTGTTCGTTATTCGGAACGAACTTCCCGCGATGCTCGAGGGTTCGTTTCGAACAACGAACCCCATTGAAGTCAATGGGCGACCAGAGCATTTTTGTATTTCGCCGATGCTCGCTAAGGTTTTCATGTGTGAAAATCTGGGCAATTCAAGAAAGTGATGGGAATGACACAGAAACGGATAGGGCAGGCGAGGGGCTACATGTTGGGCTGCATCTCAAGTTCACAGGTCCCACTATTAAGCCACAATACCGGCAAGAGTGGGCCCCCCCCCTCCCAACAACTTTTACTTCTGAAAAGCCCTCATTAGCATGGCATACCTTTGCTAAGCACCACACTAGCTACAACAAAGCACAATCACTGCCTGGATGACACTCCGCTGCCACTTCTCCTGGGTTACATGCTGACCAACCGCCCCCCCTCCCCCCCACAGCGCACACCAAAGTGTCCCTGCGCAGCCTTCAGCTGCCCTCATGCCACACCACCCTCATGTCTATTTAGAAGTGCGTCTGCCATGAGGAGGAACCACAGGCACACACTGCAGAGGGTTGGCACGGCTAGGCAGCGACCCTCTTTAAAAGTGGCGGGGCGATAGCCCACAATGCTGTACAGAAGCAATGAGAAATAGAATCCTGTGCCACCGCCATCAGGAGCTGCACACGTAGGCATAGCAATGGGGAACCTATGTGCCACACACTATTCATTCTGTCAAAGTGTCTGCATGCCCCAGTTAGACCGGGCTTTTTAATTCATAGACACAGGCAGGTACAACTCCCTATTGTGAAGTCCCTGTGGACCGACAGCATGGGTGGGTGCCAGGAAGCCACCGGCGGTACATAGAAATATCCCATTGCATTGCCCAACACAGCTGAGGTAGTAATGTCGTGCGTAATACAGGTGGGCTTCGGCCCACACTGCATGCCCCAGTCAGACTGGGGTTCTTTACAAGTGTACAGATGTGTTAAAAACTCCGTGTGCACCTACAGCATGGGTGGCTCCCTGGAACCCACCGGCGGTACACAAAAATATCCCATTGCATTGCCCAACACAGCTGAGGTAGTAATGTCGTGCATAATGCAGGTGGGCTTCGGCCCACACTGCATGCCCCAGTCAGACTGGGGTTCTTTAGAAGTGGACAGATGTATTAAAAACTCCGTGTGCACCTACAGCATGGGTGGCTCCCTGGAACCCACCGGCGGTACATAAAAATATCCCATTGCATTGCCCAACACAGCTGAGGTAACGTCAGCTGTAATGCAGGTGGGCTAAAAATTAATTTGATTACACTGTAGGCGAGGGCCCACAAAAATTGCTGTATCAACAGTACTAATGTACATCCCAAAAATTGGCCATGGCCAGCCAAGAGGGCAGGTGAAACCCATTAATCGCTTTGGTTAATGTGGCTTAAGTGGTAACTAGGCCTGGAGGCAGCCCAGTTTAAGGAAAAATTGGTTCAAGTTAAAGTTCCAACGCTTTTAAGCGCATTGAAACTTATAAAAATTGTTCAGAAAAATTATTTGAGTGAGCCTTGTGGCCCTAAGAAAAATTGCCCGTTCAGCGTGATTACGTGAGGTTTCAGGAGGAGGAGCAGGAGGAGGAGGAGGAATATTAGACACAGATTGATGAAGCAGAAATGTCCCCGTTTTGGATGGTGAGAGAGAACGTAGCTTCCATCCGCGGGTGCAGCCTACGTATTGCTTACGTATCGCTGCTGTCCGCTGGTGGAGAACAGAAGTCTGGCGAAATCCAGCCTTTGTTCATCTTGATGAGTGTTAGCCTGTCGGCACTGTCGGTTGACAAGCGGCTACGCTTATCTGTGATGATTCCCCCAGCCGCACTAAACACCCTCTCCGACAAGACGCTAGCCGCAGGACAAGCAAGCACCTCCAGGGCATACAGCGCTAGTTCAGGCCACGTGTCCAGCTTCGACACCCAGTAGTTGTAGGGGGCAGAGGCGTCACCAAGGATGGTCGTGCAATCCGCTACGTACTCCCTCACCATCCTTTTACAGTGCTCCCGCCGACTCAGCCGTGACTGGGGAGCGGTGACACAGTCTTGGTGGGGAGCCATAAAGCTGGCCAGGCCCTTAAAGACTGTTGCACTGCCTGGGATGTACATGCTGCTCGATCTACGCACATCCCCTGCTACCTGGCCCTCGGTACTGCGCCTTCTGCCACTAGCGCTGTCGGCTGGGAATTTTACCATCAGCTTGTCCGCAAGGGTCCTGTGGTATAGCAACACTCTCGAACCCCTTTCCTCTTCGGGAATCAGAGTGGGCAGGTTCTCCTTATACCGTGGATCGAGCAGTGTGTACACCCAGTAATCCGTCGTGGCCAGAATGCGTGCAACGCGAGGGTCACGAGAAAGGCATCCTAACATGAAGTCAGGAGGAGGAGGAGGGTGCTTTAGTGGAGGAAGCATACACCTCCGCAGATACCACCACCGAGCTGGGGCCCGCAATTCTGGGGGTGGGTAGGACATGAGCGGTCCCAGGCTCTGACTCTGTCCCAGCCTCCACTAAATTCACCCAATGTGCCATCAGGGAGATGTAGTGGTCCGTAGTTAAGTGGACCGTGGCAGTAACCGCGTTGGTGAGGGCGCGTACAATGTTGCGGGAGACGTGGTCGTGCAGGGCTGGGACGGCACATCGGGAAAAGTAGTGGCGACTGGGAACTGTGTAGCGCGGGGCCGCCGCCTCCATGATACTTTTGAAGGACTCCGTTTCCACAACCCTATACGGCAGCATCTCAAGGCTGATGAATTTTGCTATGCGGACGGTTAACGTTTGAGCGTGCGGGTGCGTGGCGGCGTACTTGCGCTTGCGCTCCAACAGTTGCGCAAGCGACGGCTGGACGGTGCGCTGAACTACACTGCTGGATGGGGCCGAGGACAGCGGAGGTGAGGGTGTGGGTGCAGGCCAGGAGACGGTAGTGCCTGTGTCCTGAGAGGAGGGTTGCATCTCAGTGGCAGGTTGGGGCACAGGGGGAGAGGCAGGGGTGCAAACCGGAGGCGCTGAACGGCCTTCGTCCCACCTTGCGGGGTGCTTGGCCATCATATGTCTGCGCATGGTGGTGGTGGTGAGGCTGCTGGTGTTGGCTCCCCGGCTGAGCTTTGCGCGACAAAGGTTGCACACCACTGTTCGACGGTCGTCAGGCGTCTCTGTGAAAAACTGCCAGACCTTAGAGCACCTCGGCCTCTGCAGGGTGGCATGGCGCGAGGGGGCGCTTTGGGAAACACTTGGTGGATTATTCGGTCTGGCCCTGCCTCTACCCCTGGCCACCGCACTGCCTCTTGCAACCTGCCCTGCTGATGCCCTTGACTCCCCCTCTGAAGACCTGTCCTCCTGAGTAAGCGTTGCACACCAGGTGGGGTCAGTCACCTCATCGTCCTGCTGCTCTTCCTCCGAATCCTCTGCGCGCTGCTCCCTCGGACTTACTG
The DNA here is from genome assembly GCF_035609145.1 of Eleutherodactylus coqui. Classification (NCBI taxonomy): domain Eukaryota; kingdom Metazoa; phylum Chordata; class Amphibia; order Anura; family Eleutherodactylidae; genus Eleutherodactylus; species Eleutherodactylus coqui. The sequence continues at coordinate 111,528,298 of NC_089843.1, read as the reverse complement.
CCCTTACTACTACCTCACTGCAAGACAACTGTGTCTGATCGTCATCGTCCTCCTCACCCACAGAAAGTTGTTGAGACAGTTGGCGGAAGTCCCCAGCCTCTTCCCCCGGACCCCGGGAACTTTCGAATGGTTGGGCATCAGTGACGATAAACTCCTCTGGTGAGAGAGGAACTGCTGCTGCCCAATCTAAGCAGGGGCCCGAGAACAGTTCCTGGGAGTGTTCCCGCTCCTGAGCAGGTGTTATTGTAGTGGAGTGAGGAGGCTGGGAGGAAGGAGGAGCAGCAGACAGAGGATTCGGATTGGCAGCAGTGGACGGCGCAGAACTGCGGGTAGACGATAGGTTGCTCGAAGCACTTTCTGCCATCCAGGACAGGACCTGCTCACACTGCTCATTTTCTAATAACCGTCTCCCGCGTGGACCCATTAATTGGGCGATGAATGTGGGGACACCAGAAACGTGCCTCTCTCCTAATCGCGCAGCAGTCGGCTGCGACACACCTGGATCAGGAGCTTGGCCTGTGCCCACACCCTGACTTGGCCCTCCGCGTCCTCGGCCGCGTCCACGTCCTCTAGGCCTACCACTACCCCTCAGCATGCTGTATTACCAGTGATTTGATTTCACAGGCAGCTAATAAATTGGCGCAAGACTGCAGGCCAAATATAATTTTTTCCCTTTTTTGAAAATGAAAGGCCCCACTGCCTCTAGTGAATGAATAATCTAAGTTTAATAACTGTGCTGTTTTCCTGCTAATGTGTCACAGAACGTGAGGGTAGCAGAGTTATTAACTGTGGCAGAGCAGGTATTTTTTTTCCCAATTAAGGAAAGCAAATGGCGAAGCCAGGAGTAAAACGTAGCTGGGTGCGTATGATTTTTACAGGTTGCACACGCAGCCGACACGTGTCCACCGGCGTTAGTACGGACAGAGGCAGGACAAATAGAATTATTTTCCGTTTTTTTGCACCAAAAGGCAGCACTGCGTATATTCTATGAACATGAGAAGTTTAATAACTGTGCTGTTTTCCTGCTAATGTGTCACAGAACGTGAGGGTAGCAGAGTTATTAACTGTGGCAGAGCAGGTATTTTTTTTCCCAATTAAGGAAAGCAAATGGCGAAGCCAGGAGTAAAACGTGGCTGGGTGCGTATGATTTTTACAGGTTGCACACGCAGCCGACACGTGTCCACCGGCGTTAGTACGGACAGAGGCAGGACAAATAGAATTATTTTCCGTTTTTTTGCACCAAAAGGCATCACTGCGTATATTCTATGAACATGAGAAGTTTAATAACTGTGCTGTTTTCCTGCTAATGTGTCACAGAACGTGAGGGTAGCAGAGTTATTAACTGTGGCAGAGCAGGTATTTTTTTTCCCAATTAAGGAAAGCAAATGGCGAAGCCAGGAGTAAAACGTAGCTGGGTGCGTATGATTTTTACAGGTTGTACACGCAGCCGACACGTGTCCACCGGCGTTAGTACGGACAGAGGCAGGACAAATAGAATTATTTTCAATTTTTTTGCACCAAAAGGCAGCACTGCGTATATTCTATGAACATGAGAAGTTTAATAACTGTGCTGTTTTCCTGCTAATGTGTCACAGAACTTGAGGGTAGCAGAGTTATTAACTGTGGCAGAGCAGGTATTTTTTTTCCCAATTAAGGAAAGCAAATGGCGAAGCCAGGAGTAAAACGTAGCTGGGTGCGTATGATTTTTACAGGTTGCACACGCAGCCGACACGTGTCCACCGGCGTTAAGACGGACAGAGGCAGGACAAATAGAATTATTTTCCGTTTTTTTGCACCAAAAGGCAGCACTGCGTATATTCTATGAACATGAGAAGTTTAATAACTGTGCTGTTTTCCTGCTAATGTGTCACAGAACGTGAGGGTAGCAGAGTTATTAACTGTGGCAGAGCAGGTATTTTTTTTCCCAATTAAGGAAAGCAAATGGCGAAGCCAGGAGTAAAACGTAGCTGGGTGCGTATGATTTTTACAGGTTGCACACGCAGCCGACACGTGTCCAACGGCGTTAGTACGGACAAAGGCAGGACAAATAGAATTATTTTCCGTTTTTTTGCACCAAAAGGCAGCACTGCGTATATTCTATGAACATGAGAAGTTTAATAACTGTGCTGTTTTCCTGCTAATGTGTCACAGAACGTGAGGGTAGCAGAGTTATTAACTGTGGCAGAGCAGGTATTTTTTTTCCCAATTAAGGAAAGCAAATGGCGAAGCCAGGAGTAAAACGTAGCTGGGTGCGTATGATTTTTACAGGTTGCACACGCAGCCGACACGTGTCCACCGGCGTTAGGACGGACAGAGGCAGGACAAATAGAATTATTTTCACTTGTTTTACAAGCAAAAGGCAGCACTGCGTATATTCTATGAATAATAACTGTGTTGTGGCCCTGCCTATACAATTCTTTCCCTGCAGTATCAATGGAGGGTGGAATGCTCTGCAGAGGCGATTTTGAGAAGCAAAAAAAAATGCAGCACAGCTAACAGCAGCCTGGACAGTACTGCACACGGATAAATATGGCCCTAGAAAGGACCGTTGAGGTTCTTGAAGGCTACACTCACTCCTAACACTCTCCCTGCCTATGCAGCACTTCTGTCCCTAATGCCGGGTGCAACGCTCTGCAGAGCCGATTTTGAGAAAAAAAAAATGGCACTGCTAACAGCAGCCAACACACAGCTATCAGTGGCCCTAATAAGGACCTTTGGGGGGTCTTGAAGCCTACACTAACTACCAATTCTTTCCCTACAGCAGCTCCGGTACAAACAGCACTGTCCCTCACTAACTCACACGGCATCTGAGCCGAACCGCGGGAGGGGCCGACTTTTATGTTCGGGTGACACCTGATCTTCCCAGCCACTCACAGCAGGGGGGTGGTATAGGGCTTGAACGTCACAGGGGGAAGTTGTAATGCCTTCCCTGTCTTTCAATTGGCCAAAAAAAGCGCGCTAACGTCTCAGGGAAGGAAGTGAAAGTAACCAGAACACCGCATGGTGTTCGTTACGAATAACGAACATCCCGAACACCCTAATATTCGCACGAATATAAAGCTCGGAAGAACACGTTCGCTCATCTCTAGTCTTGATATAACATGGAGTGTTTTCGTGTTATTCATAGATATTGCTAGCAATCTTCTCATCAAGGGCTTCCATATCTACCAATTTGGCACCTGGCAACAAGGTCATCAGATCGGTACCGGTGTGGTCCAATAACACTAGTAATCAGCTGACAATAGCACAGGGTTGGTACTGCAGATGCAACTCCCATTAAATTCAACTGGAGCTACACTTGCAATACCAACCTAGGCTGTTGTGCTATGATCAACACTTTTTGCTTCTTATGCTGACAGCAGCGACAGAAAACCCTGGATCAGCTGATCGGCGGGGATTCGAGGGGTGAGTTCCATTGATCATCTATTTATGACATGCCGATCATCAATATAAAAAAAGAAAAGTCCCTTAATACCAGTTTAAATCCCCATTCACAGGACTCCCTAGTCCACCCAAGAATGCACAAAAAACTGCCAAAAATTCCCACTTGATTCATTTTGTGAGACAATCCCATTATAAATTGGTCAGTTATGAGTCAAATTACCCACCATTATACAGACCAATGTCTACATCCTACGTGGATTTGTTATATGTACATAAAATATGTGCAGAAATGAAGGTGGATTGTAGTTCAAATCTACAAAAAGTTTCTCTAAAAACAGTACATGTTACAGAAATCAAAAAGTATCATTTTTCTTTTTTTTTTTATTGGTTCCATTTAAACAGAACTCCACATTTGACTAAGATTACATATGGCAGTGATTGTCTCA